>NW_012115988.1:3683729-3703724 GCF_000951035.1 Colobus angolensis palliatus
AGGGAGGGAGGGAGGGACTGCTGATCAGGGATGTCCAGCAAATGACATTTTTAGTAGAGACTAGAATGAAGTGAGGCAGTCAACCTTGACAGTACTTAGGGGGAGCTTTTTAGGGAGAAGAGACAAGTGGTACACAGGTCCTTCAAAAGGTATAAAATTGGCATCCTTAATCTCTCCCTTTCTACTGGATCCTGTCCCTAAAATATACAGACGTATTCCAGTTTCAAGACTTTTTTAAAAAAACTTTTAAGTTCAAGGGTACACATGTAGGTTTGTTACATAGGTAAACTCGTGTCATGGGGGTTTGTTGTGCAGATTATTTCATCATCCAGATATTAAGCCTAGTACCTATAAGTTATTTTTCCTGATCCTCTCCCTCCTCCCACCCTTCACCCTCTGATAGGCCCCAGTGTTTATTGTTCCCCTCCATGTGTCCATGTGTCCTCATCATTTAGCTCCCACTTATAAGTGAGAATATGCAGTATTTGGTTTTCTGTTTGCATTAGTTTGCTAAAGGATAATGGCCTCCAACTCCATGTACCTGCAAAGGATATTATCTTGGTTTTTTTATGATTATATAGTATTCCATGGTGTATATGTACCACATTTTCTTTATCCACTCTATTACTGATGGGCATTTACGTTGAGTCCATGTCTTTGCTATTGTGAATAGTGCAGCAATCAACATACGCATGCATGCATCTTTATAACAGAATGATTTATATTCCTTTGGGTATATACCCAGTAATGGAATTGCTGGGTCAAATGGTATTTTTATCTTTAGCCCTCTGAGGAATCACCACACTGTGCTTATACACTGTTGGTGGGACTGAAAATTAGTTCAATCATTGTCAAGGCTTCCTTATAATTAAAAATATCCCCTTGATCCCAGGAACCTTTAATTTATTAACAATTTTACCCTTTTCCATCATCCCAGATATCTTGGAAAGTATCTGTTCCTGCTGTCTCTGCTGCCTGGCATTCTTTTCAGTCTTTATCAAAGATTATCACCTTCCTTCTCATTGCACGCCACCCTCTCCATCCCAGATCCTGGTGGCCACAATGCCCTCCATGCTCCCTCTCCCTCTATCACTGAAAGCTTGTCTGTGAACAGAAGAATCCATCTCCATGATTGTGTACCTTCTCTTCCTCCACTTTTCTCCAAATCTTAGGCACTTTTAGATGGTACCTGCTCAAGTTTTCCCAGATACCCACCAAGACGTAACTTTCTCAGAATTTTCATAGTACTTGATCTATCTCTCTCTTATATATTCAACAAAAAATATGAAGACATACTATGTGCTGGGAATTATTCTAAAACTAAGAAGACAAGGGAAAAAACTAGATTGCTCCTTGCCCTCGTTATTATACAACACGTTTTCTGTCAGTACTACAGGAATATATAAATAAATGTTCTATCTTCCTTGAGGGCAAGATTCAGGTCTAATTTATCTTTTGATCTTTCTTATTACTCAGCCAGAGTTTTGCACATGGCAGACATAAGGTAATAGTTGGTTGAGTAATCTATGTAAATGAATGCTGTTTAGTGCCTACAAAAATGAGATTTCTCAAAGATGATTAGAGAGGTAAGTGGTAAGGAAGATGTTTTCTCATAAAACCCAGTAGCTTTGCGAAAATGGGCTACAATAAAGAACCACAGCATATCACTGGTCCATAAACGTATGTTCCATTTTGGCAGAATCCTAAACTTTAATAAGAACCCACACTTGATACTCCAATCATTAAGCAGGGAGATCAATTCACTAGGCTCCTGCCTAAATGAGTTTTCTTCTAGGAACTAGTTTTTCATTTGCTCCTTTGCCTTCCTCCTTTTTACATTAGGGCATTAAATTTTTTTTTATTACAAAGGTATTTGCTAGTTCCAAAAGACATTGTACTAAAGATAGACCGGTATTATACCACTGCAACCTACAAACAACCAAATGTCAATGAAACGCACATTTGCAAATGGAAGGTGAAATTACTAGCCTCAAGGAAAAACGGGTGGTCAAACAATTGTTTTTTTCCTAAAAGTTACTGTTTTTTTCTCTTCAGATGACTTCATTGAGAAGCTTAACCGGTATGCATTTTTTGATGGTGAAGTGAAAACCTCGATACTTTTCTTAACAATCCATGATGCTGTTTTGCATATTTCGATGAAGAAAGATTACAGTACTTCCGAGTTTAAACCCAGTCAGGTACCAGCTCTTTGATGACTTTCACAATTGCATAAGCAGCCACTCCTTAAATTTCTCTTTATTTTTCAACATTAAAAAAAATCGGCCGGGCGCGGTGGCTCAAGCCTGTAATCCCAGCACTTTGGGAGGCCGAGACGGGTGGATCACGAGGTCAGGAGATCGAGACCATCCTGGCTAACACGGTGAAACCCCGTCTCTACTAAAAATACAAAAACTAGCTGGGCGAGGTGGCGGGCGCCTGTAGTCCCAGCTACTTGGGAGGCTGAGGGAGGAGAATGGCGTAAACCTGGAAGGCGGAGCTTGCAGTGAGCTGAGATCCGGCCACTGCACTCCAGTCCGGGCGACAGAGCGAGACTCTGCCTCAAAAAAAAAAAAAAAAAAAAAATCAGCCCCTAATCCCTATTTCCATTCTCTTTTTCTCAGAAAAAAGATGGAAAAATTGATTTTACCATAAATACAAATGGAGGATTACGTAATCGGGAATATCAGGTAAGATTCTTCAACAGGTTTATCTTCACCTAGACATCACAGCAAAAAAAAAAAAAAAAAAAAAAAAAAACACCTTCAAAGTAGTGAGGCCACTTCCTGCATGTGGCAGAAAGTCCAGCACTTGCTTGAGCGTCTGTGCCTCATCCCTAGAGAATTGAAGCAATGCTAACCAATCTCACAGGGAGTTTTTGGGAAAAAAAAACTCAGACCCGTACAAAAAAAGGATGAAAAAATAGTGATAACAGATCTCCGTTAATGCAATATTGAGCATATCTTCTTTTATTTTTCAAACCACTTACAACAATGCTCTTATTCTGGCCCTGTAATAATCCACGTAGCAGGGAAGGTATTGCTATTTCCATTTACAGGTGAATAAGCGATGAAAATGATAAGCTAATACACACCTCCCAATAGTCAGATGCTTGAGAAGTCCCTAGCACAGTGTCCAGTCAAGCAATGAAACAAGTTTCTATCCTTCCTTACTAGAGTGAGTTGCCAATTCAGCATTTAACTGGAGAGTCCCACTTCATTGCAGATGTTCATTTCTAGAACATTCAGTCCTTTAAAGCAATGTTTCTAGTTTGGGAAAAGTAGAATCACAAATTAAAATGGGTTCCTGCTGTAGGCCAGGTAGATGGCAGGTGTATTACATTCAGTATCTCAATCCTTATAACAATATACAAAGGAGATATCTTCATTTTCCAAATGAAAAAAAAAAAAAAAAAAACAGGAAACAGGCTCAGAGAGCTTAATTTGCTTGAGGTCACACACCAAGTGACCCCAACAGGATTGCACTAAGATCTTTCTGATGACAAGACCTGTCTTCTGTTCACTATAGTACGCCATCTCTATCCTCTGGTGAAAAACTAACGGATTGAGGGACCAGAGAAAGAATTTAATGATTGTCTTCAAGCATGGCAGGCAGCTGGTGGTATTTCTCTTAGTTGAAAGGTCTCAAAAAAGGAATTTCTAGTCGAAATGAAAAAGAAATGTATAGCATAAGATAAATCTGGAACATTATTAAGAGTGGTATCAAGTAGCAAAGGTCAGATGAAAAGGCCATTCCAGAAAACTGGATAGACCTGAGTAAGAGGTGAAGGTAGATAAGCACCATGATTCTGTCTCCCAGGACTAGATTTCAGAGAAACCCAATAAAACTGGCACCTTGCCTGAGTACCTTATAAGAAGAGCCTCGCACCAGAAATCCTCTCCTCAGTAACTGCATTCAGAATTGTCACCAAGTATTGGAGGATAAAGGGTAGGAACAGTATTTAAACTTCATGTCTGACCCAAACACTAGAACCCATTGTCTAACAAATGTAGTCAGCACATTGGTGGACCTTGGCTTCCCCGTATTAAAAAAAGAAACATTTAACACCAGCTCTTTGTCCGGCCTCTAGGAAGGTAAATCATCAGCTGTGGATAGGCCACCAGTGGTGACTGGGGCAAAAGCTGAATGTACCAGGCCAACACACAGAGATATTTGGAACAAATGTGAAGAAAGATATTGCTACAACACACTGTACCATTACTTTAAGTTAAATTACGCCTTTGAATTACAATGTGGTATCACATGAATCTATGTTAAACAAGTAGTGATGGAAGACACTTGATCATTAAAATTCAAGACAAAAAAACCTGATAACTCTGGTAAATTCTAGCTCCTAAGATGTGATCATTGTAACAGAACTTGACAAGTGTTTTAAAACAGTAACTTTCTGTCTTCTTCCAGGTACCAGGTGAAACAAAATTCTAATCAACATATAATTCAGAGGGATCTTCATCTGACCATGACATAAAAAACAACTTTATACCCAGAAAGTTATTGATAAGTTCATACATAGTATGAAGAGTATTTTTGACATAATATGTTTCAAACTTTGGAACAAGATTGTTCTAGTATGGCATATTCTTCACATATCTAGTATGAAATTATGTAAATATTCTTAATTTTATATCTTGTAGATTTATCAAAGGACAAAAATTATTTTGTTCATATGTATTTTTGTAACACTGACAGGTTTCCATCCTAGTCACTACCTTCATGCATATGTTTAGCAGTGTATTGATGCCACTGTTTTGAATGTTATAATTTATACAGGTCATACTATATCCATTAAAAAAATCAGTTGTACAGTGGATGTGTCTTGTTAAATTTGTTAGCTTTCTGAAACGTGCTTGCTGTGGGTCCCGTTATATAGTGGGCTGGCTGGAAACCTGCTACATGAGAATCTTCTAACAGAACCCCTGTAATCAGGCTTCTTTGCTCAGATTTTATGATTACCAGTTTTTTGAAGCATCCAACCTCCTATCCAGATTTTAAACACAATCCTCTAATGTAATATCTGTAACTACATAGATTTAGTATGAAAACTATACAAGCTAAAAAATGAGAAAGCTTTTTTAGCTTTCTAAAAAAACTAAAAGGAAGGTGAAAAGAAAAGATGGGTAGCCAATTCTTCCTGGTCTCAGTGGGAACAAGGAAAACAGATGGCAGAGAAGTAGTATGATTCTTCTTTTTCACTGCTGGTTATTATTTGTAACTCACAGGGCAGAATAACAGCTCTAGAGCTCAATTTATCTGGAGGAGGAGATTCAGCACACCTGCTTCTCCTTTTCCACTGGCATGGCTCTTGGTGAAAATTTGTATTTACGTAATAGTTAGAAATATCAGCACCAACAGAAAAATATTCAACGCCCTTTATTAAACATCAAACCACTTCGTCAATGGGAAAAGCTGTCCCAATTGTTTTAGATCTCACCTCTGAACATTGTTGTCAAAGTCCCTTTCCACTCTGTTAGTGTCGTTGAGAGGGCTTATCTATTGGACTTAAAACTACATACACAAAGGCAAGATACAGGTTATTTACATAGCCAATCTTAAAAGTAGAATATCAGCACTCTCTTATTTTCCCATTTTTTGTACAGACAGGATCTATGATGCCCAGGCTGTCTCAAACTCCTGGTCTCAAGCAATCCTCCTGCTTCGGACTCCCAAAGTGTTGGGATTACAGGTGTGAGCCATTGTGCCCAGCCATAGCACGCTTTATTAAGTGTTTAACTTTTTGAGTTGACACCTTATAGCGTCTCATACACCCTATGGACTTTGGGGGAAAACACACACACACACACACACACACACACTTTACGTATAAAATGCTCCACAAATCTTGGGTTAAGAACTTCTCTAAAGAGGGCAGGGAGTCGAAATTGAAAACAGGAGCCCATTTACTCAATCATTTGGTTCGAAGTTGAGGCAAATGCCTTATATATAGGATTGTCGCTGAGGTCTCCATTTTCCCAAGCAAAGGTGCCCTCTGCATTCTTCTTGCCAACCAAACCAAACCAAACCAAACAACTCAAGAAACAAGCACAAGCACTCCAATTCTTGTGCCCACAACACAGTACATTCAACCTAAACACCTTAGAGGTTTACTTATCGTTAAATGTTTTTTTCTTGTAGGCCACTAAGGTTGGGTATACTTCTAGTAATGGGAATACATGGGGCTGAGCTTCTACTTGGCTGCCTCAGAGCACATATTGGAAATTAACTAGTACCAAAATCTGATCCCTAATTTAGGAAGAGGTCAAGAGACCATGTTGGAACATAAAAATAAACTTAAATAAACCAGAGCAAGATTGGAGGGGAAAGGATGCAACTGGGAGACCGAACAACTTGTGAAGAGACAAATACATTACAGAAATTCAGAAAGGGTGAAAATAATACATGTTGAGCAGTTTATCTTTAAAATTATTGTGTTAAGTCATTTAACCATTTGATACTTTTTTTATCTAAACACAGGAACTTACCACTTAGAAATGTAAATGAAATATTTTAAATGGCTGACCCTACACTGCATGAACAAGAATATAAAAGAGGGATATTTAATTCACGTTTCTAGTATCTTCATCTGGATTTCAACATGTCACGACTGACCTGTTCATCTTCCCCTAGTCTCTCTATCAGCATCTTTTCTACCTCAGTTAATGACAACTCCATTTCTCTTAAGCTGATCAAGCCAAAAAATCCACCAGGAAATCCTATTGACTCTCCTTTTAAAATATAGTCATTTAACTCTCAAAATAGCCCCAATAATGTATTATGATTTTCCCTACTTTTTAAAAAAGCAAAGTAAATGAAGACTCAAAAGCAAGTAACTAGTCTAAATTAGTCACAGGTGGTAAAGCCAGAAATCTGTCTGGACAGTCTAACTCTATACAACTCAGGCTTTTAATTATTAGAAAACATCACCTCCCAAAAGAAATTAAGACCTAACTAAAAACTGATTACAAGATAAGGACTAAACTCAGGAATAATTATAGGTGCATTCCACAGATTTGTTCCAAAGTCACTAATTTAGCACTGTACAATTATATCCAGAAAAGCAGGTAGGAAATACTAATGTTCAGAATTAAATACATTTCTCTCTCATGGTTTTGCATGTATTTCAGTAATGTATTTTAAACATTAAGATTTATTTCCTGGCCACAATACTTTGAATATAAGGAAAATTTTTGAAGAAAATGTAAGGACTATCAATAATAATTCCTAGGTAAGTTAGAATGTAAGCTCCTAAAGGGCAGAGACCATCTATTTTGTTCATTATCATACACCCACATCTAACATACATAAGTGGTGTTTAACTTTATAAATCAATCTTTACATATCTTCCTTTCTTTACATATATCCTTCCACAAGTCACCCACTTCCCAATTCTTGATACCTGTAATGTTACCACCATCATCTCTTGTGTAAATTATTAAAACACCCTTCTGACTGGTCCCTCTGCTTCCATCTTAGCCTCCTTGGTCTTATCACACAGCCAGAATAATCCTTTTACCAAAAAAAAAAAAAAAGTTTTAACATTAAGTGGATAGATTTTTTTTAAAGAGGTCCTACCCAATTGTGAGAGGCAAACCCATGACTTACTATTGTTTCAATCCTGTGCTTCTACAGTGCCAAAAAATTCAAAAATTTTAAAGATGGGGATGTGGGAAAATTAAGCACTAAAGCGTTAAGAATTCTGCCTTAAAACTTCTTCCCTCAGTGATGGAAAACTGAAGGGACATGAATCAAAACAAGACATTTAAAAATCCAAATTACATTTTATTAGCATCACTGCCAAGTATTTTCCCTGGTTTATCTCCACTTCTCGTTAAGCCTGGTATATCTGATATTGCTTTGATTGCACATATACCATATTAAGTAAACTGATTGGTTTCTAGGCCATAATTTAGCAAATTACAAACCAGTGAAGAAAAGTCCACTTCAATCAGAATATGTTTATATTAGTATGAAGAGTAAGTCCACTTCAATCAGAATATAGTATGTTTATATTAGTATGAAGAGTAAGTCCACTTCAATTGGAATATAGTGTGTTTACACGTTTAACATCAACATACTAATTTGATGGGTAATCTAATGAAGAAATATCTGAGTACTCATGCACTTTTTTCATGTACTCATAATGTACTCATTTTCAAAAACTTTATGGAAGATGGAACTGTAGAGTTTTCCAAAAGAGATTACAAAAGATACTCTTCCAATATATTAGTCAGAACAAAGCCTTCGGCAGTTCTGTATACTTCATACAGCCTCTTATTGAGTTTAAAAGATATGTTCAAATATCTCTTCCATTTACATTTCAGTGGTATCTAATTAGTATTTACACGATAATTTTGAGCAAGTAGTTTTTACAGGGCAAAATGAATATAGTTTCTTATAGTCTTTGCAACAGATATTTCCCCAAATACTGTATATGCTGAATAAACATGCCACTGAAGAAATGTAACATTCAACTTGATGGTTTTAATCTTTTAGAAGTGAACTTAATTATACTGTAGAAAGTTATCAACATAAACATGGAAAATTCTGCATTCTTCCAAATGTGCCAATACATAAAAATTCATCTAGGCAAAATAGTATTTATGCTTCCATTTTATTGTTTTTAAGAATTAAACTGCCACCTCAGTAGTCTTAAGAGCAATATAATGAAACATACATACATTTACTTTAGATTTATGTCCATCATAGCTTCAAAGGCTTCCCTGAAATAAGGCTGGCATTCACATCTTTTTCCGTAAGGAAAGAAGCACTAACAGTAATTTTGTTATCCTTCTGCCCACCCACCCTCATTCAAACAATTGATGAATTCAAGTCTAACACGATTTAAAACTTTTGTCTACTACAACATTCATCTGATATGCCTCCCTGCATAACATAGATTTCTTAAACCTAATTGAAAATAAATCATTTTTTTAAAACTCTACAAGAGTTCTCTTAATTCAAAATTTTATCATGATACTGATATTCTCATCCAATACATAGGCTAAGTGGTTGCTTACCACATTCAACTCTAGTGACTTTCAATAAAAGCAGGACAGCTCTTCATAAATAGTTGAGAAGCTCTAAAGTGATTTTGGCTAT
This sequence comes from Colobus angolensis palliatus, assembly GCF_000951035.1. Classification (NCBI taxonomy): domain Eukaryota; kingdom Metazoa; phylum Chordata; class Mammalia; order Primates; family Cercopithecidae; genus Colobus; species Colobus angolensis. The sequence goes on from NW_012115988.1 coordinate 3,692,844, forward strand.
TTTCTTATTACATGGAACAAAGAAATGGTTTGGATTTTTAACAGTAACATTTTAATAGCTCCTAAACAGGGGCATGAAAAGGAATCAAGTTTGCACCAGTCCAAGTACCTACAGTAATATGATAGAAGCACTCACCACCAACATTTCACACCATTTCACTCCCATGCTTTTAATAACAAGCATTTCTCACTAGAAATATTGCATTAACACTGGACTTTCAAACTGTGAAGTGTAGAAAATCATTTGCCTGACTTAAAACAAAAAAGTTTATTAGTTATTTTTGGCCAGTCAAGGTTGAAATGGCCATTTTGTTATTTCTAACTTCTGCTTCTAGGGTTCAGAAATGATTTTGCATATGATCATTCAAGATGAGAATTTGTTTCACCTGTACCTGACAGAATAAAATCGTAAATTAGCAATCAGTTCACGCTTTGTCAAAAGAAGTATGTTCTAAATGTATATACTACAAACTATCTAATAAATGATATCTGCATACTACACATTTCATGTTTTATTATGCACCATTTTAGTGGGGAGGAAAAACTTCACAGGGATTTATTCAAAGGATATAAATAATATCCCAAGAACGTTGATTTATACACATGAGTTCTGTATAAACTGTTAAGTGGTCATCTTAGCTGAACTATAACAAGCCCCTATGATGTAAAAGCTGACTCTAAAGGCACCATGTAAAGCACTGAAATCCACAATTTAGCTGTTACTTTCCTCTTCTCCAATACAAAATTATCTGGTAGTCTTCACTGTTGACTCCATGCTAAAATGTTCCAAATTCAGACTGCTTTACCGACAAAAGGAATAGGAAATAAAACTTTTTAAATTTCAAGTTAGAGGAAAAATTCTATCACACAGCAATGAAACCTGAGCAAATGCAAATTTGTGATTACAAGAATATGTCCTTCATTAATACATTATTCAAATTCCTCCATGGCATTCAAACTGCAGTTGAAAATCCTATAAACAAGAACCCACTTAAACACAGCATCAAACGCTACCATGAAATGAAGAATTACGTAAAGCCTATTCAGCCCTATTCAGTTTAAGACAATGAACAAAACAGAACACATTTCATCTAAATAACACCGTTTAAACAGTTCTATAAAATAATGTCACTTAAGGTCAGTATGTGTGGTGCATATGTGATTCCGACCATTCAGTAAAAAAGCATTAATGAGTAACAGCATCCCCCCACCAGCTTGAAGCCTGTAGAGTTGATTACTTTGGCCATCTCTTTCCAAATAATTAGTAATGCCTTTTAACATTACAAACAAATATATCTTAGTACTAGAATTCCAATGTATTTTGGTGCTCCTGAGGCTGCCTAAAAATGAAAAGGCATCCAAGTGAAGTGCATTGTATACTTACTATACCTCGAAACCTCAACATTTCAGTGCCTAAAATGTGAAATAACTCTCTATCATTTAACAGTCTGCCTTACAGCAAATTCTAGATTTTTGCTTTTAGGATTTTATTATAACTTCGGGAAATTAGTGGTAAAACATATGGTTTAAAAAACAGTATGTGGCTGCACTTAAATTCACATAAAAATAGCATTTTTACATCCTTATTGAAATTTAATCCTTTTACACAGGTTAACAAAATGTATCACAAGAAAAACTAAATGTTGGGTTTAACAAAACAATACTTTTGAAGTAAAACAATGAAAAATTTTTTCAAATTTTTTACAAATGGTCACCTCTGGGTCAATTTACTAAACTAGGGGAATAAAGATGTTAAAATATAGCTGTGCTCAACTGAGCCACTTATCTGTACTACAGTATGGTACTTGAAATCAATCTTAAGGTCAAGATTTAAAACCATTTTAAGAAACAAGACCCTATGTGTTTTATACTACCTCGGTAAGAGGTACTCTTCCTTCCCAAAACAGTCAAAGCTTAATTAAAAGATTGACTATACATAGTTTTTTTCCTCCTCATTATCTTCAGTTCAAAATACTATTATCATTGGTAATACGGTCTATATCTCGTCTGATCTGGATGATGTGGTCCAGGAAGTGGGGTTTGAGAAGGCGGACCCTGCAATCGTGGAGGTGGTGGTGGCCCTCTTGGTGCAGGCCATATACCAGGACTCATTCCCCCTGGTTGTGTAAATGGAGGGCTCAGAGTTCCTTGATCTTCAGTGAACTGGGGTAATGAGTTAGGATTATAATGGTGAGGAGGGGGTGCAGTTACAGGTGGACCACCATGTTGAGGTGGGGGAGGTCCTGGAGGAGGATGATTCATATAAGGTGGCATCTGGGCAATAATATGTCCAGGGGGAGGGGTTATTGGTGGTGGAGCAGAGGTCATTGGTGGAGGTGGAGCTTGGCTATATACCAAATGAGGAGTACCTGCAGCCTGGGGAGGATGTGGCATTGGATGGCTTATTGGTGGTGGAGGAGGTGGGGGTGGTGCATAATGTTGCTGTGGAGGCATAATATGATGAGGGTGCGATACCACCGGTTGACCCTGATATTCAGGATGATGGTGAGCAGGTGCTGGGGCAGGAGGTGGTGGTTCTCTAGCACCTGAATTTGAGTCATCCTGAATAGGGACGGTTATTAAATTGCTGTGTTTTCTTGTTGAAATACGAAAGGTTTCCTGACTGACCGATCGAGGTGGAGGTGGAGCCATGGACAATTCTGCTGGAGGAGCACGAATATCTTCATGTGGCTGATTATAGTGCTCATGCGGCACATGTTGCAAAGGAGGTGGTGGCATCATGATGTGCTGCTTTGGCGGAATATGGCTCATATGGTGCTTGTCTGGTGGCATTATAAAACGCTCAGGGATTTCAGTTGGTGGTGGGGCAATAGGAGGATGAACATTTTCAAGTGAAGCACGGGTAACAGGTTTTCCAGCTCTCATATGGCGATGGTTGATATGAGCCTGTAAGTCTCTCTGAGACAAATACGTTCTCTTGCACCCTTGAACAATGCTACACATGAAGAGAGAACCTCGTGTACACTGCTCAATTCGCTGCACAGGATCACTACAGCTAAATCAGAAGGGGAAAAAATGTGATTTACTAAAAGAGAATATAAAAAATTATGTAATTTTCAAAAATATGCCTCTTTTAAAAATTTGACTGTTACATAAAACATAGCAAAAGTCCACAACTAGAAGTTACAGTTATTCTACGTGAACCTTTAATCTTCCCTACTTTGTTGTCTATTAGCCATTAAGCATAGGCATTTCTGTCATCTTCAGAACTCCTAATATCAAACAATATGTTTCAAGAAGAGACCTCATTCTTCCCAAGGCCTAGAATTTATCTAATTTTCTCAAACAATTCTACGTTTTGCATCCATTTGCCAAAAAAACCAGCAAGAAAAAAACCAAAGGGTTGATTACTTACAATCATGGAATTCAAACTTGTATGGTATTATTGAGTGATAACTGTTTGTTGAGCAAACAGTGGAAAACAGTAAGTAGAAAACAGTAAGTAGAAGACACTGCAAGGACTACAACAAGAAGTAACATCAGCCTCATCATTAGGGTTCTTAACATTAAACATAAACTATTTCAATCCAAGCCTGGACTATTAAAAGTCCTTTAAGGAAGGGTTTTTTCTGAATTGCCAGGCAAATTTACACTTCCCTAACTTTCTAATTTGTGAGCACTAAATTTAACTTACCATTTTCTTAAAAACTCAGGGTCAAAATTGTAACTATTTTTCATTTACCATATTTAATCCATATTTGCCATTACAGCTTTCTTGACACAGTGGGGAAAGAGGACTGAAATAAGAATCTGAAGATCTTGGATCTGGTATTGGCTCAGTAATTTGAAGTCACTGAACCATTTTTGAGTTTGTTTCTTCATTTGTACAATGAAGTTAAAGTATCTACCTACTTCACAATGTTCTTACATCCATTTCATATTACTTAAAAGAATATATTTAATATCAAAAGAAACAATGAAAGTGACAGTATTTAATCCCCAATTAAGCACTATATAAAAATATATGTGTGTGTATATATATATAAGCAATTATCACTGAATATGTGTGTCAGGTCATTTGGTACTAAACTAAATGGCTCTATTCTTGATTTTGAGTTGTCTATCTTTCCATCCTTACTATAAGACTGGCACTCCTTATTGATGTTATTATTCCCTTTAGTGGCCACCTGGCACACTTGTTTTTTGCTTCTAGTTCACTGTAAACTCTGAACTATCTCGACCTTAACAAGACGAGAGGCACTTTCTCTTGGGTGGTGCTTAAAAACAGTAATACATACTGTTTAACTCTGATTGTCATTTCTTCACTTCCTGATCTGGGTCTGTTAATATAGATAGGCTTCTGTCCTAAAATTGCTACTAAGGACCACATAAGTGAGGTGTGACATTTAGCACTTTGTTACATTTAGTCCATTAGTAAGGTTAGTACATTAGTATATTCAGTACATTAGTTACATTTAGTACCTTGAGAACTAATTTCTTTAAACAATAAGTACCTTTTAATTTCCTTTTAATACTTAAACAAGAGGAAACCTTTAAAAGTCCTCTAAATAATGTTTTATCACATCTGAAATCCTTTATCCCAATGAAGCAATCAAATTTACTATGTAACTTAAAATGGAGGTATACCATGTTGAAAACTTAGGCCTGAGAAAACACCCAAAAAACAAGTGATATATATTTCTAGTGTTTTAACTCTTCTGAATTATAATTCTATAAACGAAATGCTTTAAACTCAATAGAACAAATTTTAAAATCTGTTACTTTAAAATGCTAATAAAAACATGCCAAGAGAATTAGTTGTCACTGAGCTGTCAATAAATCACCCCTCTCTCTCCTGGTGACGTCAAATTTTCCTATACCATAAAAGGGAATCATTGCTGACAAGTGTCCACAGCTTTGTTGTCAATCAATACCACAAATCTTGGTGTAGCTTTAAGCACAGGTTATAAGTGATCTAAGAAGCCTATGGTTATTCCAAGCAAGTATCTCTCATTCTTTCTTAAGCCTTCCTTATCAAGAGTTCTGAACTGATATAACAATTCTTATTCTGTTTTCTTCAAGACTATCCCAAAATGGATCTAACTTTTTATAACTTGTTTGAGACTATATAATGATGGTGTTCTAAGATATACTCCAGATATAATAATCAGATTTGAAAGTAGCAAGAGCTTATATATATATATAGTGCTTACTATATGCCAGCTACTATATATGTGTATGTGTGTATATATGTTTTATATATAAAACCTCATTGAATCCTAAAAATACCACAAGGAAGTAGGTACTATTATCAGCCTCATTTTATCAATAAAGAATAGTCTATGACAGTAAAACAGTTAATAAATAGCAGAACAAGGATTCGAACCCAGGAATTCTAATTCTGGAGTCTTTGCTCTCACTATATCTTAATACTTCTTTAATGTCCCATCAAAAGAGTAACTGTTTTTGGTGTATAGTAATACTTCTATAATGGCAAATAGATTTCATTCCGACCAATGTGAGTTGACTGACAGTGTTTACCTTGCCCTATATTAAAGAGAAACGCTAGGCAAGCTGGGCTCACAGAAAAAGATTAGCCACGTCTGTATTTTGATCTCCTGCCTGATTTATATCACTCCCTAACCTTTAATCCAACTTACAAATCATTGCACTAAAACTTTATTATTTAAAAAAGGTAATGATAATCTTATCTTACCCTGGACACATCTTATCTCCCTTTTTTTCATGTAAAATAGCACAGTCATAGCAAAACACATGCTTGCATGGAATCTGTAAACAAAGACATATTACAGTTAAGCATATTAGAACTTAAGATATTTCTAAAAAATATATATATAGTGACCTATACATAAGAAGGCTTAGAAGACACTTGAGAATACCTGTTAAAACGAATATTTATTAAGTACTAATTATAATAATCTTTTTCAATCACAAAGCCTTTTCAGAACATCACAAAAACTATGGCCCCTTTCCCAATAAATATACACATACGTATTTGCTTACACTTTCTGGAGGTGTAAACCCTATAAATTTCACCCATGGTACCCAGATGTTTTTTCCTTTTTCTTTTAAAGAAACAGATCTTGCTCTGTTGCCCAGGATGGAGTCCAGTGGTGTGATCACAGCTCACTGTAACCTCGAACTCCTGGCTGATGTTCCCACATCAGCCTTCAGAATAGCTAGGAACATAGGTGTGTGCCACCACACCAGGCTAATTATTTTATTTTATTGTAGTGACGGGGTCTCGCTAAGTTGTCCAGGCTGGTACCAAATTCCTGGCCTCTGGCAATCCTCACACCTCAGCCTCCTGAAGCTGTGGGATTATACATATGAGCCACCACACCCAGACCTCTGCAGGTCAAAACCTCCTGAAGAACACTTTAATTATGTGTTTTTTTTTAAATCTTGTTTCTCCTGAGACTATATGAATGCAGTAAAAATAACAAGTACGTCCTATGTTTAATATAAGCAGCTTCTTCCTCTGGTCATTTTAAGTTAATCAACTAATAAAAATCTAAAAATCAATCAGAAGGAAACAGTAAAATGATGTTAGAACCACATTTTTAAATTCACAGCCTGTTACTATTTCTTTACTATGATGTACAGCAAAGCAACAGTGCATAATCCACGCCATCTACCATCACAGGTATGTTACTGAATTCAATTTTTTTTCTAAACGCAAATGCAAAACTATCTTTTTTGGAGGGAAGAAATGTGAAAATTACTATAAAATTAGAGTTAGGATTGTAAAATTTTTTTAATGATTAGAATTCAATTTTCAGAAATAATAATTATTATTAAGCCTCTCTAAGCCTCAGGAAAAAAAGAAATTATAAATATTATTAATGCAGTGTTAATGCATAAGAAAATAATTTTTCCTTAATAAACTAGAATAACTGTAAGCTAACTGGTATCAAACACTCCAAAGAAATTAGTTTTCAGAAATAATTTTTTCAGTTGTATTTAATATTTTACAAGAATTCAACAATTTGTCAAGATAATCATATTAAATTCATAGTATTCCAATACTTCCCTTAGTCATTTCATACTTATTTAAAATGTCGCAAACTTAGTCATGAAACAATGATAAACCTATCTAGTTAAATTTCAGAACCCCACCTCTATGCAAATGCTTACTGACAAAAACAGTATTTAATTATACTTACCATTCGCCCGTAGATTTTAATAGGCAATCCACACTTGTCACAGAAATGAACTGGTGTATCATCCTTTTCACCTAAGATGTTTATCTGTTGAAATGATATAATTAAAATTACCTTCTCACACAATTCTAAAGATTCTATCTACACAATGAATTAGTCAGTGTTTCATAAAAGTTGTTAAAACAATTAGAAATAAAAGCTTCTTGGTATAATCTCCATGTATGCCCCACCATTAGCTGTGATACCATTAGTTTTTCTTCTTAGTGTTAATAGTTATTGATTTTACTGAAAAGTACTTCAAATTATTCTTGAAAATAGAGTATTAACAAATGATTTGTATGTACTGAAAATCAGTTATAACAAGTTCATAACATTCTTTACGTATTGTGCATTACTCTAATAAAACATTTTAACTATTTAATACTTAAAATATTTTATTGTTCTAATACAATTTTTCATTTTTAATTATACCTGAAAGTCCCAAAAAAGGTGTCCAGGAAACCTTCGCTGATTTCCAAACAGCTCACCACCTTTACAGTCATACCGTTCTTCTTCATTATAATCAAATCCTTCTGAGAAAAAAAAAAAGTATTGCCCATTAACTTTCCAAATCTCAAATTTCATTTTGGAAGTACATATACATGGCAAAATAGATCTTTTCACTAAAAAGCCCATCTGATGCCTTTCAAAGCTTTTCTAAGAATAAAACAATCAAGATTAGTTTAAAACATCAGTTAGAAGTGATCTTGGTGATCTAGTCCAACTCTTTCACTTCATTATTGAGAATATTACTATATGGAGACTCATAACAACTCAACATATAGAAGAAAAGTGGCAAAGCCAGGAACAGACCTCAGATCTCTTGACTCCATTCAAATGCTCTTATCAATTCATGAAACTAATTCTAATGTAAAATGTTACTGACTACTGATTATCGTGCTTGTTGCACAAATTTTTAAGATACTGATCACCATTTATTCTAGTCTAGCTACAAAAATGGTATGCCATGAGACTGATTTTATTGCCAAGAGTATAATGAAAACATAAAGCATTCTATGCATTTTATTAGCAAACAAGTTATCTTCTTCTTTAGCCCTAAAATGAGTAATTTAGACACTTTAACGTATTCATATTTCATCCTGTCAATTAAAACCACTCCCTGATTAATTACCCAAACAGCAGCCATATCATATCTTATGTATCCTTTCCTACAATGTATTTATCAATATCAATAAACTTAAGATATATGAAGATCAAATGGGCTCAATTTCTCTGGCCTAATTAAAAAGTTGATGGCAATCTTCTCATCTCCTACAAAAGAACAGAAAACCAATCAATAGGCTGATGGGAATTCCAGGTAGAATCCAATTACCTAAAGCAAAGCTGAGCAGACAAATATATCCCTCCAAGGAGCCAGGCTTCTCACGACTCTTTTGGCCCTAGAACTGGTAAACAGAGTAGCCAAGCACACAAGTTTTAACTTTACCCACATGACTAAATTACAGCACCTATACACATAGACACACACACACAGAGACACACTCACATTAACACACAAATAGTGATGCAAGAATTTTTTGAAGCTGATAGACACTTCAGTGTACTGCTATTTAATTACTGCCAATACGAATGTATAATCCAAAGTCAGGGTGCTCTGATAAGCTACACCTGAGAGTTCCTAGGCTCCTATATCACCCATTCACACCTTAGAAAAGCTGGTGTGATCTAAAATTCAAAATAAGGAAACTCAATTTTTCAAACCCAGAAAATTATTGAGATAACAGCCAAGGAAATTAGGAACACATTATCATTTTTCAGAGTAGTTCCACCTGTACTCCCATCATTAAACTATATATATTTGTAGAGATACCACACTGGCATCCCGAACTCCACATTTTGATTGATGCCTAGGAAAACAACAATCAAAAAAAAAATTTCTTTTACTCCAAATTCCGAGAGGGAAAGGGGGAAAAGGATGTTGGCTTTTCTGAACTATTGTTCAGAAACTATTGTTTGAACTATTAAAGAATGCATTTGTACACTACCATGTTGTTTTAAAAAATTAGTTTTTTTAAAAAAGCCAAAGCAGGACTGACCCTAATTTAGAGGTAGTGCAACAGCAGCCCTAGGTTATTACTAACACGATTTATAACAATCTGACTTCAAATATACTTGTTTAGATGGGAGAGAAACCCTACAATAAAAGAAACCATAATGTATGTTTTAACTAAAGCAGCTTGATTCTACAAAATAAATACAGACAAATTGCTGGAATAGAATAGAAAGTCTAGAAATACAAAAAAATATTTTTAATACAGGGGTCCCCAACTCCCAGACCTTGGACCAAGTACCCTTGGCTTGTTAGGAACGTGGCCACACAGCAGGAGGTGAGTGGAGGGCTAGGAAGCATTGCCACTTGACCTCTGCCTCCGCCTCCCGTCAGATCAGCAGCTGCATTAGATTCTCATAGGAACACAAACTCTATTGTGAATTGTGCAAGAGAGGGATCTAGGTTGGTGCTCCTTAAAAGAATCTAACTAACGCAACAGTTGCATCCCAAAATCACTCCCCGCACCCTGCCATCACTTTCCATCTGTGGAAAAACTATCTTCCACGAAACCAGTCCTTGTGCCAAGAAGATTGGGGACTGCTGCTTTAACATACGTATGATAACAATAAAATTCCTATTCAGCAAGGAAAAGAGTTGGGACAATGTTTTGGGAAAAAAAAAAGCCAGACGCCACCTTTTTTCCCCTTAATAACCAAATACATATCCATAAATGTTCTCAAGCAGTATCAGTGAACTTTTTCTGTGAAAGGCTAAATAGTAAATATTTAGGCTTTGTGAACCATATGGTCTCAATCACAATTAACTCAACCCTACCATTATAGTGTGAAAGCCCCCATAGATAACAGTTAAATGAATGAGCATAGCTGTGTTCCAATAAAATTGTTTATAAAAACAGGGTTACATTTGGCCCACAGACATAGTTTGCTAACCTGTAATCAAGGGTAAGATGGAAAAACTCTTTTATACTGGTAAAATAGGGGAAGGCCTTTCAAAAAATGTCACAAAACCCAGAAGTCATAAAAGCAAAGACTGGATACCTGACTACATAGAATCTTCAAGATTCTCTGCAATAAATATTTTGTATACAAAATTAAAAGACAAGTGAAGAATATATACAATATAGGCCAGGCACAGTGGCTCATGCCTGTAATCCCAGCACCTTGGGAGGCTAAGGTGAGAGGACTGTTGAGCCCAGGAGTTCAAAACCAGCCTGGGCAACATAGCAAGACCGCGTTACTACATAAATTAAATATAAAAAATTAGCCAAGCAGGTGGGGCGCACCTGTAGTCCCAGCTACTCAGGAGACCCAGGTGGAAAGATCACTTGAGCCTGGAATATCGAGCCATGATCCCACCACTGCACTCCAGTCCAGGCATGAGAGTAAGACCAATCTCAAAAAAAAAATATATATATATAGATAGATAGATAGATAGATAGATAGATAGATATGTATATACACACACATACATACATGACATATAACAAAAATCCTATTAATTTTTTTTGTTGTTGTTGTTGTTGAGAGGGAGTCTCACTCTGTTGCCCAGGCTGGAGTGCAGTGGCCGGATTTCAGCTCACTGCAAGCTCCGCCTCCCGGGTTCACGCCATTCTCCTGCCTCAGCCTCCGAAGTAGCTGGGACTACAGGTGCCCGCCACCTCGCCCGG
>NW_012115988.1:3704189-3727392 GCF_000951035.1 Colobus angolensis palliatus
TCAAGTTTTAAAATATCCAAATTTGTAAAGTCTTTGGAATTAAAAAAAAAAAAAAAGGCCAAATTTATGCAAAGTACAAATTCTACAAAACGCTATGTCCAAGAATATTTGGTGCAACATTTTTTGTAACAGAAAAAAACTGGAAAAACTTTAAATTATGGTATATCTAAAAATACCCAAACCTGTTTTTTTTAATGAGGTATATCTGCATGTACTGATAAGAAAAAAATCTTAAATGCGTACTACATGAAAAAATGGCAACTACACATAAACAATCAGTACTTTTGTATAAAAAAGTCAACAGGGATTATCTTTGGATAGAAGGATTTTACTTTCATGTTATGCTTTCTGCAATACTGTTGAGATTATTAAACAATGGGCAGTATTCCTTTCAACAACAAAAGGAATCAAATCAAAAATATTTATATTTATAAAGGGAAATAAAAATACAATGTGCTACAATGAGAAGTCAAACAAGAAGGTTGAAGAATAAATAGAATATGTAAGATAAAAAAGAGGTAGTTATAAGATCACACAGACTATCTGGAGCAATCAGATAAAACAGAAAGAGTGTTGGACCTATTAGTTAAACAAATTACCTTCATCACCAGGTGGAGCCTTTGCAGGCATCCTGTTTATAGTCCTTTGAGTTCGCGGTGCAGGTTTTGCTTTGTTTGCTTGTTTGGAGATCAGCTTTATAGGAATTCGTCTGCGAACATCAAGACCACCCAAGGATCCAGAACTATTAGTGCCTTGTAACTCATTGTCTATGTTAGGGAAAAAAAAGTTGTAATTTCTTTTAGTCTTTCTTTTCAAAGATTATTCTGCCACAGGTATTAAAACAACATACCTAACATTATCAAGTTTAAAGATCTGGGTTCTGATTTTCAATATTACATTAAGTTTAACTGCTAATTTTATTTATTTAGGATCAACACTTAAGGCAATGCTTTTTAACCCTTTTTGAGATATGGAATCCTTTAAGAAACTGATAAAAGTTATAGGACCTCTCCCTAGAAAAGTGAATAAAATTTTTCATATAATTCCAGAGAAGTTTACAGAAACATGAAACCATTCATGAACCCAAGAACCATTGTCTTGAACTACAAGAGATTTTTTTTTTTTTGTGAGACGGAGTCTCGCTCTGTCGCCCAGGCTGGAGTGCAGTGGCCGAGATTTTTTTTTAAAGAAAAAGACTAAGGAGAAAAAGAAAGAAAACCATCCCTATCCCCATGTCTGATCATCAAGCATGCAGACAATAAATTTAGTAAACTGAACTTACTAACACTGATGAAGGCAAAATTAAATAATGCATTTCAAAATGAAGTTAAGAAATGTGATTAGGGCCGGGCGCAGTGGCTCAAGCCTGTAATCCCAGCACTTTGGGAGGCCGAGACGGGCGGATCACGAGGTCAGGCGATCGAGACTGTCCTGGCTAATAACACGGTGAAACCCCGTCTCTACTAAAAAAATACAAAAAACCTAGCCGGGCGAGGTGACGGGCGCCTGTAGTCCCAGCTACTCAGGAGGCTGAGGCAGGAGAATGGCGTAAACCCAGGAGGCGGAGCGTGCAGTGAGCTGAGATCCGGCCACTGCACTCCAGCCTGGGCGACAGAGGGAGACTCCATCTCAAAAAAAAAAAAAAAAAAAGAAATGTGATTATTCCTTAAGTGTAAGAGAGTTATTATAAAAATCATTCAGAATTACAGTAAAAATCATTATACCATTTAGTAGTAAAAACATGCAATAATGTATTTGTGCTATAACATATGACTGAGTTCTTAGTCGGCCCTGTAATGGAAAATTATAATTGAAGAGGATGCAAAGTTCCTGTACTACAACTAGGTCTAAACAACTGTCACCTTCTAGTCCCTGGAGTCTTTGCTTGTTATTGTCTATAGAATTAATTCTTGTCCCATGAGTAACAGGAGTATTATTTCATAGAACTGACCCCATCTAAAGCTTAACAGTTACCTTTTTTCAAGTAGATGAAAAGACATAATACAGAAAATACTTAACTTGACCTACTAAAGACAAAAAGGAAAATGCTTAAAATAGGAAATACAAATAACATCTTATTTAATTTGTAGTGTTTTAAACATGACAAGTTATTGAACAAGGTTGTATAACTGCCCCTGCAGGAAATACTACAGTCAAGACAGATAGCCAAACCATCCACATTAAATTCAGCAAAGCCAAATTTGGAAGTAGTAAGCTAGTACTAATGGCCTCCAAGGCTACTAGGATTACAGACACACACTAAGTTCACATTCATTTGTACTTTTTCTGAACAATATATCAAACAAAATTAAAAATGGGTCCTTAACGATTATTTTAATTATCTTTCAGTCTACTTACTACTCTTATAACAGCTAATCCTAAAACAAGGGGAGGGCAGAATTACATGGTTAGCTAGAATCTTGAATTGGGGTAAACCCAACTTGATTAGCTTTCACCACTTCACTAAATAGACTCACGAGCTGATTAATGTATTTGATCTGCTTTCACTGTAGTTGCTTATGTACTAAAAGTAATTACAAGCAATGCACTGGCCAAAAGAAACATGAATGACTTTTTTTCTTGCTCAAAAAGTATTCCTGACATTCCAATCAACTAAAAAGCAAGTCGTTGTAGACATATAATCAGTTCAATGCTGTCCCTCAAATATTAAACATTCAAATATCAAAATGGTTTAATCGTTTTACCTTTGTGAATAATGAAAATACCAACACTTCATCACAAGTCCTTTTCACACCATCCTGAACATTTGAGGTCTCTACTGTTGCTTGCATAGTCTACCACTTTCAAGAGCTGGCTGGCCCTTCTCACTTTGCTTCACAGATCGAAATTCATGAGGTACAGCATTTAATAGTGGTAACATTCTGGGTTTTTTTGTGACTTTTTTGCTTTTTGTTGTTTTTAAATTAAGAATCAGAACATAAAGCACTATTTCCTTTTGAATACAGTAACAAATTATAAAGTTCTTAACAACAAAAATTTCTTAGATATTACATAGAAAATGACTAAGGACTACTGGCCACTTAAGACAAATTCACTTTAAAAAGGCACAACACTTCCATATTATATAGTTTTAAAAAGACTGGGGATTTTTATCTTGAATAAAAAGAACCAACAAATATTTTACAAAATCTGGGATCTTTTACAAAATCTGGGATACAGTTACAGAAGTGCTAATTCTTAGAATGACCAAAGAATAAATCTAGTGTTAATTGGGAGCCTCTTGGAGTAATTTTTCTGGCAAGATTCTATTAGAACACCTTCATTTTTACATTTGAATGTCAGTATGATCATAAAATGGGTCACTTCTGCATAATGTTCAAGGGTTTCATCAGTTTCCCCAAGGAACTCTTAATCCTTTAATATTGAAATTATTCTTTTGAGATGCCTATCCTGTCATGATTCTTCAATTATCTAGCTAAGTGGCATTTTCTCATTTGTCAAAGGCTTTGTGATTTAAACAATTATCAAAGGCTTTGTGATTTAAACAATTATCAAATTCATATTTATGAATTTCATGAAAACCAGAATCTTCTGCAAGGTTTATGATTTTATTTCACAATCAATGCATAGTATTTGATACTGTCTTCTGATACTAAACATCAAAGAGACTGATTCATTAAAAAAATAAAATAGGTAAGAATCTAGTGTTAAGCAGAAGGGACATCTGTGCGGGAACTAATTTTTTAAGTGGTCGGCTCATTCGTATTTTCATGTTAGGATGAGTTTTACTTCCTTAGGCAATCTCTAAACTTCAAGAATTAAGATAATAAACACGCTTTACACCCACCCCTATTATGACTTCCTAACATAACAGCCTCCAAACTATGGCAGGAACTTGACTCACAATTCCAGTAGTGGGCTCAAAAAAGAATTATTTTCCAAAAGTCGAATGTTTGCCATTCTACCATCAAAATCGCAGAGTTTCAACTCAATATAAATTCCCAAACACTGGAATTCTTTACAGCCTGGTGCTAGGCCGGCTTCTCCTCTGAACACACCCTTCTTAAGTGGTCTCATCTGTCCTCATGCTTTAAAATACCAGCTATAAATAAAGGTACTAACTTCCAAATACGTATTTTCAGTGCAGATCTTTCCTCTCATCTCCACTTGGCATCTCTCCTGTCTCAATAGTTACCTCACACTAGTAGTCCAAGACCAAACACTTATTCCCAAATTCCCATCTCACCTCTACAAAAAAAGACTGTTTTCTGCCCCAAGTTTTCCTCAATTCAATAATGGACACTACCTAGTTGCTCAAACCAAAAACCCAGGTAATTCTCCTTTCTCTCACGTTCGTTCAAACACCACCAAAGTATTTACTGAAGTTGCCCATTTTCCTTCATTTTCACCAAACCAACCTTCCCTTCCCGTCTACTGCAATCAGCTATTTTCCATCATTCTTACTTCCCTCTTACACCATTCTCCATAGAACAGCCTATTATATATTTTTAAAGAGATTGTGTTCCTCCTTTACTTCTGTTCAATGGCTTCATATTCACTTAAAATTCAAACGTTTACCATGGCTTTCAATGACCTGAATGATGTGCCTGCTGCCCTCCTTTCCAATCTCACTTCAGGACTCTTACCCTTTGGTTATTACTAGGCTGCAGCTGACTTCACTACATCTTCCTACCTCAGTGCCTTTGCACTTGCTAGAAATGCTTTTCCTCTTGCTTTTTTCCCAGGGTTGGGATCTTCTCACCCATCAGATCTTAGCTTCCACAAAGACCATTCCTAACAACTCTCTCTGAAATTTCCCCCTATGAATCTCTGCACAGCACTGGTTTATTTTCTTCAAAATACTTATAATTCGCAAACATTAAAAAAAAAAAAACAAAAAAAAAAGAAGAAGGTATTGTCTGTATTCCTCCATAAAACAGAAGTTCTATCACGGAGCTGGTCCGTCTCGTTTACCATTCCATCTTCCCTCTCCCGACCTACAGATATCTGTATCTGGCATAAACATACACTACATAAATAAACATACACACCTAATTACATAATCAAGCAGATATCTGATGAGTGAGGACAACTCAATACTCAAGAAGCCTTTTTTTCTCTATTTGTGATATGGTCGCTGTAAATGTATGGGGCACATGTTAACTCCAAGAGCACGCATTCAATATCCGAGAACCACAAACAAGCAAAAGCCAGAAAACACATAACAAAGGGTGGAACTACTCTTACTTGGAGAAAAGTATGAGAATGCCTTGATTTTAAGCTCCTCTTTGTAAATACCCTCAAATGATGAGTATGGACCTCAGCCGAAGCGCGGGGGCATGCTTTTGGTTTAGGTAGAAAAGCTACTCCGAGTTGGATTCCAAAAACTATCAGACGCCCTTCTTTCACCTCTCTAGTCCATAAAGGATCGGACAGACGACAGGAGGTGACCACTGCAGCGCCCGCCCAAAGCTGACTGAGACAGCAGGAAGTCTCCAACCCACTCTCGCCCGTCCACTCCCAGCGTAAAGAGGATTCCGCGATTCGGAGACCGCAATCTACCCGCCAGTCTCCATAACGCAGGCCAGAGCAGCTGGGCTGAATAAAACAGAGCCGGCGCTCTCCCTTCCCAAAGGCCTACATTGCCCACCGGTCCAGGTTCGGAGCTCAGAACGAGAGAAGGAGCGGTTGTTGCCGGCACGGAGGAGGTAGGTACCACACCAGAGTGTAGGCCAGGAAACGGCAGGCCCCTGCCAGGCACAGGAAGGCATATGTGAGATTTCTTCTCACTGCCACACCCTAGTATTGTGGGGCGAGCGTAATCCCTTTTGCCTGCTGGGCGACCAGCCCCAGGCCGGCCAAGGGGGCATGGAACCGGGACCCCCACTGCCTCCGCCTCCTTACCAGTGTGATCCATGATTCGGCTCGCAGAGCACAGTGGGAGCGGAAGTCAACCGCGCCGGAGTCGCAGCGAGCGCGTGCGCACTGCCTTCCGGAGGCCGGGAGGCGGAAGTCCGAGCAGATTGTCCCAGTTTTGGCCTGCAAAGACTTCTCTTTCTCGCCTCCACTACCCAACTCCTGTGAGGGACTCAGGCATAGTTCGAGCAGAGGCAGAAAGAGCGAGCGCGCGAAGAACTTCGGTATCGAGGTTGCTAAGGCTTCTCCTCATGTGCTTCAAGAGAAAGTAGCCTTTAACTGTGGAAAGGACACCAGGAGGACCAGGGAAGGGGAGAGCAGTGGTAAAAATGAGCCTGAGGCAGATAAAGCGATTGCCCGCCCCGCGGAGAGCTGCCTTCTGGGACTTGTAGTGCGCGGGGGCCCCGAGCCATCCGGCTGCGCAGGCTCGGCCGTTGCGCTGGCCCCACCCCGGCGGGCGGAGTAACGGTTTGGAATCCCCCGGGGTCAGCGAGCGCTTGGGTCCTCCGCCTGGTGTAGGAAAAGTGTAAACATATGCGCTTCGGCAGGCGTCCTCCAGTGGGAGGTTGCTCAGGGGATGGCGGAGCTGTGAAACTCGCAGCTAAAAGGAAAGTCTCAACGCTTATTGTCTAAATTTTGCTTTGTCGTGACCAGCTACCTAAACCCACGCAGAGGTGACTTGGTATATGCCCCGGTTCCCATCACTTAAGTCTCTTAACCGTTGAAACACATTTATAATGCTTGACTGCCACTCACTTTCTAGGGAGAGCGCTTGTGACGCCACGAACCTCTTGAACACCTGAGGACTGGGCGCCAGGGCCTGATGGAGGGTGGAGAGCCAGTGCGGCGCAGCTGCCTCCTCTCACAGGGACACCTAGCAGGAATGTGCAGAGTGGAGCTAAAGGGAGCGGATATAAACCGAGAGAGGGGAAGAGAGCGCGAAGGCTTGCCCGGAAGGAGAGGTTAAAAAGGAAAGGCCTAAAATGAGGAAGAGAGTTACCGCAAGAGGCAGTACCTAGTTCCAGTTCTTCGTCCCAGGAGTTTGTGGTTGCTGCTGCTTTCATCTTCGTCAGCCAAAACAAAAGGAAAGTGCCAAGGGGCGATTCCTAGGACCTTCAGTGCAGTCTCCACCTCGCGGACTTGGCTCATTTGTGTCCACTCCTTTCTCCCACGTTTTACACTTGATGCTCTTGGATGAATAGAAAGGAGCTTAATTAAGGGAAAACACAAGCTTGGGAGTCAAGGGATTTGGGTTCTATTCTCGTTGTCCCTTGGTGACGACATCATTACCTTGGGTTTTTCAAGCTTTCAGTGCCAGAGTTCCTATATCAATAAAAGATTATTACATTGACCTCTTAGAGAAATGTTTTCATGGTACTCAATTGCAAATAAAGTATGTGTAGCAATGTGTTATATCTTTGTAGTTGTATGGTGTTACCTGTGAATCATACTGTGATGATCACTGCGATTTAAGTGCACCATGTTATTTGGTGATTATTTTCCTGAGATCTTGTAAAAGATTGTTCCACTATTTATATGCAGCTTTCTTTATAAACAAGTTTTTAGGTACATTCACAACTAAGGATATTTGTGAATCAAAATTATCCCTGCTTTTTTTAAATGTAAAGTTTTGTATTGCTAAGTGGTTTTCAAGATGCTTTCAGTTTCTGGGATTATTGTTTTGGACATTGGGGCTTGCCTAACGTTTTTCCCATACTTCCCTATTTTTCTAAATACAGTGCTGATATAGTCAGGCTTTTTTCACCAATTTGGTTTTTTTTTTTTTTTTTTTTAAGTTTTCACCTAGAAAGTACTTCTTTTTCATACCAAAAAAAATTTTTTTAGAGATGGGGCGGCCCAAACTGGAGTACAATGGCACAATCATAGCTCACTGCATCCTTGGACTCCTGGGCTCAAGGGATCCTTATGCCTCAGCCTCCGGAGTAGCTGGGACTACAGATGCTCATCACCACCACTGGCTTTGGTTTTTTTTTGTTCTATCATACTTAGCCTATCAGCTAACGGCTAACATTCAGATTCATGCAGATCCAGGTTCAGAATAGTATTGTTAATGTCTGCTGATGCTAATGTTTAAATAATTAGAATTAAGAGTGTTCCTATTGTATTTTATATAATTTAACCTGTACGTCGGAAGTTTTGTTGGCATTTTATGATGCATCAAGTTATGAAAATTTACTGAGAGAAGATGTACTTATTTTAGATCTGATAAAATGTTAAACATTTGTTTGATTTGATTTGGTGTCTGTTACTTTCAGACATTGCTTTAGCATCTGTGGTGTGTGTTTACCCCCTTAATTGTGGTTGCCTTGAATTACCAATGAAGTAGCAGTGTGATAAATTAATTTCTTTACTTACATTTTATTACTGCCCTCTAGTATCTCTTTTCAGCGACCAGCGTGCTGTAACCAGTCACAATTTCTTTATCAAGAGTTGGCATTAGGCCGGGCGCCGTGGCTCATGCCTGTAATCCCAGCACTTTGGGAGGCCGAGACGGGCGGATCACGAGGTCAGGAGATCAAGACCATCCTGGCTAACACGGTGAAACCCCGTCTCTACTAAAAAAACAAAAAAATTAGCTAGGGGGGGGTGGGGGCACCTGTAGTCCCAGCTACTCAGGAGGCTGAGGCAGGAGAATGGCGTGAACCCGGGAGGCAGAGCTTGCAGTGAGCTGAGATCACGCCACTGCACTCCAGCCTGGGCGACAGCGCAAGACTCCGTCTCAAAAAAAATAAAAATAAAAAAGTTGCCGTTAATATTTATTTGTGTAGCATAAGGTTTATATTGCTTATATATAAGCTATATATAGCTTAGGTACTGACCTAAGGTTTATAAAAGTGAAAACTTATTGTAATGGGCAGTCTGAAGCACTGAGGTGCACCTTTTTACCTTACTGGCAAGACCCTCTCCTACCTGTGAATTATAAGGTAGTGGTCTCCAAGATGTTTCGATAGCCTCCCATTTACATAGTTACTGTTTATGCTATGAGAAAAGTAAGAGGGGTATCAGAGAGCTTGTCTTCCCCAATAGCCTGTTACAGACTCCTGAGTACCAAGTAAGGACAAAAACCTTCATCTCTTGACGCTCATTCAACTGTATCCCACTGAGTGCCTAGGACTACATAAGGCAAAAGCTATATAAATAATGACTCCTACTTCAAGGATCCTACAGGATATAATTTATAGAAATATGTGAAGATCTACATAATTTAGTTCTAAGTGTTGAAAGGAAATACAGTGCTAACTACATTTAGATAAAGTGGTGGGACTGAGGGTAGTTAGGTTGGCTTTATGGAGGGATTTAAGCTGAACCTTGATGAACGGATAAAATTTGAAGAGGAGGAGAGCAATAAAAGGCATATCAAACAGAGAAAAGCAAGGGCACAGATGTGAGAATTGTATGGTTTATATAGAGGACAGTGAAGAGATTTACTTGTACTCGTAATCCATGTTTGGGAGTTCTAAAAAAATAAGTTATTATGGAGCACCTTGAAAAAGTAAGATTTCAGAGTAACAGTTAAGAAATAGAGCATTTAACAAAACCTAGCAAAATATATTCATATAAACAATATAATCCAGCAAGATACATTCAAAAACAATGAGCAAATCTTAACTTGGGATGGGGAGATGAATCAGTCAATGAACAATCAATCAGAATTAAGGTGTAATAGTATTACACCTAGACCAAGAACAATTGGCCAAGAAGCCAGAGATACCTATGATGGCCAAAATGCCACGAAGTATGAATGAATTGTTAGTAAAAAAAAAAAAGATCCAGATAGTGTCCACTATATGTTAACACGTTTGATAAGCAGAAATGGAAAAGGCAGTAAAATATCCTGGTTAGATATATGCCTTATCAAGCTATGGCAGCCAGCTTTTCAAACACCATCAAAAACTGGGCAAGAGACAGATTCAGAGAATAAGAGGGAAATAGACTGTAGACAGATTCAGAGAATAAGGGGGAAATAGACTGTAAAAGCAGAATGTTGCTGATTGAAGACATTGTCCCATTCCTGTCTTGAAGGAGATTATATTCTTGTTGAGTCCTGGCAATATATACTCAATCTGAAATGGAACCTTTTAATCTAGAGAGGTCCTGCCGCCTTCCTTTTCTGAGAAGGAAAATTTTGCAGTGGATATCCTTTGAGCTGGGTAGACCTGCCCCTCCCCCTCCCTACAGCTTCTTTGCTAAGATAATTGCCTCCAGCTCACTCCTAAAAGAATGCTTAGGGTATTAAACTGCTCTATAGTAAGCAACTAGTCTGTATATTGTTTCCTAAACTTAAGGCTTTTGTTCAAGGGCGCCTGACCCTAACCTCGGCTGCCACTCCATGCCAGTTGAAAAAGGCTTTCAGCCTTCCTTGGTGCTATGCTTTTTGAATGAAGGTATTCCTTCAAAATTCATATGTTGGAATTTAAACCCCAAGGTGGTGATATTAAGAGATGGGGCCTTTTGGGAAGGGATTTAGCCGTGAGGGCTTTACTGTCATGAGTGGTATTGCCCTTAGAGTCTGCAGAGAGCTGCCCGTGAGCCATGTGAGGACACAGCGTGCATCCCTTCCACTATATGAGCGACAAGGTGCTCATCTCGGAAGCAGAGAGCCCTCACAAGACACTAAATCTGCTGACACCTTGATCGTGGACTTCCCAGCCTCCAGAACTGTGAGAAATAAATTTTTATTGTTTATAAATTACCTAGTCTCAGGTATTTTGTTACAACAGTACAAACAGACTAAAACACCTAGTCCACTTGGTTTGTAAGTAGATCCTGTTACTGTTAAATAAACATTTCTGTCAGAAATACATTCTACATCATAGTCCAGTACATAAACTCACAACACCTAAGCATGTATTTAAGTGTCTTGAAACTATACTTACCCTTTCTATATGCAGTGCTCTCTGCTATTTTTATTCTGTCCCTTTTTAAAAATATGTTGGTTATAATACACTAAAATAATGTCAAAATACACTAATTGGTTATAATTCAAGTTTGAAAACCACTGCTTTATATCTCCCATGATGTTTTGAAGAGCTTCTTGTATTAGGGTTCTCTAGAGGAACAGAACTAATAGGAGAGATAGATCCTATTATTATTAAATTATTAAATATCCTGTTATTATTAAAGGGGACTTTAAATATTAACTCACACAATCAGAAGGTCTCACAATAGGTCATCTGCAAGCTGAGGAGGAGGGAGAACCAGTCCAAGCCCCAAAACTGAAGAACTTGGAGTCAGATGTTTGAGGATAGGAAGCATCCAGCACGGGAGAAAGATGTAGGCTGGGAGGCTAGGCTAGTCTTGTCTTTTCACATTTTTCTCTCTGCTTTATATTCTAGCTGCCCTGGCAGCTGATCAGATGGTGCCCACCCAGATTAAGGGTGGGCCTGCCTTTCTCAGCCCACTGACTCAAATGTTAATCTCCTTTGGCAACACTCTCACAGATACACCCAGGATCAATATTTTGCATCCTTCAGTCAAGTTGACCCTCAGTACTAACCATCATAAGTCTACTTCTTGTCAGCTTGAACCCATACACAATTTCTGAGATCATATATAATCTTCAAATAAAGACAATAAGGTCATAATTACCTCTAATGTAACACAACCATCCTTCATACAAACGAAAATGCACCAATCCCTAACCCAAGTACTATTACATAAAGTTGACAATACTTAAATGCTGATGTGAAGTCAATAAATCTTATGTCACATGATAACAGAAAAAGGAAATTGAATGAAGGTATTTTCTTGGTACAAGTGTATACATGCACAAACATGTTTTTAACAAAAGAAGGAAGAAATATTCATGACAGTTACAGTCCTCGTGTCTGCAGCTGGTCATGTGGTCGTAGCTGTTACTGATGACTACCTTCTTGTACTATCTGTTCTATATTCCATTTGCCTTCAGCAAGCACCTGAGCAGGTCGTGGTTTTTTTCCTGGTGGAGTGACCCAAACCTTCATTCCTGAAGTGTCTGGGCCATTTGTAGTCCCGCCTGGATTGCGCTGTTGTAGTTTCCCGTTAATCTTAATCACAAGGCATGGTAATACTAAGAGACGCCCTAATGGATCTCCCGTATTCCATGTGTACGCTTCCCTACCTCTGCTGTGGAGTAGTAGACTGATTTTGTCTTGATGGTCTGGGTCAATCACCCCAGGCAACACTGTAACTCCCTTCTTAGCCTGTTGACTTAAAGGTAGTAGGAACCCAAAGTGTCCAGGTAGCAATCTTAACTTCCAGTTTAATGGAATCGTTGTGTCTCCTGGTAGCAGTGTTCCTCCCTCTGGAACTAAGACCTCTAGGCCAGCAGAAGATAATGTCGCAGGAACAGGAAGCAAAAATTTTGCCAGTGGATCACTAGGGGTGATGGTGAGTGGTGCCTCTTCTATTTCTACTGCTTGATTCCTGGACCTGTGAATCCTGGCTATGGGAGAAAGAATACCATATATTGGATGCTGCTTCAGAGCATCCACAGCTTTCTGGAGGACTTAGCCCCAGCCCTGCAAAGTACTGTCATCTAGTTTGCATTGTGACTTCAAAAGGCCATTCCACCATTCTGTCAATCCAGCTGCTTCAGGGTAATGGGGAACATGATAAGACGAGTGAATTCCATGAGCATGAGCCCACTGCCACACTTCTTTAGCTGTAAAGTGAGTGCCTTGGTCAGAGGCAATGCTGTGTGGAATACCATGATGGTGGATAAGGCATGCCATGAGTCCATAGATAGTTGTCTTGGCAGAAATGTTGCGTGCAGGATAGGTGAACTCATATCCAGAGTAAGTGTCTATTCCAGTGAGGACAAACGTCTGCTCTCTTTTTTTTTTTTTTTTTTTTTTTTGAGATGGAGTCTTGCTCTGTTGCCCGGGCTGGAGTGCAGTGGCCAGATCTCAGCTCACTGCAAGCTCCGCCTCCCGGGTTTTACGCCATTCTCCTGCCTCAGCCTCCGGAGTGGCTGGGACTACAGGCGCCCGCCACCTCGCCCGGCTAGTTTTTTGTATTTTTTAGTAGAGACGGGTTTTCACCGTGTTAGCCAGGATGGTCTCGATCTCCTGACCTCGTGATCCACCCGTCTCGGCCTCCCAAAGTGCTGGGATTACAGGCTTCAGCCACCGCGCCCGGCCCCTCTGCTCTTTCTATGATGGAAGAGGTCCGGTATGATCAACCTTCCACCAGGTAGCTGGCTGATCACCCCAAGGAGTGGTGCCATATCGAGGGCTCAGTGTTGGTCTCTGCTGCTGGCAAATTGGGCACTCAGCAGTGGCCGTAGCCAGGTTAGCGTTGGTGAGTGGAAGTCCATGTTGCTGAGTCCATGCATAACCTCTGTCTCTGCCACCATGACCACTTTGTTCATGGGCCCATTGGGCGATGGCAGGGGTGGCTGGGGAAAGAGGCTGAGTGGTGTCCACAGAACAAGTGGGTCATCCTATCCACTTCACTACTAAAATTCTCCTCTGCCAAGGTCACCCACTGGTGAGCCCTCACATGGGTTACACATATCTTCACAGTTTTTTATCCCTCAGAGAGGTCCATCCACATACCTCTTCCCCAAATTTCTTTGTCACCAATTTTTCCAATCATGCTTCTTTCAAGTCCCTGACCATCCAGCCAAACCATTGGCTACAGACCATGAATCAGTGTATTATCACACATCTGGCCGTTTCTCCTTCCATGCAAAGTGCACAACCGGGTGCATTGCTCAAAGTTCTGCCCTCCAGGAAGATTTTCCTTCACCACTGTCCTTCAGGGATGTCCTAGAAAGGGGTGGTAGTGTTGCAGCTGTCCACTTTCGGGTGGTGCCTGCCTATCACGGAGAACCATCTGTGAACCAGGCCCTAGTCTTCTCTTCCTCTGTCAACTGATCATAGGGAATTCCCCATGAGGCCATGGGTGCAAACTGGAGGAGAGAAGGCAGGGTGGCAGGAGTGGAGACCATAGGCATTTGAGGCACTTTCTCGTGTAACTTACTTGTGCCTTCAGGACCTGCTCAAGCCCAATCACGTGTATAGCACTTCCATTTGACGATGGAATGCTGCTGTGCACGACCCACTTTATGGCTAGATGGGTCAGAAATCACCCAGTTCATGATAGGCAGTTCAGGTTGCCTGGTGATTTGATGACCCGTAGTCAAACATTCAGTTTCCACCAAAGCCCCATAACAGGCCAAGATCTGTCTCTCAAAAGGAGAGTAGTTATCTGCAGAAGATGGCAGGGCCTTGCCCAAAAATCCTAGAGGCCTTTGCTGTGATTCACCTATGTGGGCCTGCCAAGGGCCCCAAACAGCATCCCTATCTGTTACTGACGCCTCAAGCACCATTGGATCTGCTGGGTCATATGGCCCAAGTGGAAGAGTAGCTTGCATAGCAGCCTGGACCTGTTGCAGAGCCTTCTCCTGTTCTGGACCCTACTCAAAACTGGCAGCCTTTTGGGTCACTCAATAAACGGGCTGGAGTAACACACCCAAATGAGGAATGTGTTGCCTCCAAAATCCAAATAGGCCCACTAGGCATTGTGCCTCTTTCTTGGTTGTAGGAGGGACCAAATGCAGCAACTTATCCTTGACCTTAGAAGGAATATCTTGACAGGCCCCACACCACTGGACCCCTAGAAATTTTACTGAGGTAGAAGTTTCCTGAATTTTAATCAGATTTACTTCTGGTCCTCTGGCCTGCAAATATCTCACCAGTAAGTCCAGTGTGTTTGCTACTTATCACTCACTGGATTCAATCAGCATAATGTCATTAATGTAATGGACCAGCGTGATATCTTGCAGAAGTGAAAAGCGATCAAGGTCTCTCTGAATAAGATTATGACACAAAGCCAGACAGTTGATATACCCCTGAAGTAGGACAGTAAAGGTATACTGCTGGCCTTGCCAGCTGAAAGCAAATTGATTCTGGTGGACCTTATGGACAAGAATGGAGAAAAAGGCATTTGCCCAAGTCAATGGCTGCGTACCAGGTACCAGGAGATGTGCTAATTTGCTCAAGCAATGAAACCTGGTACAGCAGCTCCAGTTGGAGTCACCACTGGGTTAAACTTATGATAATCCACTGCCATCCTCCAAGATCCATCTTTCTTCTGCACAGGCCAAATAGGAGAGTTGAACAGGGATACGGCGGGAGTCACCACCCCTGCATCTTTCAAGTCCTTGATGGTGGCACTAATCTCAGCAGTCCCTCCAGGGATGCCATATTGTTTTTTATTTACTATTTTTCTAGGTAAAAGTAGCTCTAATGGCCTCCTTTTGGCCTTTCCCACCATAATAGCCCTCACCCTACCAGTCAGGGAGCCAATGTGGGGGTTCTGCCAGCTGCTAAGTATGTCTATGCCAATTATGCATTCTGGCTCTGGGGAAATAACCACAAGATGAGTTTAGGGACCCACTGGACCCACTGTAAGTTGGACCCAAGCTAAAACTCCATTAACTACCTGACCTCCATAAGCCCCTACTTTAACTGGAGGACCACAATGACATTTTCAGTCCCTTGGAATCAGCGTCAGCTCAGAGCCAGTATCCAGCAGTCCCTGAAATGTCTGATCATTTCCCTTTCCCCAGGATACAGTTCCCCTGGTAAAAGGCCAGAAGTCTCCTTGGGGAAGGATGGGAGAACAATACTGTCAGTAATGTAGTGGGGTCCTTCATCAGGGGGACACAACCTCCTCTTCATTTAAGGGGTTTTGGGTCTGTAAACTGGTTCATGTCTGGAAATTGATTGAAGGGGCATGAGTCTCTGTTTTTATAATTTAAATTAGTATTTTATCCATTTGACATAGAAGTGTTCTGCTTATATAAATTAAGTAGGAATGCAGTAGGCTTCGTATCAATGTCACTTCTAGGAACACTGTGATTAATTAGCCAATGCCAGAGCTCTACACGTATCAGACTATTCTGATTGCCACTTTGCCTCTGCTGTCCAATATAGTAGCTACACCCACCTTGCCTTTTACAGTTGAGTGCTGCCGCTTTGCCCCTGCTACCTTGGGATCCAATTTTTCTCATAGTATTTAAATTTTGTAGTTGAGTGAGTGTGGTTCCCACTGTTAGATCTGTCATACAGAGAAGAGCAATTACAGGGCTCTTCAAAGATGCAGATGCTGCCCTCCCAAATCTATTTTGCAAGGCATTGGTCAAGGATATATCTTCTGGACTCTCTTAGGTGGGATGAGAAGGTCTAAAGTGACTAATCCACTCCACCATGCCAGTTTTCCTAAGCCTTTGGATCCCTTCCTCTACATTAAACCAAGAGAGATCAGGCATTTCCAGCTTACTCACAGTGGGCCATCTTTTAATCCATGTTTTAGCTAACCAAGAAAATAAACTATTAGAACCTTTTTAACTCCCTGAGCTGCAACATTAAATGGTGTCCCTACTTAGTGGGCCCAATCAATAAATTCAGCCTGATCCAATTCTGTGTTCCTCCCACCATTATCCCACACCCTTAATATCCATTCCCATGCCTGTTCTCCAGATTTCTGTTTATATAAATCAGAAAACTCAAGCAGTTCTTTTTGAGTGTAATGCACCTCCTTATGGGTCACACTCAACCTCACCTCTAGGCATCTGCCAGGACTTTAGTCTAGTTATAGGTCTAGAAGCAAAGAGAGGTGTTGGGGGTGGCTCCTGAGGAGAATCAACATTATCTTGCCTGGCAACTACCTGAGGGGAGGCCATCACTGCTGCCTCAGGCATCACAGGTGTCTCCTCAGACAAAGGTGGAAAGACTGATAGTAGCATGGGTCAGGGAGGGGATGTTGCCACTACTGCGGATGATGAAGCTGTTCCTTCTGGCAAAAAAATGTTCATCGGAGCTTACAAGCTCAGTGTCCCCAGCTTCGTCAGGGTTCTCCCACATGTCCCCATTCCAAGTTTCAGGGTCCCTTTCTTTTCCATACAATGCCTTCATTTTAACAGTAGACACCTGGAGAGGCTGTGCATGCACCTTTCATTGCAGGTCAGCCACTCATGTGATAAGAGCTTGTGTCTGTTTTTCCACAGTTTCAGCTCTTTCTTTACAGGAGATAAGACTCTCACTTAGGAAAATCTGAGCAGATTTGAGACTCAGTGTCTGTTTCTGAAGCTGGGAGATAGAATTATTATATTAGAATCATTTTGTCCACTGAACTTATGAACAACCAACCAGTTTCATTATGTTCCTTGGTTCTCCACATATGGTTAAAGGTATTATGTATAGAGTCACTAAATTCTTTGCCTCCCATGAGCAATGAATCAGGAGTGTCAAACGCATTTATTTTGCATAACTCCCTAAACAGTTCACGCCAAGGACTATCAGTGTTCTCCATACTATTAGAAGTAGAGTCCTTAGCATTTTTGGGTCTAATCATATTAAGCAGCTACCTCCAGAAACCCCCAAAACTAACCTAACTACTTCATCCTTAATATTCTGTTCCTCTGGAACCACACTCCTGGCACCAAAATCTGTATTAGTCAGTGTTCTCTATAGGGACAGAATTAACGGAATATATATATATATATATATGAGTTTATTCAATATTAACTCACACTATCACAATGTCACACAATAGGCCATCTGCAGGCTGAGGAGCAAGGAGAGCCAGTCCGAGTTCCAAAACTGAAGAGCTTGGAGTGCGATGTTCGAGAGCAGAAGGCATCCAGCGGGGGAGAAAGATGTGGGCTGGGAGGCTAGGCTAGTCTAACATTTTCACGTTTTTCTGCCTGCTTTATATTTGCTGGCAGCTGATTAGATGGCGCTCATCCAAATTAATGGTGGGTCTGCATTCCCCAGCCCACTGACTCAAATATTAATCTCCTTTGGCAATACCCTCACAGACACAACCAGGATTAATATTTTGCATCCTTCAGCCCAATCAAGTTGACACTCAGTATTAACCATCACAAGCATACAGGCAAAAGACAGTCATTTTCAAACATGAAGGAACTCAAGCAACACAACTTTGATGCCTGAGTTTTTCTTGGGACAGGAGGGAAATATCTGTGTATATGTGTATGTTTATTTATACACCTACATGCAACAATCAAATACAATTAGAGAAAATTTTAAACTCAGGAAGTAAAAAATTGAGAAAATGATTTATTGAACAACAAGTATTTATTAGGTGCCTACTATGTGCCAGACATTCTTCTAGACATTTCAGATACGTCAGTGAACAAAGCAAATAACTCATCCTGCCTGCATGAAACTTACATTTTAGTAAAGTATAACTGGTTTAAATATGTAACTTTACTAATACTAAACAACTATGGAAATTATGATTACAGAATAAAAGGAAAATATTTCAAACCTGGATAAAATAAATATCATGTAACTGAAAAATTGTTGAGGAGAGAGGAGACAAAGCTAGTAGGTACTAATTTTTCACAAAGTGTCTACTTTTACTGTTCAAAATTGAAAAGCAGTTTAAAATATAGTTACACGCTGCATAATGATGTTTTGGTCAACTGCACATGCAAAGGTAACCCCACAAGATTATAATGAAGTTGAAAAATTCTTAGCACCTAGTGACATCATAGCCAACCTAACATAATAGTGCAACTCATTACTCACACATTTGTGGTGTGGCAGAAACAAACTGGTGCTACCAGTCATATAGAAGTGTAGCACATAAAATTATACACAATACATAATACTTGATGATAAATTATTATACTAGTTATGTATTACTGTAACTATTATTATTATTATTATCATTATTTTTGAGATGGAGTCTTGCTCTGTCCCCCAGGCTGGAGTGCAGTGGCGTGATCTCGACTCACTGCAACCCCCACCTCCTGGGTTCAAGCAATTCTTCTGCCTCAGCCTTCCAAGTATCTGGGACTACAGACACACACCACCATACCCAGATAATTTTTGTATTTTTAGTAGAGACGGGGTTTCACCATATTGGCCAGGCTGGTCTCGAACTCCTGACCTCATGATCTGCCAGCCTCATCCTCCCAAAGTGCTGAGATTACAGGCATGAGCCACCGCACCCAGCCTTTTTAATTATTATTTTAGAGTATACTACTACTTGTTTTTTAAAAATGTCAGCTGTAAGCCTCAGACAGGTCCTTCAGGAGGTATCCAGAAAAAGACATTGTTATCATAGGAGATGACAGATCCAAGCATGTTATTATCCCTGATGACCTTCCAGTGGGACAAGATGTGGAGGTGGGAGACAGTGATACTGATGATCCTGAACCTGAGTAGGCCTGTGCTGACGTGTACCTTTGTCTTAGGTTTTAACAAAAGGTTTTAAAGTGAAAGACATTTTTTAATAGAAAAAACTTACAGAATAAGGATATAAAGAAAAAATATCCTGCACAACAAAAACACAAACAGTTGTACAATGTGTTCGTGTTTTTAAGCTGTGTTATTACCAAAAGAGTCAAAGAGTTAAAAATTAAAAAGTTTATAAAGTTAAAAAATTACAATAAACTTAATTATTGACAAAAGAAATTTTTTATAATTTTAAGTTAGCCTAAGTGTATAGTGTTTATAAAGTCTACAGTAGCATACGGTAATGTCCTAGGCTTTCCATATATAGTAAGTGCCCTGTACAAGTGTACCATTTTTTATCTTTTATGCCATATTTCTACTGTACCTTTTCTATGTTCAGATATACAGATACCATTGTGCTATAGTTGCCTACAGTATTCAGTACAGTAACATTCTGTATAGGGTTGTAGCTTAGGAGCAATAAACTATATCATATAGCCTAGATGTGTAGTAAGCTGTACCATCTAGGTTCCTGTAAGTTCACTGTATGAAGTTTGCACAACGATGAAGTCACCTAACACATTTCTCAGAACATATCTCCATCATTAAGTGATGCATGACTATTAAGAATAATATCAAGAATAAAAAATTCAGCCTCTTGGAGGTTTTCATAATTTCTTAACCTAGAAAGAGCCTTTGGCAAAAATACCTCCCATGTTAAAGAAAAAAAATGTTTTTGAGATGGAGTTGCTCTGTTGCCCAGGCTGAAGTGCAGTGGCATGATCTTGGCTCACTACAACCTCCATCTCCCAGGTTCAAGTGATTCTCCTGCCTCAGTGTCCTGAGTAGCTGGGACTACAGGCGTGCGCCACCATGCCCGGCTATTTTTTTTGTAGTTTTAGTAGAGACGGGGTTTTGCCATGTTGGCCAGGCTGGTCTCAAACTCTTGACGTCGAGTGATCTGCCCGCTTCAGCCTCCCAAAGTGATAGGGATTACAGGTGTGAGCCACTGCACCCACCCTGAATTTTTTTTTTTAACTTTATGTCCTTTTGTTGTATCAAATTTAAATAAAATTAATTAAAATTAGAACTTTTAAATTAAAGAGCATGTATTGTAGAGCAGTCAGGGTGTAACTAGAAACTGTTCAAGTATTTTAAATGAAGGAATTTAATACATGGAATTAGTTATTCAGGTAATGGAAGAGCTAAATCAAACATGATAGTAGCAGGCCTGGTAGCACTCACCTGTAATCCCTGCTACCTGGGAGAATGAGATGGGAGGATCACTTTGTGCCCAGGTGTTTGAGACCAGCCTGGGCAACACAGCAAGACCCTGTCTAGAAAACAAACAAACAACAACGACAACAAAAGACCCCAAACATGATAGTAAGTTAATGTGGTGCTTAGTAAGAGCCAGAAGCCAGTCCGTTTTCAGACTGAAAGGACAAAGCGAGAAAGCAGTGTTCACCTGAACCACAGGGGCCCAAAGAAAGCACAGCTCGACCAGGCGTGGTGGCTCACACCTGTAATCCCGGCACTTTGGGAGGCTGAGGCGGGTGGATCACGAGATCAGGAGATCAAGACCATCCTGGCTAACATGGTGAAACCCCGTCTCTACTAAAAATACAAAAAAATTTCAGCCGGGCTTGATGGTGGACGACTGTAGTCCCAGCTACTCAGGAGGCTGAGGCAGGAGAATGGCGTGAACCCAGAAGGCAGAGCTTGCAGTGAACCGAGATCGCGCCACTGCACTCCAGCCTGGGTGACAGAGTGAGACTTCATCTCAAAAAAAAAAAAAAAAGAGAGAGAGAGAGAGAGAAAGCACAGCTCATATGGAGACTATACCCCTGGCTTCTCCTTTTCTCACACCCTACAGTTTCCAAGAGTCTCTCATTGACTGATTCCAGACAGATGTCAGCTGACACACAGGAGCCTGGGAAACGCAGCCTGCAGAGATGAAACCCCTTGTAGTACTGATAGAGCAGAGGCAGGGCAAGGAACAGGCATGTAGGCCTTGGATTGAATATACAGTACTATAGTACTTTAGAAGTTTTGTTACTATCTACATACATAGATATACAGAGAGAGAGTTGGGTGTGCTCTTCACCTGTCAGTGATAGTTGTCTTAGTCCATTCAGGTTGCTATAACAAAATATCATAGACTGGGTGGCTTATAACAACAAAAATGCCTTTCCCACAATTCTCAAGGCTGAGCAGTCTAAGATCAAGGTGTAGGCAGATTCAGTTTCTGGTGAGGGCCCTTTTCCTTGCTCATAGAAGGTTTTCCAGTTGTGCCCTCACATGGTGGAAGGGGGAAGGCGGCTCACTGGAGTCTCTTCTTTTTTTTTTTTTTTTTTTTTTTTTTTTTGAGACAGAGTCTTGCTCTGTGGCCCAGGCTGGAGTGCAGTGGGGCAATCTCTGCAAGCTCCGCCTCCCAGGTTCACACCATTCTCCAGCCTCAGCCTCCCTAGCAGCTAGGACTACAGATGCCCACCACCACACCTAGCTAATTTTTTATATTTTTAGTAGAGACAGGGTTTCACTATGTTGGCCAGGATGGTCTTGATCTCCTGACCTTGTGATCCACCCGCCTTGGCCTCCCAAAGTGCTGGGATTACAGGCATGAGCCACTGCGCCCTGCCTAATGGCAACTCTTGATAAAGAAATTGTGACTGGTTACAGCACAAGAAGACGACATAAGAGAATTATTTTCTTGAGTATAATAATGATATTTTGGTTAGGAGATGAATGCTGACTCGGTAGGAGGTAGCATATCGTGATGTGTAAGTTACTTTCAAAATATATATAGGTAGATAGGCATATAGATAAGACAAGGATGGCAAAATGTTAACAATTGGCGACTCTTCGTGGGGGGTGGTGTGTACTATTGTATCCTTTCAACATTTCTGGTGTTGAAAATACTGTATAATTAAAAGCTGGGGAAAAAACTCTAGATAGATTCATTTGTAACAAAAATAAATGTAAACAAAAGAAATTAAAATAAAGGATATCTAGTGCTATAAACTGAATATTTATATCCTCCCAAATCCACATGTTAAAGCCCTAACCCCCAGTGTTTATGGTGTTTGGAGATGGAACTTTGGATGATAATTAGGATTAGATGGTCATAAGGGTGGGGCTTCATAGTGGGCTCAGTGCCCTTATAAGAAGAGACACTGAAGAGCTTTCCTCTCTCTGTCTCTCTCCACACACATGTGCTTAGGAAAGGCCATGTGAACACACAGTGAGAAGGTAGCTGTCTGCAAGCTAGCAAGAGAAGTCTCACCAGAACCCAGCCATGCTGGCACCCTCATCTCAGACTTCTAGCCTTCAGAACTGTGAGAAAATAAGTTTCTTTTGTTTACATCACCCAGTCTATGGCATTTTGTTATGGCAGCCCAAGCTGACTAATATAGATTTTGGTACCAAAAAACGGGGTGCTGTGTTACAAATACCTAAATATGTGGAAGCAGGTTTGAAAACTGGATAATGAGAGACTGGGAGAGTTTTGAGATGCATGCTAGAAATATGAACATTAAGGGCAATTCTGGTGAGGCCTCAGACAGAAATGAAGAGCATGTCATTGGAAGAATATATTAATTGGAGGAAAGGAGATCCTTGGTATTAAGTAGCAAGGAATTTAGCTGGACTGTGTTCTAGTATTTTGTGGAAGGTAGAACTTGTGAGGCTGAATTGAATATTTTACTAAGCAAAGTGTCAGAGGAGCAGCTTGGTTCCTCCTGACTGCTTATAGTAAAATGTGAAATGAAAGAAGTGAATTGAAGAAGGAATTAAGCAAAAGGGAACCAGAGCTTGAAGATTTGGGAAAATTATCAGCCTATCCATGTTGCAAAAAATGAGAAAACTCGTCCTGAAAAGAATACTAAGGGTGTGGATGAACATCCATTTGATAAAAAGATCATGAGTGCGGTTCATGGACACAATCAGCCATTTCAACAGAAAGCAGGCATAGAGATGGGATTATATTAGCAGAAACACCACCTGTTTGAACTAAAGGGGACAAAGAAAGAGAGGGCCCGGTGCAGTGGCTCACACCTGTAATCCCAGCACTTTGAGAGGCTGAGGCAGGCGGATCACTTGAGCTCAGG
>NW_012115988.1:3728805-3729264 GCF_000951035.1 Colobus angolensis palliatus
GAAAGGAGAGGAGAGGAGATGGGAGGGGAGTGGGAGGTATGACTGACTTCTTGGATTTTACAGGACAGGACCACAGAGCTATTCAGCTGTGAAAGTGAGCTACTCTTCAAGAAAAGGAAAAACGGACCCCAAAGGCAATTGAGTGGTCATCAGGACTGCCACTCCCACCACAGGCTAAGAGTGCATGGGACCAGGGGGACCGCATAGGGCAAGACTGCCTCCACCTTGTTTTCAAAGGTCTCTGCCCGGCAAAGCTGCATGTTTGTGGCCGCACATTAGCAGTAGGGGTGATGCTACTACCTATATGAGTCTGGAAGGCCAAGCACTGAGCCAAAGAAGAATTTCCTCGAGCCTTAAGATATAATGGGAAATGTCTGTTCATATCCTTTGCCCACTTTTTGATGGGGTTGTTTGTTTTTTTCTTGTATATTTGTTTGAGTTCTTTGTAGATTCTGGATA
>NW_012115988.1:3730379-3826749 GCF_000951035.1 Colobus angolensis palliatus
AATTGATGGGTGCTGACGAGTTGATGGGTGCAGCACACCAACATGGCACAAGTATACATATGTAACAAACCTGCATGCTATGCACATGTACCCTAGAACTTAAAGTATAATAATAAAAAAAAAGATATAATGGAATTTGCTTTGCTAAGTTTGGGACTTGCTTGGGACCTGTCACTCCTTCCTTCTTTCCTATTTCTTTATTTTTGAATGAGGAGGTCTATTCTATGCCTGTCTCATTATTTTATTTTGGAAGCCCATAACTTGTCTGGTTTCACAAGTTCATAGCTGGAGAGGGATTTTGCCTCAGGATGAATCATACCTCAAATCTTATCTGTACCTGGTTTAGATATTTAAATGAGACTTTTGACTTTAGATTTCAGAACTGATCCTGGAATAAGACTTTTGGGGATTGTTGGGATGAAATAAATGCATTTTGCATGCAATAAAGACATGAATTTTGGGGGACCAGGGGTCAGAATATTATGGAGTGTATCCTCTCCCAAATTCATGTGGATGCTATAACCCTCAGTGATGATATTTGGGTATGGGGCCTTTGGGAGATAATTAGCATTAGATGAGGTCATGAAGGTTGGGCTCTCATGATGGGATTAGTTTCCTTATAGGAAGAAACACCAGAGAGCTTGCACATGCCTGCCCCAAGGAAAGGTCTTGTGAGCCACACTGCAAGAAGGCTGCTGTCTGCAAGGCAAGGAGGGAGCTCTCACCGAAACCCAGTCATGCCAGCACCCTGATCTGACTTCCAGCCTCCAGAACTATGAGAAAATAAATTTCTGTTGTTTACACCACCCAGTCTATGGCATTTTGTTATGGCAGCCCAAGCTGACTAATATACCTGGGAATGACTTAATTTCCCTGAGTTGCACAGAAAATCCATTATAGTACCATGAGGATAAAATATACTAGAAAGAGAAAAGATTGGTACTTAATTGCAGTGAATCTCTCATTGAGAGGCTCAAGAATCATATACTCTTTCTTTGTTAGGAATAAACACTCCAGATTGTTGGAACAGAGTGTGAGCCCTCTAATTTGCTATAGGGGGAGGGGAGTGTCAGTGTTCACCTAACTTTAGCTATTCTATTTATTGTTACTGTTTGCAATAAGAGATAATACAAATGATAGCCTAGTTCTCCTCAACCTTTTACCTAGGGCACCAGAAGAATTCAGAATGAATCTTGTCTGCCCAGTGTCCAATTCAGGACATTTCTTTGGCTCTTTCTTAATGCCCCAGGGAACAACCTACCTGCTTCCTTGGACCCTGTTAGCATTTAAATCTCTTTCAGCTGTCTCTAGGATGTTAACCCACACCATCAACATTCACTTACCAAAAGAAATTGTGCTGATTTCTTTAATTGTAGAATTGACTCGGTGTTTTAGAATAGTAGTTAAAGGATTTGGGCTCTGGAATTTTAGCTCGGCTATTTACTTCCCGAGTGGCCTTCCTTAGGTAATTCGCTTAACCTTTCTTTTTCTCAATTTCCATTATCTGTAAAATAGGGATACTTGTTCCCACCTGTAGTGTTTTTGTGGAAATTAAATTAGCCAATGAGGCCAGGTGTGGTGGCTCACACCTGTAATCCCAATGCTTTGGGATGCTGTGGTGGGACAATTGCTGGAGCCCAGGAGTTTGAGCCTGCTGTGAACTGTGATTGCGCTACTGCACTCTTGCCTGGGCAACAGAGTGAGATCCTGACTCTAAAAATAATAATAATAAGTAAGTAAATAAAAAATAAATTAGCCAATGAATTTAAATAACTAGCATCACAACTTTCACAATGCCTAACAAATAATAAGCACATAATGACCATGAGCCATCTTCATGTTTGTCTTCATCATCCTCAAATTTGACAGGTAGATAAAGATCTAGACAGAAACCATTTTAGGAGATGGTGTCCACTAGGTGGCACCAGCCACAGGTAAATAAAGTCTGCCACATATGTTTCACCAAAATTTCAGTCATGAAGGGATGTAAAATGTATTGCATTATTGCAATGGCAATAATACAATATATACACACAGAGATATATAAATATATTGTGGCCCCAAAACTAGATATTTCCTCCGAAATAATTACCTAATGGATGTCTTACAAGCAAACATGTTCTAGTTTGTGATTCCCAGGCCCCAGGAGATTCTGATGCAGGGGTCAGCAGACAAATAGTTTTTTTCTTTTCTTTTTTTTTTTTTGAGATGGAGTTTCACTCTGTCACCCAGGCTGGAGTGCAGTGGCATGATCTCTGCTCACTGCAAGCTCTGCCTCCCGGGTTCACACCATTCTCCTGCCTCAGCCTCCCTAGTAGCTGGGACTACAGGCGCTCGCCACCATGCCCGGCTTATTTTTTATATTTTTAATAGAGACAGGGTTTCACCGTGTTAGCCAGGATGGTCTCGATCTCCTGACATCGTGATCCTCCCGCCTCGGCCTCCCAAAGTGCTGGGATTACAGGCGTGAGCCACCGTGCCCATCCGGCAGACAAACTTTGAGAAACTCTCCTATTCTGTATCTGGGTGTGATGGTGTGATACTAAACCTCACCATCTCAGGAGTGTAATTAAGGTCAGGTTTGGCTAACAATTGGAACTTTTGTTTTGCAGAAATATGTTCCTCCTACTTATGTTGTAGCAGGTTGTGATTTGGAGAAGAACCCTATTGAAGATCAGAGATTTTGTACCTAACATTCTGTAGAAGGAAACTCTTTGTGGGCAGTAGGGAGGGGAGTAGACAGCTGACACAGGGACAAGAACTTGGTTGGAAGAGCAAGAGTTCAAATAAGGTTTTTAGGAAGTTTTTCTACTTGACAAGTAAATATCAGCAATCCTTTTGTAATTGGATGTTTTTCTGATATCTGAGAAACTCTTAGTAAAGCAAGAACAAAGAAGCAAGAACTTTTTTACTTTTCTGTCTTGACTCCTCTCTGTTATCCTTAAGCCTTCAAGTGAAATCTTATTAAACATACCCTAGTTACGTTTAAGGGAAGTAAGGCTGTGTCCATCTTTGAGATGTATTATTATACCAGTTGAAACTGAGTTATAGAATTAAGATTGTGAATGCACTCATTAATAGAGAAATTAAATAAAAGCCTTGAATTCCTACATAGGAGGGACTGTTTTGTCATTTGCGTGTCAAAGGGCAAGGTGATCCCAGAAGACTGGCCATGGTAATACTGTAAATCAGCTGAAGACCTAGGGGCTGGAGATGGATCACAGACAGGGAGAAGTTGACAGAAAAAATGCATAAAAGGGTAAAAGTGAAGAGGAGATGTAAGCAAATTGGAACATAATTAAATTGAGTAGAAGTTGAAAAGAGCATTTTGGGAAATCGATCTGTCCTGGCCTTTCTGTCTTAGAAAGAAATAGAAGAGAGGCCTGTGGCAGAACTATTCCTTCAACTTCCTGACCCCCGACTCCCACCCCATCCTTACTTCCTTTCATCCCAGAGAAAGGGGAGTATTCATCTTATACAAGTTAGATCCCCTCTTGTCTCTTGTCCACACACCATCAGTTATCTATTCCCTCTTGTAAATGTTCAATTCTTCTTTCATTACTACTACTCTCTAAATATGTATGTGTGTGGGAGGATCCCTTGAGCACCAGGAGTTTGAGACCAGCCAGGGCAAGACCCTGTCTCTATAAAACAAAAAATACAAAAATTATCCCGGCATAGTGTGGCAAGTCTGTGATCTCAGCTACTCAGGAAGCTGAGCGGTAGGTTTGCTTGAGCCGGAGATGTCAAGGCTGCAGTGAGCTGTGTTTGTGCTACTGCACTCCAGCCTGGGCAACAGAGGGAGATCCTATCTCAAAAAAGAGAAGAGTATCAGTAGTCACCAATATTTTTAGTTCTCCTTCCCTCCTTAGACATTTGGAAATATTATATTTGCCCACTTCTTTTACTTTGGCCACCGAAATGTGAGTGAACGTTACATGTTGCTTCTGGGTGGAAATATGTGAAGCAGGTTCACAATTCTTGCTTTCTCTATTGTCTTGTTTTGTTCTTCTTTGCCTTCAAGAAAGGTGATCCTATGTTGAGATAATAGATGTCTAAGATCAAAGCAGCCTAGCATGCTAAGTCATCACATGGAAAAAAAATTGCCTTGACCCACAGCAAACATTCAGCAAGAAAAAAACACCCCAAACTTTTGTTTATAAGTCACTAAAGTTTTTGCTTTTTTTAGTTCTGAGGTGTGAATGTGTTAGGTTACTGCAGTATAATTAAACCTATCCTGACTAATGTAAATGCTATGCAAACACGTATTTTGAATAAATCTATTTTAGCCCCCACTTCCAACTAGCTGGCCACCCATAAGCCTCCCTAAACAGAAATTATGGAACTGCCAATGCTTGTGAACTGTCCCTCTTCAATTCTCCCATATTTCAGTAATTATCATCGCCATCCACTTAGTTGCTCAATCTAGAATTCAAAAACAGGGATTATCTTAATTCTTTCCTCTTCCTCCCCTCACAGTCTGATCATTAAGTTTACTTAAGTGTGTCTCAAATAGATCCTGAACATCTGCAATGGCCTTCTTCCTCTTCCTACTTCCAGTCTTGGGATAATATAAATATATATATATATACCTTCTTGTGGTACAAAATCAAAAGCTAATAAAGGGTCTACAGGCCTCACAGCTCTGTCCCCAGCTACCCAGTTCCTTCCTGTAGGCAACCGAAATGACCAGTTCCTTTTGTATCCTTTGAGATACGCTCTGCACATGGAAACAAACAGTCTACACTTCTCTCAGAATAATCTTTTTTTTTTTTGAGATGGAGTCTTGCTCTGGAATGCAGTGGCACAATCTCAGCTCACTGCAACCTCCATCTCCTGGGTTCAAGCGATTTCCCTGTCTCAGCCTCTCAAGTAGCTGCGATTACAGGTGTGTGCCACCAGGCCCTGCTAATTTTTCCATTTTTAGAAGAAACAGGGTCTCACTATGTTGGCCAGGCTGGTCTCAAACTCCTGGCCTCAGGTGATCTGCCTGCCTTGGCCTTCCAAAGTGCTGCGATTACAGGTGTGAGCCACCGTGCCTGGCCAGAATAATCTTTTAAAAATACAAATCTGACCATATTTTCCCAGTTTCGAAGCCTTTCAGTGCTTTCCCATTACAAACTTTTGATTGTTTAGCATCCTGCTTTGGTGACCTCCTTGCCTTTCCTCTCTCTTACCACCCTCCAGTCCTGTTGATCTTTCACTTCTGAGACAAGCCCCCTTCCCGCTGAGTTCTTTCCTGACTCAGGGTGTTTACCTATACTGTTCCCTCTGCCTGCAAACTTTTCCCACAGATCTGTACATGGCAATTCCTTCCTTAAATGTTACCTCTTTAGAGAGCGTGCTATCCTTATCATTCTTTAGTATTGCCCTCCATTTGTCACCTTCAGTCTCTACCTCCTTATAATGGCTATAGCTATGTAAGAAGTCATTATATATTTATTGGTATGTTTGCTTCTTTATTGATCATCTCCCACGTTAGACTATAAGTTCCATGAGAATAGAAACTGTCTTTTTTTTTTTTTAACCATTCCCTGGATACCCAGCCCCTAGTTCTGTGTCTACTACAAAGTAGGTGCACATTAAATATTTGATGAATGAATGAATGAATGAATGAGGAACTAACGGAAAATCTAATACTTTGGGGTAGGAATGCAGATGGGCAGAGGAAGATGAAACTAAAAAGAGAAACTAGCATCAACTATTTAAGCAGGCAAATTTAGCCTCCATATTGTTTCTCCCTTAAGTGTAGGTTTTTATCCCATGCCTCCTTACACCATGTGGCTGGCTCTGCCTCTGGTTAGGCCAGCCACTTATTATGCAGAAGAAGGGCTGGGGAGAAAGAGGAGCTGCGCATCAGTCCCACACTTTCAAGCCCTTTAATTCTTTTGGAGAAGGTGGCAGTGAGCACAGAATGCTCATTTGCCACAGCTTGTATTTTGTTGTAAACATTTAATAACTGGTTTAAACAGAAATATTGAGCAACCACTCCTTGCTTTGTTTTAGGGACCAAAACTTTCTTTATTACCAGCAAGTAAAATCAGAAGAAACAATGACTTCCACATAGAAATGGTAACATGTTTATAAGGAAACATTAACTCCACAATCTCAAATCAATATCTACTTCTGCCTATATTTTTTAAATAGCACATATTTCTTTTTCTACTCATAAAAGTAGTGCTTCATGTAATTATAAATAATAGAATACTAAAATTATCTTTAAAGGATAGGCTATGAAAATAAAAATCACATCCATGGAACAAGCCTTTTATTTCTAAATCACAAAAGCTAGTATGTCTGCTTTCATCTCTTACTCTCTTTGGAAACTAAAAAACAAAAGCCTCATTCATCTCCACTTTAATTTCACCTTCTGAATTTATTTCTGGATACCTAGATCACCTGATTGGATTAGCGAGGTAAGGTAACCCAGCCATTTGTCTTTATCTCTTACCACACTGGAGGATAAAACCCAGGCTCCTTTATGTAGTATATAAGGCTTCTCATTTGCTGGCCCCAGGCCACCTTGCAGCCTCATTTCTTACCACCTTCTTCCCTTATCCACTTAACGGGGAACTTATCGGAGAAAGGTCATGGGCTCATGTGTGTGTTCTAAAGGTCTTACCCTCTCTTACTCAACCAAATACTTCTGGGTCAGGGAATAGAAAGATGTCCAGACCTCCTTCTTTTGTATATGGCATAGGCTTGAAGGAATGGGTTAAATGATCCTGCTGTGCTGGTTTATTACAAATCGATGAGCTAGGAAGTGAACCCAACTGGAGAGAGTAGGCTTGACTACTTTGGTCAACATGCGGAAATAAGAACCATCCTCAAGTTTTGGGCAGTGCCACTAGTTTAAAATGCCTTGACGAGAATCATACCTGGTCTTGCTTGTGAAGAGCCTCTCCCAACTTGCAGTACTGGCTGGCCAAGGACTTGTAAAATTCCTTAACGTCTAAAAGGTGACCTTTACATGCTCCCCAGTATTGCCTAGAGCTCCTTCATGACTGAGGTGGCTGTGAGCAAAAATGAAATTGCAGAGAAAGAGTATGTCCTCGTTGGAGACTCACCAGAAGTCATTGCAAATGAAGGAGAGGTATATCTGCACTTGGAGTGCTTTTTTTTTTTTTTTTTTGAGATGGAGTCTCGCTCTGTCACCCAGGCTGGAGTGCTGTGGCCCGATCTCAGCTCATTGCAAGCTCCGCCTCCCGGGTTCATGCCATTCTCCTGCCTCAGTCTCCCGGGTAGCTGGGACTACAGGCGCCGCCACCTCGCCCGGCTAGTTTTTTGTAGTTTTTAGTAGAGACGGGGTTTCACCGTGTTAGCCAGGATGGTCTCGATCTCCTGACCTTGTGATCCGCCCGTCTCGGCCTCCCAAAGTGCTGGGATTACAGGCTTGAGCCACTGCGCCCGGCCTGGAGTGCATTTTTAAAAGGGTCCCCAGAAGAAGTCTTGTGCTGATGGCATAGTTAAGCTTCTTGATTGTGGTGGTGTTTACACAAAGCTATACATGGGACAAAATTGCACAGAGTGCCCCGACACACACACACACACACACACACACACATAAGTCCATGTATAACTGGTGAAATGTGAATAAGGTCTATGGTTTATACCAATGTCAATTTCCTGTTGTTTTTTTAAATTGTGCTGTAGCTGTGCAAGATGTTAACATTGTGGGAGCCTGGGTGAGGGGTGCATGGGAATCTTGCCTGGAATGTTGCCATATATTTCTTTGCAAATTCCTGTGAATCTATAATTATTTCAAAATAAACAAGTTTTAAAGGAGCTGGAACGGGACTCAGAGTATTGGAGCACTTGATCTAAAACAATGTTTTGGGGATTGCCTTGAAACTAGAAGACCTTTTGCAAAAACAGTACCTCAATGTTCATGCCCAAAAATGTTCCTGAAGAAAAGGATGAAATGGGCTGACTTGGTTGGCATATTCAAAATGTGTATAGACGTTAAGAGGGCCTTTAATTCCCTGAAGCTCTGTTAACATACAAGCAAATTCCGAGCCCCTTTTCTGGAGACCAATAGGTAAGGCAGACAGGCAAGCAGGTGAGCTGTCACAGTGAGTCTTTGGAATAGGCCTAAAAGCTCAGGAAACTCTGAATGTCTTATGTACTTAATGACTGCCATTATCCAATTATGTTAACCTTACTCAGCATCACTGACTTTAGCTTAATGCATTCATCCAACAATATTTATTGCACCTCTACTGTGTGTCTGACACTCTTTACTCTTCTGAATACTTGGGATATGTCCAGGAAAATAAAGAACCCTGCCTTGGTGGAGCTTATGTTCTAGTATAAGGGAGGAGGCAGGAAGAGAAACAGCAGTAAGTGAATTACAGAGCATACTAGAAGCTGATATTAATGAAAAGAGATGGGTAAGGGGAACCAAGAATTCAGGAGATGGTGTGGCATGCCGGGGAGGGAGTGTTGTTCACTTCTCTGAGTTCTCAAAGGATATGATTATACTGAAATCAATCCTCTATTTGGATTTTATTTTCCTATTATGAAATTCTCTACCCCACCATTCCTTTCTTCTTCTTAGTCTTTCTCTTCCCTCCACCTTTTATTTTACCTTCCTCTTTATCTTTCTTCCATTAATTTTCCTTTTCTTATTTCTCTTCCTTCCCTAATTGTCATTCTTTTTCTCTGTGGTTCTCTTACCTTTTTCTCCCTTACTTCCCCCGTGACCTTCCTTTCCTTCTCCCTTCCTTGTTTCTACTTTTTCTCTCTCCTATTCTTCTTCTAGCTACTTGTCATTATGTGGCTTTCTTACGGAACTGAACTTCAGGTGATTTAACTAAAGTTTGTGTGACTTTGTTACCGTTAAATTGTTTACATGACAAATGCTACTCTAACTGAAACCAAACTTTCTTCAGATACCTAACCTTATGCAAACGGAAAATAACCCTAATTTCATTGATTCTCACCTCATAGATCTAAGCCCCAGATAGAGGAACCCTCCCCGCAAATATTTTTGGAATATGCAAGGATGCCTCACAAGAATATTCATAGCAGACTATTCATGAAAGCCCAAAACTGGAAACAATACAAATATCCACAAACAGTAGGATGAATAAATAAGTGGTGGCAAATTTACAATGGAATGAATACTATACAGCAGGGAGAATGAATGAATGATTGCCATATTGAATAAGATGGATGAATCTCATGATTATAATGTTGAGTGAAAGAGGACAGACACAAAAGGGGGAAAAAAGAAATAATCTTTGATTCCATTGCTATGCAATTCAAAAAAACAGGTTTTAGAAGTCAGGATAGTAATTGCCTTTTGGGGCAACCAACTAAGAGGGAGCATGAGAGAGCTTATGCAGTGCTGGTGGCGTTCTGCTTGTTGATCTGGGCACAGGCCACCCTGGTGTGCTTGTTTTGTGAAAATTCTTCAAGCACTACACTGTGATTTGTATCCTTTTTAACGTATGTGGTGCCAGAATGAAAAGTTTGCTTAAAATAATAATAACCATTGCACAAAATAAACTGGAAATATTTGGATAAGAATTACAAAGTTTAACTGTGATATTTGTGAGTAATGTTTATTGCACTGATAAAGCTACAAAAAGAAATTACAGACAAATGGAAGTGGTGCTATAAAGAATACCTCATAATGATGACTGATAAGAGCAATGACAAACTTAGAATGAAGTATTTTATTATATTTTATTTATTTATTTATTTATATTTAGAGACAGGGTCTTGCTGTGTTGACCAGGCTGAGACTCTAACTCCTGGGCTCAAGGGATCCTTCCGCCTCAGGCTTCCAAGTAGCTGAGACTACAAGGGCATGTGCCACTGCTCCTGGCACATTCTTTATTATATTTAATAGTTTTGTTCAGAAAGGAGACGTCCGAGTAGTTTAAAAGACAACTTTACATTTATTTTTAAATGTGTGCAAATATTTTCAAGTGTGCACGATTTGATGTTGTAA
The DNA here is from genome assembly GCF_000951035.1 of Colobus angolensis palliatus. Classification (NCBI taxonomy): domain Eukaryota; kingdom Metazoa; phylum Chordata; class Mammalia; order Primates; family Cercopithecidae; genus Colobus; species Colobus angolensis. The sequence goes on from NW_012115988.1 coordinate 3,740,338, forward strand.
TTTATTAAAACTCATATACAATACTGGAATCTTATCCTATAGGTTAAAAATATAACAAAAGGCAACTTTAATTTCAAGTGAAATTTCCATTGATAATACAAAACAAAAGTATGCTTACTATTCACAAAATACATAGAAGAGACAGTATTCCCATAGTTTGCTTGGGAAAAAAGTCACACTGTGGACTTACGTCATCACAAGTGAACCCAGAATTTACAACCTCTAGCCTTGTTGTAAAACCTAACTTTGGTATTTCCTTCAAAAAAGTGAGCAGTGTGTATTTCCTTTATTGAACAAAGGTATTCATTCATTTTCTGTAAGACTATTACATTCACTCTTTTTTTTTTTTTTTTTTTTTTTTTGAGACTGAGTCTCGCTCTGTCGCCCAGGCTGGAGTGCTGTGGCGCCATCTCCGCTCACTGCAAGCTCCGCCTCCCAGGTTCACGCCATTCTCCTGCCTCAGCCTCCCGAGTAGCTGGGACTACAGGCGCCCGCGACCATGCCCGGCTAATTTCTTTTTTTGTATTTTTAGTAGGGACGGGGTTTTACCGTGTTAGCCAGGATGGTCTCAATCTCCTGACCTTGTGATCCACCCGCCTCGGCCTCCCAAAGTGCTGGGATTACAGGCATGAGCCATCGCGCCCGGCCTCCACTCACTCTTTAGAGAGATGATTTGTTGTCAATATAAGCAAGTAGTGCTGTGAAAATGACACAGCATTATAATCCTAGTTATGCTGTAACCAGATTTACAACCGGAATTCAGGATCAACCAATTTGTATGATCATTAATCATATTCTTTCAGAAATAGACAAATTGTTTCTGGTTGTATTTCAGAAGAAAAACAGAGAAGCCATCTACCTTTGGGCAGGGGTGACTACAGGACTTGAGTGTGTATAAATTTTGGTAAATGCAGGGGTCCTGGAACCAATCCCTGGAGTATACCAAGGGATGATGTAGTTTTCAATCAAGCAAGACATTCTCAGTTGGGGACCTGGGTATTACTTTTCTCTAGAAATGAAGTACAACTTCATTCACTCCAGTGTGATATGTATGGGGAAAGTCCCCAGGACCAAAGCCTGTGTTATATGTAATACCTAGAAAATTGTTGGCATTGAGGAAAAAAAATGAATAAATAAAAAGAAAATATATAAAAACTTTTGGTCAAAAAAAGCTGTATTTTCCAGTATGTACATTCCAAATGAATGTTTTTATATTGAGTTCATTTAGAATGCTTTGTCTTTAAAAATGCACTTTAAACATAGACTACTATAGGCAGTTCAATTTTTAGAGTTTTTTCTAAAGTGGTCAGAGTTCAGTTAAATATTACTTACTTTATATACTGCTAGAATTTTTGAGAAAAAATATAAACTCATTTTAATCATCATGGTTATATAAGCACATCAAAAAATTTTTCACTCAAAATAACACTGTTTTTATGTCAGATTTTATGTAGATCATACCTATATATGCCTCCATGCAATGATCATTTCTGTAGACTAAGATAATTAAAACTGAATTTTTAAACAAAATAATCTGTCATATATTTTTCTTTGATCTCAGTTGTGATCCATGATTATTATCATATCAAAAAATGACTTTTATAAACCATGAAAATCTCTTTATTATTTTATTTGTCTGCATCAATGTTTCAAAATACATTGGCCTGGTTCTGTAGCTTTTAGTTAAACCATTTCCAGGATCAAAGAGATCCTCAATTCTGGTTATATGTAATAAATAACACTTCATTACTAGGTACTAAGCAAATTTGCATTTTTAAAACTCCAACTTATTATCCAAAGTTATTTTCAAAGGCTTTTATTGATAAATGCATTAATAATTTTATTTCGGCATTTACTAAATGTGACCTTACACGGTGATCAGTGCAGCGCATGGATATCCAGGTTAGTCAAAAATTGGCATTTCTTTATGATTAATCATTCATGACTCACCTGACCACAGAGGCTGTTGGGTCAGCACTCACTCTGACTGAACAGAGATATGCCAGTACCCATGTGAACATTATTAGCAAATCTGTGACGTGGATCAGCAGCATATTATAACACCAGCTTATCCTGGATGCTGCCAAATCGTCCGAATAATTCTCACCATTTTGTACATGTTAGGGTTAAGGTGTTTATTTTATAAATAAATCCTAGAAAGAGGCTTAGTGCTTCTCTTTCAATGGCTTAATAGAAAAAAGAATGAGTGTTTTGAGTCTGAAGAAATAGTCAGTGCAGAAAGTGTTTGCATAGGACGTTAGTGAGGAAGTTTTGTCTTGTATTCCTTGCTCATAGAGACCTCCTGAGCCCACTTTCAGGATGCAAGTGTACGCATAGCCTGTGGAAGCAAGGGGAAAACAAAGTGTTGATATAACTGAATTCTCCTTAAGTCTGCATTATCTTTTTTATAAATATGTTTTTTTTTTTTTGAGACGGAGTCTTGCTCTGTCGCCCAGGCTGGAGTACAGTGGCCGGATCTCAGCTCACTGCAAGCTCCGCCTCCCGGGTTCACGCCATTCTCCTGCCTCAGCCTCCCGGGTAGCTGGGACTACAGGCGCCTGCCACCTTGCCCAGCTAGTTTTTTTGTATTTTTTAGTAGAGACGGGGTTTCACCGTGTTAGCCAGGATGGTCTCGATCTCCTGACCTCGTGATCCGCCCGTCTCGGCCTCCCAAAGTGCTGGGATTACAGGCTTGAGCCACCGCGCCCGGCCTATAAATATGTTTTTATAGTATTGGTTGCTTACTGTTACCCATCTTAGGTGTATAGCATCACAATAGAAATAGGGTAAAAACTTAGTTTTGTATTCATTATACTTTTTTTTTTTTTTTGAGACTGAATCTTACTCACTGTTGCCCAGGCTGGAGTGCTGTGGCGCGATCTCAGCTCACTGCAATCTCCACCTCCCAGGTTCAAGCAGTTCTCCTGCCTCAGCCCTCCAAGTAGCTGGGATTACAGGTGCCCACCACCACACCCAGCTAATTTTTTTTTTTTTTTTTTTTAAGTAGAGATGGTGGTGGGGTTACCATGTTGGTCAGGCTGTTCTCAAACTCCTGACCTCAAGTGATCCATCTGCCTCGGCCTCCCGAAGTGCTGGGATTACAGGATTGAGCCACTGAGCCTGGCCTGTATTCATCATACTTTAATTGGTTTTAATTAAGAACAATGATTACTGTTTATTGAGCACTTACTATGTACAAGGCACGGCTCTTGTTACTTTACATGTATCCTTTAATTTTCACAACTCTGTGGTATTATTACTACTTTCCATGAAGATACTAATATGAAGACAGGATAAGTAATTTGCCCTGGGGTGCACAGCTAGTAAGTAGCAGAATGAGGACTAGTACCCAGGTCTATCTGGTTCTAAAGTCCATGCCCTTGAAACCATTGTGCTATATTGTTTCACCATCAATAGAAACCCTCCCTGAATGGTTCTTTTATGTGGAAACCAATAAATATCCTATAATAAAGCAGTCTTAAGTTCTAATTTTGACATATGAGTTTTTACTCAAACTAAGGCTGCCCTATATCCATACAGTCATAAACTACAAGAGCTAAAAGGACTTCTCAGGTCAATAATGACTTTCCTGGGCTCACTAAGCTAGTGGGCCAAGATGCAGGTACTGTGATTTTCACTCTAGCAATGTATTTCCTCCGCAAAAATCTCTGCCTGTCATCCTTACTGCCTGATTTCACTAAACGGGGTTGGATGTTTTTCTTTGCAACATTTTTTCAAGACCTAGAAAAAGGCAGAGAAGGCAGGCTTATCAGATTTGATTATGACACCAGGTAGGGGATAGTAGGGTAGACAATATCCTGGATGATAGATTCAAAACACGAAACTGGCCAATGCGGTGTCTCATGCCTGTAATCCCAGCAATCTGGGAGGCCAAGACGGGTGGATTACTTGAAGTCAGGAGTTCAAGACCAGCCTGGACAACGTAGCAAAACCCTGTCTCTACCAAAAATAATTAAAAAAAAAAATTAGCTGGGCATGGTGGCGAGTGCCTGTAATTCCAGCTACTTGGGAAGATGAGGCACACGTGAGACTCTCTCAAACCTGGAAGGGAGAGGTTGCAGTGAGCTGAGATTGTATCACTGCACTCCAGTCCAGGTGACAGAGTAATACTCAGTCGCAAATAATATTAATAATAATAATACAAAATTATGTCAGCAAACAAGAACCAACAAGATGCAATCTAGCAGAAATAGGTGTAGTTCTGTATTAGGGTCAAAACTCAATTAAATAAATATAAGTAGGGAACTCTACTAGACCATAGTTTGTCTGAAAATGCCCCAGTCTTCAGTTGGCCCTGCTCAATAGAAGCCAAAATTCTGATGTTGCTATTATGAAAGGAAACACATTTTTAAGCTATAGTAATAGAACATCTTGATGAGATCAAGGTAGGTGATGGTTGAAAAATCTCCATGCTGGCCTGACCACATTTAGAGTTTTGTGTCCCCATCGTGACCAGAGAAGCAATGACTGCATGTTTGCAAGGAATAGAAGAAACGAGAAGAGTCTCAACTGGAAGACAGTCTGCTGGAGACATGAGAACTATTCTCAAATATTTGAAGGGCTGTTCAGTGGGAAGGTTTGTGTTGCTAAGGAAGGCAGATCTCAATTCGTTAGGTGGTTACTACAGAAAGGCCAAATTCAGTTTTGTAAGCACAAGTAACCTTTAGAGACTTCCAACCATGTAACAAACTCCCTTGAGAAGCCACTAGTGGCCAATGTCTGGAAATGTTCACCTAAAAGCTGAATGAACATTCATCAAGGATGGTGTAGGAAGGATTTCTGCATGGGCTGGAATGTTAGACTACTTGATTCTCAGAAATCTTTCAACGTTTTACAATTCTGTGATCTTCCTTCAGTGTTCACCTCTTACCCAGTGGTGAAGCCGCAAAATTTACTCAGATGCTACAAGTTCAGGCAAGTTTCCTAGGAATAGTCTGATGTCACAAGAGCATCTGAAATACACAGAATCGGTCTAAGGTGGGGAGAGTATGTTTTTAAAGCCGTTATCAGTCATATGAAGGAAGGTCATAGGGTTTATGTTCCTCACATACTATTCCTGAGGCTTATAAAGTTCTTGGCGTAGAATTTTCCTCTATTCATTTTTTTCCTATCACATGGCCTTCCATCTCTGGAAGAGCAGGATGCGAAGCTGTAGGCAGCAAATCAGGAGCAGAGTGTTGGCTCTTGCCGGTTGCTGATCATCCCCAAATGCCTGGGACAAAAGCTCCCCAAGTACTTAACATCTTCAAGGGAGAATTCTTATTTTCTCTTCTTCCCTGCTATCAAGCCATCTTTTTTGCATTTGGGGGAATTATGCTCTCTGACAGCTCTTAATCAGATATATTCACTATTTGTATTACTCTAATTATTCAGAATGTAATCCAAATATTTTCTTCAGAAGAAAATGATCATACCTCATCCTGGACATCAAGTTCTTCTTCAGTCAGCTCTGTTTCAATTAATTCAAGAGTATCTTTACAGTCTTGAATGAGGGTGATCTTGAAAAAGAGAACACAGGGTGGAAATAGAATAGCATAAACCCACCTGATGCTCCACCGAAAATGATTTGAAGCTTTCCTGGGGCTTCTCATCTGTCTTTACATACTTCAGAATCCTCTTCAGCTGTCTTGTTCTTTTATATTTCCCAACTAAAGATTTTTGTATATCATTTTTTTGCACATTCATAGGTGAACTGGTATAGTTCTCCATTGTCTAAACTCCTTTTCAGCTGTCTTCCCTAACCTCTCGAGTGTATGCCTCTTAACAAGTCACCCCCTCTGCCTAAATGATTCAGCAGTCAATAGTGCATCTCTCAATGGCTAAGCTAAGAGCACTTAGCACAGCATTGAGTGTGCAATGAATGCACATTGAAGAGCTTGTGACTGATGACAATAAACAGTCACAAATGGAATTGGATGGAAATTAATTCTATTGGAGATGGAAACCAATGTCTATGGACTAATTTGGTTATTCAGAAAAGTACTACTTTTTAGAGGTGGCATGTAATTTAATCTTCTACACAAAGGAAACCTACAATTTTGGCTTTGTGTTTTGCCTGGAAAAGGACATTTTCAAAGCAACTGCAAATATATATCCAGGCTAAAATGACATTTTGAAATGCTACTTAGCTACTTTTCAACTCACAAGTAGCCCAATTCTCTTTGCCAGTATGAGAATGAATTAGAGGGTTAAGTTCCTGTGCAAATGGTATGACATAATGGGAAAGGTGGAGGCTAAGTCTAACTACAAGTTGTGTCCTGAGATAGTCCTGTTATGGTAAAATAAAGGGATACGAAGAGGGTTGTGTCATTGCAGTCACAATATCTGTGATACAGAGGGACTCTTCTTGAAGGAAAGTACCACAGGTGAGGTTTATCATCATTCACCTACTTATCACATATAAGGCTTTGTGCTAGACTCCGAGAAGACACAGAAATATGAGCCTCTTGATCTCACAGTCCACCAGGAATGTCCAACCCACTGTTTAGTGGACCAGTAAGTATATAATACAAGCATTCCATTATGCTTAGTCTATTTGTTCAGGGTACAAAAAAATCCATCCCAGTCACTCACAATGCCTCCCGGATTGCAAACAAAATTGAGTCTAACCTAGTAGGTACACTCTTGGTTAGTGGTTTTTATGACATTCATGACCTAAAATCTTAGTAAGAATGGGTATAAACAAATAAAATAACTGTTTTCATGTTGAGAAAGAACTTGATACCTTGGTTCCATTTTACTTTTAATTTGGGTCTCTTAAAGATACTTCACATGATCCTGCTTTCTTATCACCTATGGGTTAGAGAATTTTAAGTTGGATAGAAAAAGATTTATGAATTTTCAATGTTAAGCAGTTTTTTTTCTTTAGATTTGCAGCTTTACTCTTTTTTTTTTTTCCTTTTTTGTTTTTAAGATCCACAGCTTGGTAGTTATGACTAGTATTTTACCAAGGAACACTAAATAGAACAATCTCTCCACTGCCAGTGCCTAAAAAGAATAATATAATATTGTTTCCTAAGTTGGTTTTCTTCAATCAACTGCCAATCTACAATAACGATCTAGTTATTCTATTTTTAGAAAAATGGGAAGCAATTTAAAATATCCACTATGTCACTGGAATCATTATCATTATTATATCTTGATAGGTATTTGCTTTAGTTTCCTAAGTTCACTATGAGAAATGAGATTCTTATACCACCAGGCACACCGTTAGGCCAAGCCCAACAAACCAGATCAGAATGCTCTTCTGGGTATTTGACAGAAAACTAACAAAATGATACCCATAGGAAATCAGGGCATATTCTGAAGCCAGATGCACTACTGTTGTGCCACGAGGCCTCCTATCAGGGCCTATTCTATTTTGTAGGGAAAAATTAACTCTAGTCTTATTTGTGGCTTGATTTTTTAATTGCTTTTGCAAAGATCACTTATGGCCTGATGGATCCTGTTTAAAGACATTTATAATTCAAGATTTTCCAGATTGCTGAGAATTTAAGTGGAATTTATGTATACAAATCACAAATCAAAAGATCAAAGATTCAATATTCTAAAAAGGCATTATAGCTAATGCCCACTTTTATTAATAAACCTATACCTTGTATAACTATTAAGTACTGGGTACCACCCGGTAATTTCCTATAAACTATCTTATTTAGTCTTCATATCTACCTAGCAAGGTTAATGTTTTTACTTCCATTTTACTGATGAAAAAACTGAGGCTCCAAGAAGTTATATAGATAGCTTAAAATTCAACAGCTAGACTAGATTTGTGTAATGTTTGCCATTTATAGAAATCATGATATTTAGAAAAGGTACATCTGTAGAAAGATTGAATATTTACCGTTTCTAAAATGGAATCTTGACCTTCTTGGGATTTCACCTGGTTCTGTAGATAGAGTATAGCATCATGGACTGTCAAAAAGAATGTGTCCTTTCTAATGTTGTCGTCAAAGAACCCACATTGCTCCAGCTTTTCTATCACATAATCTTCAAAAGAAAGACACAATGTTTTGTTAGTTCCTAGGAAAAGAAATCTTTTGTTTGTTTTTGAGACAGAGTCTCATTCTATTGCCCAGGCTGGAGTGCAGTGGCACAATCATTGCTCACTGCAACCCCCACCTCCCAAGCTCAAGTGATCCCCCCACCTCACCCTCCCGAGTAGCTAGGACTACAGGCACACCACACCATGCCCAGCTAAGAAAAGAAACTTTTAAGCATAAACCTATACTAAGTTTCTGTAGCTCTTCCTTTTATTTATTTATTTTTCTCGTATCCAAAATGTGACCCAGCTTTGAAATGACAGTTTCTTTTCCAGTAGCATATAGAATAGTTATCCCATAACTGGTCGTAGTCAACTTTGGTGCACGATCATGTCACTTTGGCCAAGCCAGTGTATCCATCCTCCTACTGCTGTGGGCCAGGCTGCTAATGTTTCACAGCTGTGCCCTTCTCTGGAGACTTTCTCTTGCCCACTGGGAGCTGTGTCATCTAAAGAGGACTGGGCCTGTAATGCCAGCACTTTGAGAGGCCGAGGAGGGTGGATCACTTTGAACCCAGGCGTTCTGGGCAATATGGTGAAACCCCACCTCTACAAAAAAAATACAAAAACTAGCCAGGTGTGGTTGTGTATGCACCTATAGTCTCAGCTACTCAGGAGGCTGAGATGGGAGGATCACTTGAGCCCAGGAATTTGAGGCTGCAGTGAGCCATGATTGCACCACTGTACTCCAACCTGGGTGACAGAGCAAGACCCTGTCTCAAATAAATAAGTAAAGAAAGAGAAGTGGGAGGTTTCATCCCCATGCATGGCTGGCCTGCAGCCACTGATTGACTGATATTGGGGGAGAAAGCAGGTCCCCTTGTCTCAAGGAGGCATAACCTTCTGGTACTCCTCCTGTGGTGGTGCTCCCTGTGAAATCAGGAATCTATGCTGGACTTCAGAAACCATGTCTTTCACCAGCTTCTTCCCCTTCCCTATCCTACTCCCCTCACTGCTTCATAAATTTCCTCAGGTGTGCTCTCAATAAATCACTTGTGCGAGAATTCCCATCTTGGGCTCTGCTGCTAGAGAATTCAACCTAAGCGTTAGCAATTTCCTACACACATACATTCATAAAGAGACAGACACAGAGACTTACACCCTTGACAGTCCTTCTGTTGTAAGGAATCTAAGTAATCCCTAGCTTTGCTCTCTTCATAACAATATCCCCCCATTGTCAATATCCACCCCACCCCCACCCATTGTCAAGACACACATTTCCATACATTACCAGCTCTATGGCACAAATTGGAAGTAATATCTTTCTGGGTTTAACAAATGTTCTCAGAGTTTTTACGCTTTTTGTTTTGTTTTTGTTTTTTAAATAATAATAAAGATGGGGTCTCACCATGTTGCTCAGGCTGGTCTCAAACTCCTGGCCTGAAGTGATCCTCTGACCTTTGCCTCCCAAAGTGCTGGGATTACAGATGTGAGCCGCCATGTCTGGCCTATTTATTTATTTAAATCTTAACTCTAGCTTGACAATCAGAGGTTATTTAAAGGTTGTTCCTAAATATGGACTTAGGAAGGAAATCAAAACAAGGCAGAAAGGAACCAGTAGGTAGGAAAGATGTGGGAAAAAATTTACAAGTATGAAGATATAAAGAAAATTGAAAAGAGAGTAATTTTTTCTTTTGTACAGGAGAGAACCTTATATGGTCAAAATGATAAGGAGAAAAGAAAAGTAAATCTTTGTCCTAAGGTACACTGCCAATTTTAAAAAAGGAAGTATAGGACAAAATGAAGGTTTAAGCAAGTTGTAGAAGGTTTGTAGAAGATAAATATCATGAAAAGTTTTATGTGATTGAGTTGGCTAAAATTAGAAGGGAATCATTTATAAGTTTTATAAGTTCAATAAAAATTGAGCGTTAATATTAAAGGACACTGATGGAAGGCCAAAGTTTCGGCCCACGTGTTGGAACAATAGAGTTTTCTCAGAGGATTGGTTTGCTCTTAATAGAAAATTGTGAGAGGATTTTCTTTATCTTCTAGGTAACTGGCCTAGAAAACAGGGATTTCATGTTTCATCAAGATAACTCTTCTTGTGCTTTGTGCCTTTGAACTCTTTTGTCACTTTGGTTTTATTTCATAGTGACCTATGATCCTATTTTGATCAAATGTTTTAAACCTTCGGTATTTGACAAACTTCTCAAAAATCAAAATTAAGTCTTTTTGATCTTGAACTAACTTTGGGATGTTCCAGAGGACCCTGGAATTTCTTAAAGAATCTGTAAAGGAGAGATGTTAAACCAAGTGGCCTTATGTTAAATTATATGAGAAGCACTGTTAAAATAAGAAATGATGTTTAACCTTCTTTGAGCTATATTTATATAGATATGGTATTAATATGTTCCAAAATTATATAACATTCCTAGAAATGTGATATGTCTTGATATAAATGCTACCAGTCATAATTTTGGTTATTTTAAATTGTTGTGTGCCACAGAAATAACCAAATATCCTTGTCAATTGGGTAACTCACATCAGATCTTTAAATATAGCCACTTTAAGTCTTGTTGTCCACAGTTAATTGTTTTGTTCTGATACTTTTTCTGAAAGCTCTTTGTAAGCCATTGTAATTCTAAAGTGCTGTGACTTCAAAGAGTCATATAGGAAGAATGAAAAGAACTCTGACAAATACAAGTTTCTAATAACTTTGAATTCATACCATTCGATGGAATTAAACTGCCAGCCAAGATCAAACAGAGCAAGAATTAATTACATGAGACTGAATGAACTGATGAAGAAGAATTATGGGTTTATGGCTTTTTTTATTTGAAACATTGCTAGTTCTTTTAATATTTGTTTTCAAGATTTAAAGAAAATTTTTCTTTAAAGCTATCTGTAGTTTACAGCCACTTGGTTAAGCATACTTTTTTTTTTTTTTTTTTGAGACAGGGTCTCACTCTGTCACCCAAGTTGGAGTGCAATGGCACCATCTGGGCTCACTGCAACCTCTGCTTTCCCAGCTCAAGTGATTCTCAGCCTCAGCCTCCATGCCCAGCTAATTTTTTGTATTTTTTGTAGTAACGGGGTTTTGCCATGTTGCCAGGCTGGTCTCGAACTCTGAGCTCAAGGCAATCACCCACCTTTACCTCCCAAAGTGCTGGGATTACAGATGTGAGCCACAGCACCCAGCCTGGTTAAGCATACTTTCATAAACAAAAATTGAAACATTTGCTTTTCCTCTCTACCTGATCCTTCCAGAATTTGGAAACTCTTTGTGAGTATTCTTATTTTTCTGGCAATATGATTATTTACATAAAAGTTCAATAAGAATCTGTTCTTTTAAATAGAATACAATTGGAAAACATTGGTTATATTATCAAGGCTTTGACTAGAATATCATATTTGAAAATGTGCACAGAATTCCTGGCTTCAAGGGCTCCTAGCCTTACAGTGAGTGAATAAAAAGTTGTTCCTTCCTGGGAGGCCCAGTAACTTCAAGATATTAGATACATCAGGCAAAGTCTAATATCTGCCTTGGTTTAACTTCATAGCATCAAGACGTTTTAAAAAGTTCAATCTGAGATTCCTTGTCAAAATTTCTGGCAAAGCAATTATCTTTTGGAGACATGGTCTTACTGTGTTGCCCAGGCTATAGTGCAGTGGCTATTCACAGGCACAATCATAGTGCACTGAAGCCTTGAATTCCTGGGCTCAGGCAATCCTCTCACCTCAGACTCCCAAGTAGCTGGGATTGCCGGCATGCAACACCTCACCTGGCTTGGCAAAGCAAATTTAAAATGAGTCACCTATATAGTTATTCTTGCTGTACTGTGTAAATAATCAATCAGGCCAAGTTTGAGACTAAACTTATTTTGTAAACAAATTGGTCTACCATGATTGTCTTTCATAGAAATGGAGGTGACTACAGAAAGAAAAACATATGGTTCAAAAGAAAAGCATGGTAAAACTGTTCTTAGACTGAAGCCCTGTTCAATGTTTGTGAGTGTTTATTATCTACCTGTAGACTGAACTGGATTCTTAATTCTTCTAGCTTTCACTAATATCTGGCTATAACACTCCAATGAAGACCAAGAACTACTCAATTCCTGAAGCTCTATAAGTTGAAGCTGAACAACTCAGCATACATTTCAAGAGGTGACTCTCATGCTTAAACTGTGGGCCACAGAGAGAGTTCACCAGAATGCTGGATGCCACAACTGGAGACAATAAAACTACAAACCAAAATGAGAAGTTGCCAACTTCATGCTGTAGACAGCTCTAAGACTGTCAGAACAAGACTCCCTATCATAAGATTCTTATCCCTTTTAATTTTCCCTTACTTGTGCCTACCTCTTTCACTTGGCAGGATAGTGCTGTAGTTAAAATTTCATAGTCAGTAGCTTCTTTGGGTAACTTACACTTTCTGCTTTAATTTAAACCAGTCATAGAATGTTAGATTACCTGCTAACTCAACAAGGAAGCATCTCTGCAGTTGGTGACACTTCTTGTTGCACATATATAAATACATCAGGTAACTTGGTTAAAACAGGTAGACTCCTTGTCAGGCTATTCAATTTTAGTTGGTTTGGTTCATGGGAACCCTGGCTAAGGAGCATACTATAAACCCTTGGTGTTATCATTCCAATAGTCATAATAGCAGGTACGTTATACCCTCTCAAAGTTTTAAATGTTTCCATATAGCCACCTGTCAGACATCAAATGGTTTCTCTCTGAAACAGCAAAAACTCAGAGAAATGCATGATAATGAGGAGGGTACCATAAGCTATATATGACCTCCTGAGAACAGAAACCCAAAATAATGGTAACAGAATAGCACTGATCTCCTGCATTTTGTTCACTCTTACCTAGGTGAGAGCCTGATCAAAAGGGGGGAAATCATCAAATAAAAATGGTAAAGGCCATTGTTTTAGTCCCCTTGAGTTTTGCCCTCCCAGAGCTTTGCAGCTTCTAGTAGCCAGAATGAAGGAGTAGAGCAGCCTTCGGTGGCTCAAGCAGCTCTGCCCATCCTGGGGTCATGCAAGACACAGGCACATAGTAAAATAAAAAATAAAAATAAAAGGCCATTGTTGTAGACTAAGCTCCTGCACTAGGCCCCAACAGACAAAACTAAAAATCAAAATGGAGGCACTCATGCTAAAGTTTCAAGTTATCCAACCTAAACTAAATTGTTATCTGACCTTTGAAGAAATCAGGAGAGAGGGGTAATAGCAAATTTCCCAAAACAGGCCAGTTTAAATTCCCAGTTGGCATAATAAAGCTTTCTCTGCAATAATCCTCATACAAAAAAGTATCCTAACATGACCTCATGTTAACTAATCCATTATTTTCCTATTGTTCTGTCTCACTGTCTCTGACTTGCAAGAAAAGTAACTTTGAATGGACTAATATACCCTTTGTTGTTTGCTTTTGCTGTCTTTGGCCTTTTCTGCCTATAAAACCAACCTCTTCTGCTTAGTTGCTTGGAACACTTATTCTGTTTTATGGAATGAAGCATTGCCAGATTCTAGAATTGCAAATAAACACAATTGAGATCTTTAAAAGAAAAAAAAAAAAGGCCTTTAGACATAATGTGCCCACAGTCCCAGGTAGGAGAAAGGGCTTAGGGGAAAGTCTTACAGGTAGATATGTAGATATATGTATTTACCTTGAAGTGATGCAAAATACACATTCACATCAATTCTTTGGAATTCTTTGACAATCTAAAAATAAAAAAGGAGAGTTTGTAACAATTAATAACCTTATCTGCCCATAATTCAGTAGCATTCAGTTACTTGCTTAGGAGAAACATCATTACTTTCATGGTTAATCAGGACTTTAAGGAAAGGTTATCATTGCAAAACCATGGAGGTTTTCAACCTACAGTAATGGTATAATTAGGATTAGATCTCAAGAGATGGCAACATGCAGCGCTCAATAGCACAGCACTTGATAGCATGGAGGTGCTAAATAAATATTTGTGGAAAGAAGAGAGTACAGGAGGCTTCTTAATATAGGCCCTGCTGATTGAAGAAGAGATATGGGTGTGGCTATGCTCATCAGGTTCAAAATGTTACAACTGACCTAAAAGTCAAGGCCTCTACTTTGAATGTCAGTGTCCTGACTGTGATTTTATGCTACAGTTTTACAAGGTGTTACTCACTGGGAGAAACTGGGTAAGGGGTACATAGGATCTAAATATTATTCCTTAAAACTACATGTGAATTTACAATTATGTTAAAATAAACATTTAATTTTAAAAAGTCAAGACACAAGACCCTTGGTCAATAATAAAAGAGAATTTGAGAATTGTGGAGGAGCACAAATCAAGACCTCTGTTCAAGTATAAAGTTTGGAGTCTTCTTCAGCTATCATAATATTTGAAAGTAAATATTTGTTGTGTGGGAAATATTCTGGCATTAAATATGTTAAGACTCTCCCCAAAAGTAATTCATTAAACTCTCTGGCCAATACAATCTACAATGGATCTCAGCCAATGCTTAGAGTGAAATGTACAACAAAGAACAAGAGTGTTTTCAAATGAGCTAATAACAAAATCTGCTAAGAGAACTAGAACAGAATCTGTCAGCATATTCTCATACTCTTTTGCCAAGCACAATCACTTCTCTACCTTACCTACCTAGTACACACATCCTGGAATCATTTCCTCCCCTTGCAGAGGTAGAAAAGAAGCCCTAGCTAAGCTGAATCTCAGTTAGGAGTCAGCTTTATATTATTACATCTGATTGTTGGTGTCTTGACCTGCTTACTTTTCTGCCTGACCTTCTTGATACCTACCTGAAGCTTCACCTAAACTTGATGCTTCAGGTGATGTTCTATTCATCTTCCTTGGAGCACTTACTACAGTTGTTATTTAGGAGATGACTTAATGTTTGCCTTCTCCTCCAGACTGCTAAGTCCCACGTATGTAGAAACTGTGTCTACTTTATCACTAGTCTCTTGTGCCTGGCAGAGTGCTTAGCACACATTAGGCATTTCACATCTATTTGTTGAAAGAATTAATGATCTTCAGCTTGCATAACTGGTTTCTGATATCATTAATGTTTCTATCCTGCATACTTCTCAACTCTTGCTTTGACTTTCCAGATGCCTGACCTGCCTCCTACTCTAACCTCTTAATAATGCCTGGTTTTTCCAGTCCTACCATACACCTGGTATTCCTTATTCTGTTGCTGTTAACATAACAAATAGAAATGTAACCCTTAACAAACTTTTGCCCATTTTTTCTCCTTTTCATATTCCATGTGCTGTACATTCTCAGAAAGATAAAACATAATAAATGTGAATTAATTTGCTGGGGAGTATCTCTGAATGAGATATTCTTTTTTTTTTTTTTTTTTGAGATGGAGTCTCACTGTTGCCCAGGCTGGAGTGCAGTGGCACAATCTTAGCTGCAACCTCCGCCTCCCGGGATCAAGCGATTCTCCTGCCACAGCCTCCTAGCAGCTGGCACTTTGTATTTTTGGCAGAGACAGGGTTTCACCATATTGGTCAGGCTGGTCTCGAACTCCTGACCTCATGATCGACCTGCCTCAGCCTCCCGAAGTGCTAGGTTACAGGCGTGAGCCACCATGCCCGACCTGAACCAGATACTCTTCTAAACACCTTATATCTATTAGCGTATTTAATACTTGTAACAACTTTTGAAGGTAGATACCATCATTACCTCCATATTACAGACAAAGAAACTGAGATATAGACAGATTAAGCAACTTGCCCAGGGTCGTTACTGCTAGTAAGTGGTGAAGCCAGTATCTACCCCAGGTAGTCTGGTTCCAGAGCCTATGCTTTAAAATATTACACATTTTTACAAAAGCATTCACCTAGAAGAACTACAAAGCCCATGTATTTGCCCTGTTACAATACTGGACAACTCACATCATTTTACTATTGCCAGAGCTCCGAATGTATAATTCAGGAAACCAGAACCTTACCACCCTCAGTGACCTCACTCCAACAACGTCCAGGAAAGATATAGCTCCACAGTCAAGCACGAGGCTATGGATTGGCACTTTGGGAACGTTCACTTTGACTGGAAGCTCAGAGTTCCAATCCACTTGAATCTCTATTTCTTTGGTTGGGGTATCAAGTTCCTCCGGATCTTCAGTATCTTCATCAGGTTCAAAAGCATTATTTGTTGAACCAGCATCACTTATGATGCCATTCTAAACAAAGAAAACACTGTCAACTTAATTGTGAAAGATTTGAAATGCCTTTCAACCATTCATATCAAATTATCCAAAACTCCTACACACTGTTCCTTGGTAAGCAAAACATCAAGGAGATGAATTATTAAGGATGAATTTCACCTCAGCCCAAACTTTGATGTTGTCTAGGAAGAAAACTGGGAGAACAGAGGAGCCAGGAAACTTGTTTTCTGGAAGATTGTGGAACTTTGCCAAGAAATACACTGGCCAGAGAGTCTGAGTAAAAGTTAATAGCTCCAAAAGTTTATGGACTTACTGCCTTCTCTGGTGGGTAGTTTTCTGGCATTGAATTTGCACTTATTTTGTTCTTTTCAGTACAAATAAAGTATAAAAAATAATGCAGACGCTCTTCATGGTGGGGGAAAAAATCACATCCTGTGTTTCCAGGCAGCGCTGCTGATTTTATTTCATTCCCTTCCACTCCCTCTTGCCTATAAGAATAGCTCAGTTGTTCTTTGACAAGTACATGTCATTTGTTCATTCACATCTGGATACTAAAGGGGATAGATTTAATTTTAGACCATCTAACTGCTCTCATCTGGGAAAGGAAAGAATTTAAGCGGGAAAAGAAAGATGTCTCACCTTTGTTGCTCTTAATTGTCCATTTTTTATGAGTTTCTGTATTTTCCTCAGTGCTTTCAGCCTCTTATTATATACTCTAATGGCATCAAATCCAACCTTTGGAAATAAATGTCAAGTTACTTAAAATGCCTGGCACCTAAAGCTTGTTAATGGCCACTGTTATCTGTTATCTGGAAAGGCTATTTCTCAAAGGGTATAATTCCTTGAGATATCCTGCCAAAACAGAAATTGTACAGTCTGGTGGAGTAGATCTCTGTCTACTCCCAGGCTACCCTACTCCTACCCAGAAGCTCAGGGAAGACAGTA
Organism: Colobus angolensis palliatus; assembly: GCF_000951035.1. NCBI lineage: Eukaryota > Metazoa > Chordata > Mammalia > Primates > Cercopithecidae > Colobus > Colobus angolensis. The sequence continues at coordinate 3,757,459 of NW_012115988.1, forward strand.
GTATATTAAAGGCACCAAGACAGTAAAAGACAAAACAGGAAAAAAAAAAAAAAAAACCACCAAATACCCTCTTTAGCTTTAAGTCTGGGTTTTCCAAATTCCCTTGATATCACAGAGCCCTTTTATTATTGCAAAATCTGTGAACATTCCTCTGAATCAGTTTGCCCTGGAACTCACTTAAAAAAACACTGATTTAGAGGCAAACTCCAAGTTCAAAGCATAGCATGGCATTCAGTACCAGAATTTTCTACTTATTTATTCCAATAGTATTTTTTACTTTTTGCTGCAACTGGGCAACCCTACCTCCGATATCTGTTTCCACTGTCTCTCAGCTCACATAGTTCTCAAACAATTGACATGATTTCTTTCCTTCCGCCAACTGCCACACAAAGCCTGTTAGTCCAACTAACCTGGATCTCTTCCTTCTCTGAACTCTCAACTGTCTATACTACTTATCTGGAACTTACTCAAATTCTGCCTAGAAACATCTCTAATGTTTTTGTCTGGCATAGTTATTACTACCTGGATTTTAACATATGTGTTTTTTAATCCCCAAATAGACTGTACATTATTTGAAGGCAAGGATGTTATATTTTAATTCTCATTGCCCTACACAAAGGGAAGAGGGTCTAGGGCCTATTCCTGGTTGGAGCCCAATAAATACTTGTAGAATGAATGAAGTCTCAAAAGAGGTTAGAAAACAAATTTCTAGTGATAAAATACTTACTGTGGACTTGATACATTTTTTAAAACCATCAACATTGCCATAGAAAATAGGACTGGAAAATCTAAGAATCTTCACTCCTTGAGGTTCTTCAATCTGGCATTAAAAGAAATTGTCTGGGGTTAAATAATTTCAAGCCTCAAGTATTTAATTACATTTCTGGCTATTTAGCAAGGAGCCAGGTCACAGTTGCTCAGAGGAGCTAGGTAGCAGCACTCAACTTTTCTTTCTTTCTTGTTAGTTTGTTTGTTTGTTTTTGAGATGGAGTTTCACTTTGTTGCCCAGGCTGATGTACAGTGGCACAATCTCGGCTCACTGCAACCTCCACCTCCTGGGTTCAAGTGAATGTCTCCTGCCTCAGCCTCCTGAGTAGTTGGGATTACAGGTGCTGCCACCACGCCCCCCTAATTTTTCCATTTTTAGTAGAGACAGAGTTTCACCACATTGGCCAGGCTGGTCTCAAACTCCCGATCTCAAGTGATTTGCCCGCCTCAGCCTCCCAAAGTGCTGGGATTACAGGAGTGAGCCACTGTGCACGGCCTCTTCAACTTTTCTTGAATAGGGAGGCAACCTAGGAGGCAGCAGGTTACAAAAACTTTTGGACTTCTACAGTCTCATAAAAGGTCAAAGTTAGAAAGGGCCTTAGAAAGCAATTTATTCAACCCTTTGATTTCCAGATGAAGAAACTGAGGCTTAGAACACTGCCATGATTTGCCTGAAGTTCATATCACTGACTCTCCTGATTTTGCTAACATTCTTTAAAAGTAGCAAAGAAAAAAAAAGCAAAATCAAGGAGATTTGTGGAACTGAGGCCTATGATATCATCTGCTGTTCTCACCCTGATGTACAATGGCTACACCCAAAATATAACCCATGAATCATAGAATCATAGACTTTCTAGTCTTCAGGAATCAGCAATTTTAGTCTAGCAACTTCAGATGAGAAACTGAGGTCCTGAGAGGCTGAATGACTTGGGCAAAGTCTCACCAAGATGGAGCCTAGAAGTCAGAATTCCCTAACTCAGCTTAGAGCTCCCTGCCCCAAAGCCAAAAACATCTCTAAATCATTTTAACTCTTAATGGCATTTGGCTCAACATAACATAAAGATCGCGGAAACAAATTAAGTAGCAGCTACTGAAATCCCAGGTTAATGTCCAACTTTTTTTTAATGTTAAGGTAAAATTAGACTACAACTTCACAGGGTTCACATTATTATTATTATTGTTATTGCTAAATTTGTATTTTCTTAATTTACTTTCTCTGCTTTTTTATCTTTGTTTCCTCTAGTCATCACTAAGCAATTTTATTTGCAGGTGACACAAGTCAATCAATGGGATGTTTAATTTCTTTGTTTTTCATTTCCTGTGTCATATATTATTTCTTCTAATTCCAGGGATAAAGCAAAGTGTCAAATAATAAGGTCTTGGTCATAGATAACTTGATAATCTCTTGTTAGAACTGAATAAAGAAAATCTTACAGAAGATAAGAATTATATACCAGATAAATACAATTTTGGATGAACATCTAGAAATTGCCTATTATTTTTAAATTCCTCTTACAATGGTTTTATATTAAAATGACATTCAGCTGGCCAGGCACGGTGGCTCACGCCTGTAATCCCAACACTTTGGGAGGCCAAGACCAGCAAATCACTTGAGTTCAGGAGTTTGAGACCAGCCTGGGCAACATGGTGAAACCCCGTCTCTACTAAAAATACAAAAATTAGCCAGGTGTGGTGGCATCTGCCTGTAAACCCAGTCACTAGGGAGGCTCAGACAAGAGAATCACTTGAACCCAGGAGGTAGAGAGTGCAGTGAGCTAAGATCATGCTGCTGCACTCCAGCCTGAGTGAAGAGACTCCATCTAAAAAGAAAAAAAAAAAAAAAAAAAGACATTCAGCTAGCATGGACAAAATTCATATAAGACATGGGTGTCAGAGGTGCATTGGATCAAAAGTTTTCGTGGCACCCCCTGTGGACTAACAGACTTTCCCAACAGGTATTTCTCCCTTTGGCTATCTTGTACATAAAACAGAGCTGCTGAAATTTCAGGCTAGTAAACCCAAGTCCAGCAAATGTCTCACAAAGGTACTTACATTTTTGTAATTCTTGGTACTTTTGTAGATATCTGTGCTAGGAATGCTTCCAAGGCCATTCCAAGAAGGACTAGAAGAAAAAATATCAAGGTCAAGATTTTTTGGAACAGTCGTATTTTGGAATAAAAAGTTAAAAACAACAGCTACTAAAGAGCCCATCATTCTGGTGTTTTGGACTCTGTCTTTATTGCAGATGACATTTTCCTGTAGCTAACTCTGAAATGAACAGCTGGTGTTTGTGTGGAATTGGCAGGGGAGGGGAGAAACTGTGCCTCTCTTCTGATGGCTGAGAGAAATAATGAGCATCATACTTGCACGTGCACACACGTTATAGGATAAGCAAAGAGCTTTCACGCATGTGAAATCTTATTTAAGCCCTGCCATAACCCTGAAAGGTCATCAGTATTATCCTGATTTTTATTGTTAAGTAAACTTCTTAAGAGAAGTAAGAAAAAGCCTGGAGGCAAAGGGCAGCAGAGTCTCTGTCTTTAACCCCTTGGTCTTGCAGTGCCTGGCACTTCTTTGTGACTTAGTCATCTTTTATAGAAATAGGAGACTGGGAGGACCAGAAATAAGTCCTTCCTGTCAACCAGACTATTGATTTCCTGTTCCTGATGCAATCAGATAAATTCCGTGATTCTTCATGTGTGACTAGAGACATGCTCAATACAATTCCTGAAGAAAGAGTATCTGTTTAGTGTACTTTCAGCATTGTGCTCTCTGGATCAGCATGATAATTACTGGAAATTAAATACTGTGGAGGATACTGCTTTTTGTTGGCTAAAAGCCTAGATACCAAACTAGCAGCTAAAATGTGCCACCAGTTTTTCCTTGGCTTGCGGGTTGTGCTGATTTTAAACTTAAAAGTTCATGAGCTAATCTCTCTCTGTAAAATCCTTCTTTTCCAACCACATCCACCCAAGAAAAAATAGACACTGAGGCGTATATAGCATGAGAGACAGCATCTTCTAAGGAGAGTTTCTGAGACGTGTCCTAGCAGCAAATTGGGCACTTTGGGAGCCTGCAAACCTTCTCAGGCCCTTGGGCAATCATTCAGGGTGCTGAGGTAGAAAACACAAGCCTTTTGGGTAGGCACCAATATTCCAAGGTAGGGAAGGAGGGCAGGAAGGAGAACTGGCTGGTGGAACAGGAGAGGTGAGCTGATGCTAAGCTGAAGACACCTATCTTGATGTTTTTCCAGGTGTCTTCTTCTTTCATGGCCCAAGCACAGGCAGAGCAGGGGCCAGAAGTCTGGAAAGATGATGGACACGCTGAGGAGGGAGAGAGAGACTCTGTTCCCCTCTAGGCCCAGGAGGGCACTTAACTAATGCCTCTCTAGAATAAAAACAAAACCAACCAAAAAACCACCTTCAGGCTCCTCACCTTGCCTCACAGGCTGTTTTCCATTATTTAAATCACGTCTTTGCTGCCTTCACTCTGCATATGAGCTAATTGTTTCCTTCACATAATCGTGTGGTTTATTGGTTATATGCCTTATTGGTTATATGACAGAGTTGATTGAATTTTGGCTGTCATCAGCTATTTTAAAGTCCTCCTGTTCTGGGTTATGTAACTTTTGGTTACTAGCGTTAAAAAAAGAAAAAGAACTGTAATATATAGCAGCTGTCTTGTCCCAAGCCTGTGCCCAGCGCCTTGCATTCCTCATCTCATTTAAAGAAGTAACTACAAAGCCACCTCAGCCTTCGGCTAAACTATGTACCTTTCACTCTTACCACAACTAAAAGGAGAGCACAGCAGTGGAGGACATGACTAGGTACATAGGTTCAAATCTTAGCTCTGCCACCTACTAGCTGTGTGATCTTAGGGATGCTTCTTAGTCTTTCTGAATTTCTCTTTTCTCACCTGTAGAATGAGACTAATCAAGCCTATTCAGAGGCTATTTTTGAAGATTAAGTATGTCTGTAAAACACTGTGTGCTCAATGCATAGAAGCACTCAATATACAGTAACTATAATGAAAGAAAGTGGCTTCACTACATTTGTCAAAATGGTATAAGAAAGCTCGGGGTGTGTTTTTCTGTTTATAGGAAATCTGGGTTTTATGTTACTCACAACTGAACTCTCAGGACCACAGTCAATAGTCCAAATACAAGGCCAGCAAGTAAACCGAGATCCAGCCCCAGAATGATGGACACTATACATGTAAACACCCAGATAACCTACGGAAAAAATAGAAATGAAAATAATTATATTAATGTATCAGGTACCATCATGTGATAACTACCTATAAAAATAAGATCAATTATCCACAAACAAATTACAGTTGTTTTTTTTTTTTCTTTTGAGACAGGGTCACACTCTGTTGCCCAGGCTAGAGTGCAGTGTCACCATCATAGCCCACTGCAGCCTCCATCTTCTGGGCTCAAGTGATCCTCCTGCCTCAGCCTCCCAAGTAGCTGGGACTACCCACAGCTACACACCACCACACCTGGCTAATTTTAAATTTTTTATTTGTAGTAGAGACAAGGTCTCACTGTATTACCCAGGCTGGTCTCAAATTCCTGAGCTCAAGTGATCCTCCTGCCTCCCAAAGTGCTGGGATTACAGGCGTGAGCCACTGTGCCTGCCGAAATCACAGCTTTTTAAAAATATTGTGACTTCATTCATTTTATATTTAAGTGGCTGTAGAAACTGGGCTTCTCAATTAAGACCAACTGTCCCATTTTATTTATTTCTAAACTTTTGAATAGCTAATATATTTGCATGATTCAGAAGGGAATTATTAAAAAGGGGAAAACTCTCGCTCACAACCCTCCCCCTTCTCCACCCATTCCCAACTTCCCTCCTTCCTTGTATCCACTTTTATTTCTGCCTGTGTCTGTGCTTTTCCCCAGCATTTCTATTCTGGTCTCTTTTTCACTTAACGATTTGTCTTGGAAAATTTTCCATATCAATATGTAGGAAGTCTTCTCATTCTTTTTATGGTTTAAATTAGAGAGGAACTCTGAAGGATTTAGCTTCTGATTTTTAGTTTCTCAGAATAGTTGTGAAGGTTATGTTAGTCAGAGTTAAAGTCAGCATGGGTTTTTACATTTTGTATTTTGTTTTTGCATTGTTTTATATGTTGCTTGTCCTTCTAAATTAGGGCGTTTAAACATTTTTTTTTTCTTTTTGCGTTTAGAAGGCCAAAGGTGTATGAATGAGCCTCATATGGGATTCTTGCTGGAAATTGACCTTCCCAGAGATACAGGATCTTCACAAAATGCAGTTCACATGGAAGACTTCATGGCTTTGATTTATCCACACAATTCTAATTTCTCCTCTGGAGTTCCCAAAGTGCAAGTGAGACTTAGGGGATAGGGGGAATATAGTGATATGGCAGGAAGCATATAAGAACCAAATCTTATTTCAGATAAAAAGGGGTGGTAGGTGACTTACAGCATCAATCTTATTCTGCCTCCACAGACGAGGAATGTCACACACCTGCATAAACATCCCTTTCAGGTTGGCAATTACAACAGCTGCTAAGACCGACTGCCAAGAGAGACAGAGAAGGCTGTGTTATTCAGGGAATGGTTTTCCATGTGATGATTGTTAAATCTCCTCTTATTTATCTGGTAGCAGAGTAGTGAAGGGAAATTATGTAATCGGTATGCCGAGAAGCAGGGTTATACCTTCTGCAAGGGTTCCAGAAGCTTCCCCAGGGCAAGAATAGCGATCATCACAATCCCAGCAGAGATGATGCCAGCAACCTGGAAGACACACACCTACCATGAAAAGGATTCATTCTTCTCCCCTGTGTCTTTCAGCTCACTGGATGTGTGTATGAGACAGCCTGTTCACAGACACGCTTCATACTTCCCTGCCTCCCCCTTCTGCTCAATACTGTAGAGAAAAGTGAGAGTTATTTGCTCGAACTACAAAACTCTACAAAAATGGTATCTATATATGCTATGGCAGAGAAGTTAAAGAACATATGGAAGCTGATCCCATGAAATTAAAGCCAGTTTGACAGGGATTTTATTTGGAGACAGTACACAGCTGTGGTTTTGGCGTTTATTCAGGCCAGCCTTCTAGTTATTTGCCATGGCAGGAAACATGGACCAAGTCCCCTTTCCCAACAACAGAGATCACTGTCATATTCTTGGGAAATAAATTCTCATGGCACATAGCTGATTCTTCTGTATTATTGAAGCTGCAGCTATAATAGCAACTCTGATAACGCTTCATACTTGTAGCACATGGTCTCATTAAAGTCTCAGAGAAAATAAATTTACTCATCCTATTGCAAATTCAAAAAATGCCACATTGGCACATTGAGAGATGGGATTGTGTCTCCTGCTTCCTCGCACAGTTGAATGGAGGCAGGCTCAGAGCTTTGCCCCAAGGCAGCCTGAAACAGTGGCTATGGAGTGACAGGGCAATAGCAGGGGTAAAAGGAAGCTTCAGAAACTTTACCTTCGCTAGCAAAAGTAGCTCTCCTAAGATCCATAAATAGGAGAGAGACTGAGGGGGTGGGGACTACTCTCTCGTTTGGTTAGATGACCAATGAATTCTCTGTTGAGACAGCAGGGGCAGAGCCGAGGTGAAGATTAGAAGCTCTGAAACAAAGAAGAAAAGGAGGCAGAGAACTACAAGCAAAGCAATCAGAGGGGCAGCAACAGGGAAGATTGTGTTGAGCACAAGTACTGCCTAGTGCAAGAGGTCTGAGTTACAGGAGACAGACACAGCAAATAGAAACAGAAAATTAGAAAGCATTTGCTCCACCTGGCAAATTGATCTGGAAAATTAATCTAAACATATTTAGATTATAGTTGGGTCAGCCTGAGGCAATATGATGTGTATGAGGTACGAAAAAGTGTGCTTCGTATGTCCGGCTGCCTTTTCTATGCTCTTCCTATCCCCACCCTAGATTCCCAGTTCCCTGGTGCTCTTCCCCCTCTCCTAAGCAGAGAAGCTGATATCCTCCTTCCCTCCCTTCTCTTTGCTTTCCTTCATATCCCTTCCCTTCCTCTCCCTTCTCCTTCCTTCCAGTTTCTTTTTTCCTTCCTTCCCTTATTCCTCCCTTCCTTCCTTGCATGCAATTTCTCAACCATATTTACTGAGCCACTTGCATCTCACTGTGGATGTGGAGCTCTGTAAACTGGAGAAAGATATGGAGATTTGGGGACAAGGACCACAGTCAGCTGCCAAACTCATGTCAGGAGAGTGACCACCTACTTGCCAAGTATATGTCATAATTAGTCCCCAATGATGGGAGGCCAAGGCTAATTTTGGCCACTATATTAAAATCGGTGAGTGATCAATTATTTTTACTTACTTGATAAGGCTTGTTTGTGAGAAACTCTGTAGACTTTATATCTACAAGCAGATTCAGTTACTAAAAAATTATTCTATTAAAGGAGGGGGTAATCAGAGCTAAAGAGTGGTTTGTAATCAGAATTACTTTTCCTTGAGTCAGTAGAAGTCAGATGGGGGTGAGGGAAAGAAAAGGTTCCAATGTTTAATTCTTCTACAGTCTGTAGATGTGCTAAAAACAGTTCGTGTCCACCAATACTCATTCTTCCATTCATTCATTCAGCAAATATATGCCAGGTGCTTCTTATGTGCCAGGCACAATATATGTATCATAGATGCTAAGATGCTATTCTTACCTAAAGGAGTGAAACAATGAGCATTTACAAGTATGTGCTAAGACTTTACATTTTCTTATTTAATCCTCACACTATCCCTATGAGATGGATGCAGTTCTCATTTCCATTTTGTAGATGCTGAAACCAAAGTTCCAACATAAGAGAAAACACAAGAAGCCACATAAGAGAAGCCCTGCCAGTTTATTTATCCATCAGTCCCTGGATTTCAGTTCAGGCACTTAGACTTTTAACCCCACAATTTAGTATACATTTCAATAATTAAATATCAAGCCATTTCTTCACTCGTTTCATTCTTTAATGCTGAAATCCTGGCATCCTTCATTCCTAAATATAATACATGCCAGTATGTGGCAGGGGGTATTAGCTTACCAGAACACCATTATCCTCCAAACCCTCTGCCAAGGAGGTCACTTTACATGGGCGTTCTTACTGGGACCGCCAGCCCATGCCTCATTTGAGCCTGGAGATAACATCAGGAGAACGGACATCAGCAGTTTGAGATTTGCGTGCACCCGCTGAAGACCATGTGCTCTGGAGAGCTTGGCAATGCTCCGTCTCAAATGAAAGCAGCAGAAGCTCCTGCTGCTGACAGCTGCAGCCTGAAATGGGCACAGCTTTGGAAATTGGCTCTGACCTCTTCCCCTTGACCACAGATCTCTGGCTATGCCTCCGGATATGAGCTGTATTATTTTACCTGCTCCCTCAGAGCTGGAAATATTTGCAACAAAAAAACAAATTAAGAAAAGTTCTGAAAATAAAAATTTTTGTTGAAAAGCAGCCCCAAAACTAGAAGAGGCCAATTCTTCCAAGTCTGTCACAAGATCCATTATAAATAGGAAAGGAGCATCACATGCATATTCGGGACAATTAAAGCTCTCCCTGGGCAAGTCATTCGTTTTTTTGTTGGAGTCATTCGTTTTTTCAGTTATTCTCATATATATATATTTGACACAGAGTCTTGCTCTTGTCATCCAGGCTGGAGTGCAATGGCACGATCTCAGCTTACTGCAACCTCCACCTCCCGGGTTCAAGCAATTTTCCTGCCTCAGCTTCCCAAGTAACTGGGATTACAGGCATCCCCCACCACACCTGGCTAATTTTTGCATTTTTAGTAGAGAAGGGGTTTCACCATGTGGCCAGGTTAGTCTCGAACTCCTGACCTCAATAGATCCGCCCACCTCCGCCTCCCAAAGTGCTGGGATTACAAGCATGAGCCACAGTGCCCGACTTACATTTATTTTTTAAGCGTCCCCGCCTTAATAAAACCCATTTGAAGACTGTGTGTGTGTGCTTGTGTGTGTGTGTGTATTGCACTATGTAGTTTGGGTTTGTTGTTCTTTATAGTCTCAATGTACTTCTTACTCCTAAACAATAGTTCTTTCTGTGTTGGGAAGATAAGGCCCTCAAGGCACAAGAGACAGAAGCACAATTCCTGAGTCTGTCCCTTGTGGCCATCTGCTTGGTGTGGTCTCTTCAATTGTGTCCTGCTGGAAAGAGTGGCCTTTGAGCATGGCTCCTGAGCTTTCTGAATGCTGAAGGAGGGATTATCCAGAGATCAACTAGGATGCTGGCTTTTTGGCCACCTTGTAAAGGCAACAACTGCAAACCACATTTAAAAGATAAGATTAAACCCACATGCAGAACTTCAAGAACACGAATCTTAGGAAGAAATGCCAAAAATGTTACAACAAAAATATTCTTGGCTAGCAAGCTGTTGTTCTGTTGGACCAAGGGCCCTGGAGGAAGTTCCTGATCCTTGTAAAGGAAATGTGAATAGAGCTTTTCACTTTCCTGAAAATAGAGTAACTCCTAAAGCCAGGAAGCACTTTTACTAGGCCATCTGTCTCCCCAGGTAACAAATTAACAAAAATCAGCATCCTTCATTACTGATTCCTTGTCGGTTGTTATTGACCATGGAGAAGCAGGTAAATGTAGCTACAAGCCAGGTGAGCACTGACACAAATAGATTTGAGAATTGCTGTATCAGAAAACCATACATGTTGTTTTGTTAAGAGATTTTAGGTGAGGGAGTGGAATAAAAGGAATAGGCCTGAGGTGAATCAGATTAGGAAGTACAAGTCTGAAAGGTGAATTGTCCTGCTAAGCTCTGTGTCAGCCTTCCTCGGTTGCCACAACTCGGCTTGTGTTCTGAGATGGATGTCACAAGGCTGTTGCTCCTACCTGTGTCTTTCCTCCAGTGCTCTCCTGGACGGCCGTGCGGGACAGAGCAGTGGTGGCCACAAAACAAGAGAAGAATCCTGAGAAGATGTTGCTGATCCCAAAGGCAATGAATTCCTAAGGGAGAGACTGGATGACAACGATCCTACAAATTGAATCTTTGCAAGACCTTCGCTGAGTATTTGAGGAAGTACATTAAGAACGAAAACTCCCATGCCCACCCTGCCTGGTGGTCCAGTTTAATTTTTACTGTGATAGGTACTTGGGGTCCTTGTACGACATCAGGAGTTTGGACTCCATACAATCCGAGAGTGGTCTCAGTGCTCTCGATAATTTTTAAAGTTGACAAGAAATAGCACCTGATCATTTGCTAAGCTTTTTCACTGCCTAGTGAATGGAATGTCTGCAGCTCTCACATAAAGTGTTTTCCTGTGGTTGGATATTCGCTATGAAGCGTATTACAACTAGCAGTGCTGTTATTCTGCTTGATTACTAACCATTTAACTGCTGTCATTGCTATACTGTATCTCCAGAAACGTATAGATACAGAACTTGCAAATTTGCAAGCAGTGTGAAATCAGCTTACCTGGCAATGTCTCACATACCTACAAAAACTGCCTGTATATATTAACTGCACAGTGAACCACCTCAATTTAAAGTGGTCACAACTATTATTAATGTTTGTTGCACTGTTTTGTCACATTATAACTGCCATTAAAAATAATTGCCAAGAGGTACTGGGTTACATGAAGAATTCTCTTTCTGACCTAATATGTTCACTTTGAACGTCATTTGTGACCTGACTGAATCAGCTCTTTTAAAATTAGTGTTATTTCAACTTATTTCTTAAAAAAGCAAAGTGATGCAGTGTGTCTATTCCAAAATAATTTCTAATTAGCAAACATGAGAGGAAAACCAACCCAATAAGGTCTGATGAAAAAATCCAACCCCTTCTTTAGCTGACAGCAAAATCTTTTCCATTTATGTTTTTTTCCTGTTTCCAGCCCTATAAAACCAGTTCAGTAAAAGGGCACCCATACCTGGTTCCCATCGATGGTGTAATCATACTTGGTGGCATATACTTTTCCTACTGACACTGCGATAGCATAAGCCACCACGGCGATGGAAAATGATGCAGCCAGCATCTCTGAGAACAGGCTCACAGATGGAAGTGCAGGAGGCAAAAACCTAGTGAGTTTTTAAATGAAAAATTCTGTGAAGATTTGACCACCATTCTTTTTCCTCATCTCATCAAATGCTATATCCACTCAGTCACATATTAGACATGAAAGTACTTGATCCAAAAGAACAAAAAGCACTTGAAATACATACATGGTAGCAGCAGCTTTTATAATGTTTAATCAGAAGTTGGTGTTATCTCACTGGCTGATTTCTTTGTCCTCTATTTTCGAGCCTACCCATGCTGCCTCTTCTATATCTCTCACATGAATAAATCTGCTGTTACTGATTCTTTAATATCATACAGCCCCATCCATGCCATTTCACATGTTAGTGTTTCTCCTTCCACAATTCCATCTTAAAGGTCTTTGAATTTAAAAGAGATTTTAGCCATAACATGAGATTTACTGTGTATGAAGAGGTATCAGGTCTGTTAAAGAGACAAAGAATGTATGATGCTAAAAGAGCTCAGTGGAAAATCTTTTTTTGAGAGCTATGACATTTAAAATCTTCTTAAGGCAAAAAAGATTAAATTAATGTAATTATCACAATGCTGCACAGTGACTAAAATATCTCAATGATTGTGGAGTCCAATGACTATTGTTTGACAAAACCAGAGCTACCCTACAAACCGTATAAAAAAATTAAGCTGCAGGTTACATCATGAGGTTGTCTCAAATATGAAAATTTGGGAGATGGACCTATGTCTTGCTGACTCTCCATACGGTGGAATTCCAGAGGCCCCCAGCCATGAAATGTCTCCTCGACTTACCTCACTTATGCCTAAAGTTTCTTTAATAAGGAAACTACATTTTCCCCTATAATTAGAGAAGAGTGGTAAAAATAAAATAGGAATAAAGTTCTTAGAGAAAACCGTAGAGAAAGTTAAACCTAGCAAGCATCCTAGGTATTGTTAAATCCACCTCTCTTGTTTTGTTGATAAAGGAACTTAGACTTGGAAATGTGAAGTGATTTGCTTGAGGTCAGTTAGTGGGTCCAGGTCTAAATGTTAGATATTAGATCATTTCCTACCTAATAAGATCCGTCTGGTTCTCTGCCCTTGCAGCCTTACTCTCCCTACCAGTGAGGTCAATTTTCAGACTCCTTTTCTCCTTATATCCCATCCTACCCTACAAGGAGACTCTGGAATGAACCCCATCTATAGACAGACAGGATGTTGGAAACCCTGATCCAACAGTTGGGTGACTCAGCATCACATCACCTGCTAGTTGGGATGTGACTTGGGACCACACTTCTCAAAACAGGCTCGTGACTTGCTCCTGAGACCCAGTCAACCCTACTTCAGGTCACTTGGACTTGTCAGGGTAACTTTCCAGTTTCACATACAGTTTAGTTTTGATAGCAGCCTAATGCACACTGCCTGCCTGGCTGCCTAGTTCTCCAAATATAACCTGATCCTTGATTATCCAGGGTTGCAAAGTGTAAAGTGCAAAGACTTAAGTCAAAGGACCAGAATCACTCTCAAATGACTTTGGGCATGTTATTTAAACCCACCACGTCCCGGTTTCCTCAGCTGCCAAATGGGGACTGTATACTCTTCTCATAAGATTCAATGAGGAATCACCTGTATAAGTAATTAGTGTCTACACATATAGTAGGTCCTCGGTATATATTGGGAGAACCTAAGTCTGTCATACTCCTGCCACTCATGTCTGCTGTCTTGCTGAACCTTAAGTGTGCCAATTATTTGCCCCAAACCAATTGAAGTCCCAAACCAATTTGCCCCAAACCAGTTGAAGTCCCATCTGGATATCTTATAATGACTTGTAAGTAAGCCTTTTTTCCTTGCCCTTGCCCTCCTTCTGTGGACATAACTCCCCAAATTTTTTGCTCAGTGGGCCTGTTTGGCCCCAGCCAAGCATGTCAGGCCTGATCATGAGACAACACTACCAAGAGCCCAAGGGGAGTGAGCATGTGAACACACACTTATCTGAAAATATGAAGACTGGGAGAAGTGAACCCTGAAGGGCCCAAAATTCCACAAACAACAGGCCAGTGTCATAAACAGAATACCAAACAGAATACCAGAATACTTCAGACTGGGTCTGAACACTTGGCAAATGCACCACCACTCCAGCTAGAGGAGAAGAGTAGCCCTCAGAAAGCAGCCAGGAAAAAACCCCTGTGGTTTTGTTGGCTTTGCCCCTGTGCTACGCTTTCAAGTACAACTGCAAAGCACATACTTTAAAAACAACAGTAGGCTTGAGTTCCCCAAATCAACTAATGGAACCCAGATTGATGGGACAGGGCACGTTCTGTGGGCCACCTATAACTTGGTACATGCTAGGAAACCTGACAAAAGGGGTCTGTAACAGTAGCCTGTAATCCCAGCACTTCGGGAGGCTGAGGCAGGTGGATCACCTGAGGTCAGGAGTTTGAGACCAGCCTGGCCAACATGGTGAAACCCCATCTCTACTAAAAATTAGCTAGGCATGGTAGTGTGCACCTGTAGTCCCAGCTACTCAGGAGGCTGAGGCAGGAGAATCGCTTGAACCTGGGAGGCAGAGGTTGCAGTGAGCTGAGACCATGCCACTGCATACCATGCTGGGTGACAGAGTGAGACTCTGTTTCAGGAAAGGAAAAGAAAGCAAGAAAGGAAGAATGGAGAGAGAAAGAAAGAGGAAGGAAAGAAGGAAGGAAGGAAGGAAGGAAGGAAGGAAGGAAGGAAGGAAGGAAGGAAGGAAGGAAGGGAAGGGAAGGGAAGGGAAGGGAAGGGAAGGGAAAGGAAGCGAAGGGAAGGGAGGGAAGGAAGGGAATGCAAGAAAGAAAGAGTAATAAATACGACAACAAGAGGACCTCTGGAACTGACAAGGACAGGAGGCAAGATAGTGAATAGGGATTAAAATTTAGAGGACAGAGTCATCAAACTTGTTATGGATTTACACACACACACACACACACACACACACACACCCCACAGAGATCATGCCACTGCATTCCAGGCTGGGTGACAGAGTGAGACTCTGTTAAAGAAAAGAAAAAAGAGAGTAACAAACATGGCAACAAGGAGACCTCTGGAACTGGCAAGGACAGGAGGCCAGAGAGTGAATAGGGATTAAAATTTAGAGGACAGACTCTTGTTATGGGTTTACACATACACACACATGCGCGCATGCACACACACAACACTATAACAGAAGAGGTAAAAGAGAAGCCTAGGGCAGGACGAGTGAGGAACTAGACAGATTACGAGTTGCAGATAAGGACTAGTTGCATGAGAAGACAGGCACATGACTGGCTCTCATAGTGTCTGCTGGTTAAGAAAGCACCCAGGATGAGAGAATGAGTGAATCCTACTGGCATGCTTAGATGCTGACTGGACAAGGAAAAGTTGTGTGTTTCTACCAGGAAAGGGAGTGGAGGGAAGGGCATGGAGCCACTGTTTCTGGCTGTCCAATGGGGCTTTGTTATTGGGGACAGAGTGATCCTAACATATGGTCCCGACCCTCAGTAGGATAAAGGGAGCTACCAGCAGCAGCCTTAATGGAGGATTGAAGCAGGGAGGAGATCAAAAGGGGGCATATCACAATCTCTCTGTCCCTCTTCCTTTCACTGTGCTCACCTCAGGGCCACTTTAATACTCTGCTTGCTCTTTTCCAATCTCTCCACCCGACCCTTTCTTTTTCAGGTTTGTTAATATTGTCAGAATTGCTTCTGTGCTACCAAGTGAGATCGGATAACCAAGGCCTTTGTTGTGGCTTGTTTATAATGACATAGGCTTGGGTATTTTATTCCTTCAACGAGTGTTTTCTGAGAGCTTACTGTGAGATGAGCTCTGTGCTCTGGGACAGAGCTGAATAACACAAATGGGGTCACTGCCCTCGTGGAGGAGCTTAAAGTCCCTGGGGCCAGGCAGGTTAGATTAGCTGACCAAACTGACCAGGTGGTCTGTCAAAGGATTCAGCTTCATTAAACTCAAGGGTGAGAGGCTAGAAATCTGTTCTCAGGAGGAGCGCACAGGAAGGCTCTGCAGAGGACCTGGAGGGATAATTTAGGGCAGAAGAAATGAGTTCCCCAAACCAACTAATGGAACACGGATGGATGGGACAGGGCCTGCTCTGTGGACCACCTATAACTTGATACATCCTAGGAAGCCTGACAAAAGAGATCTGTAAAGTATCTTTTTCTGTAATTGTTTCTAACTAATGAAATCATCTAACTGTTAGATTAGATTTGTTGATCCTCTCTTAAAGAGTTTCTCCAGTTTCCTTGAGGGCAAGAATCACTTGAGGCACTTTTGAAAAAGATTAATTCCTGAGCCCGTCCTCTGGAAAGCCTGATTCAATAGGTTTGGGGTGGGAACCAGGAATCTGTGTGAAAAAGGATCCCATGTGATTCTTACAAAAAGGTAAGTTTGAGAAACACTATGATGGATAGCATGTAAATTAAGTCCCATGTAGCCAGCTGTGCTTTTTCAAATAGTTTGGAACAGATATTAGAAGAAATTATAAGATTCATCAAACGGGAATACAGCAGTTCCCTGTAGAATAAGCTCTGGGAATAAGCTTGCCTGAGGAAGTTTCTATTAAGAGCATGGAAAACAAACGCTGGTACCAAGCAGTGGCTCCATGCCCTTTCCTTCCCTCCACTCCCTTTCCTGGTAGAAACACTGGTACCAAACTCTTCTAGTCTTAGGGAAAACTAGTACTTCTTGATTAACAGCAAGTCTAGTCTTAAATGTTATGAGTGAATGTTACAAATATAATAAACATCTAGGCTTCCTTTGTAACCCCATATAAGAAAATTATGGTATAGGGTATCTTGTCTACTCTTCGTTTCATGAGAGATCTCACTGGTGTTTTACAACAAGTTGAGGCTTCAGCTGTTTTCATTATCCTTGTCTTACATAGGAGAATCTCCTCAAGTCACAAAACTGGAAGGTGACAAAGATGAATGAAGGACCTAGGTCTTTTACTCTTCTAATTCACCAAACTACCAAACGTTTCTAAAACTTCCCTTGAAGATAATGCATTTACTTATAGGTAGGAGGGATATAATTATTATCTAAAATTGATTAAACTAAATGGTAGAGAGTTTAGGCCAGATGTCCCTGATTCCTTAAGCAGATTGTTCACAGTGCAATAGATGTTACTAAGAAATGATTCTATTTATATTGTATTATAATGTTATGTATAAGTTTAAATCAGGAGTCTGGTGTTAACTGTACATGTTTGCCATGTTTTAAGAAAATGAAGAAAAAAGAGCATATAGGGGCTGCTTTTAAACAAATGGCTTGATGTTTATCTACACATATACTGTTTGTCTTATGGTTGTTTCTTCAAGATCACACACAAATAGGACTACTGAAGGAGCATCAGTGAAATGAAGCTTGTAATAAAAGGTTTCATTTAAATAAAAAGGACTGACTTACTGACTTAATGTATTAGTACTGTCTAAGAGGAACACCACACTCACCCCCTTGGGATGGATTTAACAATGCCAGCATTGTAATTTTTTTCCAGGTTGGCTCCATATGAAATGGCAGTAGCAATTATCGTCTAAAATAAAACAAAAGATGTTAAAAACTGAATTGGTTTTAATAATTCCTTGCTTGTCAACCAAATAATGCTGAACTTTCTGACTACGTATTCTACTTACCACAATTACTTCTATAGGAATAGGGACTGGGATTTTGTGTCTAAACCGATCGTTTAATTCTTTAACTGCCATACAGACGACAATGGTGAGTAATCCAGCAATGAAATCAGCAAGATTGGTATCACCGATATTTTGAAAAATTTCAACCAGCGTCTATAAAAAGAAAATAATTTTATATACTTCCTGCTGCTACACACACACACACACACACACACACACAACCAATTTTCATATGAATCTTCCCACACGAAAAACCATGATATCAGAGTCAAACAACACTCAAAAGTTTCAGTAAAATGATAAAAATGTGTTGGTTGATACGGAGACCGTTACATACATATAATTGCTGCAATTATATATATATATATATATATATACACCAAGTTTTTATTTTTTATTTTTATTTTTATTTTTTTACCCATCAATTCGTCATTTATATCAGGTATAACTCCTAATGCAATCCCTCCCCCCTCCCCCCTCCCCATGATAGGCCCCGGTGTGTGATGTTCCCCTTCCTGAGTCCAAGTGTTCTCATTGTTCAGTTCCCACCTATGAGTGAGAACATGCGTACACCAAGTTTTTAATGATCGTTTACTTGGGAAGGAAAAATTGGATGATTTCTACATTCTTATTTTTGCTTCTGTGTATTTTTATGATAATAATAAAGATGTCTTACAATAAAAAAAACATTATAAACATATTACCTTTTACTTGCAGAAAAGCTTTACAAGTTTGTATCTTAAAATGGGCTTCTAGGTGCTATCAAGTAGCCTGATTTTTACTATGGTGATATAGCATTGAAACTAAAGGCTGATAAACCTGAAACTCCCAGTTGATCCGTTGGTTGGTTTGTGTGTGTGTGCGCATATGTGTGTGTTTTCTTTCTTTCTATCTTCCTTTTTTTGGTCACAATTAGCCAGTATTTTAGGTAAAGTTCTTTCCTAAACCTGAATGATACAGATAATAACCAAATAACAAAAAATCCTAAAATACTTCATATGTGGATACAGGTAGACTGATTCATTCTTTATGGCGAAGAAAAGCTATTGAATTGACATACAGGCCAAGCATAAATTTTTGGAAATAAATTTGGTACTTAATTTTATGTATCAAACTTGAACTAAGATAACACTACATTTTTTTTTTTTTTGAGCTCTGTTGCCCAGGCTGGAATACAGTGGCCTCGAACTCCTGAGCTCAAGCAACCTTCCACGTCACCCTCCAGAGTAGCTGAGGCTACAGGCAGGCATCTATATTTATTTTATATTGTAGAGACTACAATAAATAGGCTATTTTATTTTCTGTAGAGATCTGGGTGGGGGGCGGGGGTGAGTGGGCGGTGTCTCACTTTGTTGCCCAGACTGGTCTCGAACTCCTGGCCTCAAGAAATCCTCCTGCCCAACCTCTCAAAGTGTTGGGGTTACAGGCTTGAGCTACCACAGCTGGCCAAAAAAAAAATCTTTAAGTAGACAGATGAATCAATTCAAGAAAAACTAGTTTTGTTTTGTAAATAGGAGACTTCTGGGAATCAAGGGTGTTTTCAAGGAAATTAGCAAGGAAGAAACCCAGGGAAGAACACTAATATCTTTGTTATATTAACCTCAGTCCTATAGAAGGCATTATTAAAGAGGATATCTTTGAGACAGTTCTTTGAGACAGTCTCCCAATGAAGAAAACTTTTCTTTAAATGAGCTTCTTTATAGACATATTTTATAGGAAGATAAAAGAATGGAGCATCTTATAGTTTATCACATGTATTTTACTTATTTTCACAGATAAACTACTTTTAAAATAATTATAATGATAATTTGATGACAATTATGTATGAACTGAATGAACTTCAAGTACTTAGTGAACCTTAAGTAATCTAGGAGTCACTTTGCCAGCAACCTCAACTCTCTGGAACACAATCAAGAAGAGTAAGGGAATGGGGGAGAAGTTATTATGCAAGCAGAATACCTCCCACCAAGCCCTTGGACTAGAGTCTGGGCATTTAACTTGTAGGAAGACTCTTGAACTTTCACTCCAAGGGTACTTTTGCTCTCACTTAAAACCCAGTACTAACAAATTCACTTTGTCTGCTTTTCAGAGTCACTGAAAATTGCTAAAGGCAGATACACTGACAGAAACAAGATGATGCAGGGAACAGCAGAGTGAAAAAGAAAATGGGATAACTACCACCAGCAGACACAATAACAAGAACTTAGGGCATTTAACACAGGAGCAAACAGCCCTACCTACCCCAGAGGCCTGAAGGTTATCATTGCGGTTTGGTCCTTTACATAATCAGTTTTCTGATGGATGACCCTGATTAATTCATGAGCTAGACATCACATTTTGATGAATTGTCTATTCATTAAAAGTGTACTTTTCAACTGAAGATGCAAAAATTTAAACTTGAAAAACAAAATTTTTGGAATCACTATCCCAATCACACAAACATTTTTACCTTACAAAAATAATCACTAGAGGATTCCAGTTTAATCCATGAGAATCACTTAGACCTTTGAATAAAAAGTATGTCCGGTGGATTAAAAGTATAACATGAGGTTCAAAAACCAAAATCAGTTTATATTACACAATTGCATCATGCAAGGCATCTGAGTATATAAATAAGTTGCCTACATATTAAGTAATCATTCAGAATCTTTTAAGACGAGCTCTATGATAGAAAGTTTAATCTGTGTAGAAATAAAACTCACCATGTAAACTGAAATAGTTAGCTTATACTTAACAACATAGAAATTAGACTCTACAAAAACACTGAACAGTACTTCTAATTTAGTTTACTGTTAAAATACCATAAAATATGTTAATAGTATGGATCCCCATATGATTCTGTATTTTAGCTTAGTATTCCAAATAATTCAAATTATGATAATGAACTTTTTGGTAATAGATAATATTTTACTGTATTTGGACAATTTTAGGACAATTTCATTTAGCTAATTCTTTGTTCTTGCCCAGAATTATCTGAGTTTATGAAGCCATAAGAAAAAAATTATGCCCAATAATGTGTATGAGAAAATTGATCTGTTAACTATTGGAGCTGAATTTATTTTGTTTATTTTATCTCCAAGAATATCACAAACCCTTCACAACCACCTTTTGCTGCCAGGCATTTCCTTCCATATCTTTTGTGTATACATGTATAGATCAATCCTTAAAGTGTTACTTTAATATAATGGTATAAATTTTACATACTGAAATAGGTACAAAGCAACAAATCTAATCAAGCTTAGTGGTGGCTTTCAAAGCTCTCACCCTTGTCTACTGAGACAAACCATTCAAATTGAATGGTGGGAAATCAACCCCTAAGTGGACTGGGATTTACTTAGATAACTGAGTAGCTACATGGTAGTATCAAGGATATTAACTAATTCTAAATTGCTGCCAATACCCTGTCATTCTCCCTTCTGCCTCCTACATCCAGTATCTCTGGCATTTGTAAATTAACTTATTTCTTTTTCTCCTCATATTTCCTCCTCTATTTCTTTTCATTTGTTATTTCTAGTTGTCAGTACCTCTTTGGGGGAGGGGGCAGGACAAACCAAAGTGCAACCTTAGAACAAAGATTAGCTAACATTTCAGGTAAAGTATTTTACAACAATCTTACAGTCTTTCCTGGGAGAGTCCTCTACTACTCTGCATTTATTGAAGGATTCTTTCATGTATAATTGCAATGGTAATATCATAAGCAAAATTCTCTGTTCAGGGACTAAGCGGCTCATTCAGCCCTATGCAATCATTTTCAGACGTGCTGAATTTTTTTTTTTTTTTCAGAAGAGCAAACTTATATTCACCACCACATAGGGATGATTGAAATACCTTCTCCAACTTGGCTGGCCTGTGCGGAGTTTCTTGCAAAATTCTATGCTGTATGCTAAACTGAGACTTCAATAAAAATATTCAACAGGAAATAAGTTACATAATGACTGCACTTGGTTTAAAAACTATTTTTGATCTTGGTCTAGTGTTTCATGGTCACTTTTGTCCCTGTCAAAGTGAAATCATTTGCAGAAAGTTTCTTCTTAAACATAATCCTACGAGAGCAGAAGAACTATTTCTCCTGTTCTGCATGGGTCCTGCAATGGCCATGGACCCAGGTCAACGATTAGTTTGGACCTCCTGTGATCTGTGTAGATGAAGGCCTAGCAATGTTTGCCTAATGAGGTGAGTATACTCAGTAAGAGATGTCTTGGTAGGTTAAGGAGTCACTGGGTTTGTATAGGGAGTGAACAGTGCCTGGCACATAGTAAGTATTCAATATATGTGTATTGAATAGATAAACTGAATGAATGAGAATGAAGGAATAAATGAATGAACATTTGATGAAGAAAATGTAAAAGTAAGTAAAAAGCAAGATGTGCCAGGGGCTGCAAAAGTTACAGAGCCTGTCCAAATAAGGCAGTCAGAGGTCTCAAAAAGAACTAAGGATTGGCCAGGTATAGTGGCTCACACCTATAATCCCAACACATTAGGAGGCTGCAGTAAGAGGATTGCTTGAGGCCAGGGGTTCAAGACCAGCCTGGGCGACATTGCAAAACTCCTGTCTCTACCACAATAAAATCTTAAAATTTTTAATTTTAATTTTAAAATACGAGCTGTACATGGTGGCTCACTCCTGTAATCTCGGAACTTTGGGAGGCCAAGATAAGAGGATCACTTGAGCTCAGGAGTTCGAGATTAAACTGGGCAACATAGCGAGATATTACCTCTACTAATATTCAACAAAGAAAAAGAAAATTAGCCAGGTGTGGTGGTGCATGCCTGTAGTTTCAGCTACTCAGGAGGCTGAGGGGAAGAATTGCTTGACACAGGGAGATGGAGGTTGCAGTGAGCTATGACTGTGCTACTGTACTCCAGCCGGGGCAATGGGGCAAGACCCTGTCTCAAAAAAAAAAAAAAAATTTAATAGAAAACTGAGGATTTGACAGGAAAAATGTATCAAGAATGACCCATATAATGCTGAATCAAAAACTTTTGCTAATGTCTTCTAATAGGCTGGGTCCCGAGGAAATGAACGGTGAGTTTCATGAGGTCTATTCATCTGTGATAATAATAATAATAAACTCAATTCTTACTATGTACCAGATATTGTGCTAAGTGCCTTGCACATATTTTCTTTCTCAATCCTCACAACTCTAAGAGGTAGTTACTATTATGACTCCCATTTAACAATTGAGGACACTGAGGCTTAGGGAAGTTGAGTATAAACATCACAGGTAGTGGGTGGAGAACCAAGATGCCAACTCAAGTCTGTTGAAATTCAAAGTCCGTGATCTTTTTTGTTTGTTTTTGGTTTTTTGTTTGTTGTTGTTGTTATTGTTGTTTGAGATGAGGTCTCACTCCTATCACCCAGGCTGGAAGGCAGTGGCATGATCTCGGCTCACTGCAGCCTCAACTTCCTGAGCTCAGGTGATCCTCTCACCTCAGCCTCCCAAGTAGCTGGGACTACAGGTACGTGCCATCATGCATATCTAATTTTTTTGTGTTTTTAGTAGGGACAAAGTTTTGTCATGCTGCCCAAGCTGATCTTGAACTCATGGGCTCAAGTGATCCACATATGTCAGTCTCCCAAACTGCTGGAATCACAGGTATGAGTCACCACATCTGGCCTTATGATCTTCATCACTATGTGATTCTGCCTCCTCTGTCTATTCTCATTGCTTGGAGTGGTACCCGGCCTGTAGTAAGCACTTGGTAATATTTGTTGAATGGATGGAGTGTAATAGTATGGGATTATGGCACTGTTATGAAATTGAGCAATTCCTGACAACCCCACCAATTCTTAGATATGTGTACATGGCCTTACATTGTTTTAGAAGCCAATAGGTGGGACTTTAAAGACTCAAACTCCATTCTTAATGTTGACACATTGTTTTTGTATGATATCATTCCCCCAAGCTAGGATGACATCATGTTACTATTATCACCATTTTTCAAGCATCAATAACATGCTTTATATAGGATACATTTTTAGATCCAAAACCTTTTTCAAATCTAATTAGTGTGATCTACATCCTGCTTTTGCATTTCTTTTGCATGGTGAATCATCTCTGAATCTAATGTTCCTTTTCATCTATAATTGTTGAGACGTTTACATTATGCATTTTATGGACTCTCATGGTTAGAAAAAGCTTTTAGAGATACATCTCCAATCATTTCATTTCACCAATAAAAAAGATGCCTTGAAATAATCATTTCAAATAACTCCTTTATTTAGAGTACTTGTTATGTACCAGCCCCTGGGCCAAGTGCTTATCTATTCTTATTTAACAATCCAATGAGGTATATACTATTACTAACCCAATTTTGCAGAGAAGGAAACTGAGGCATGGTGATTTGCTCGCATGGCTAGTAGACAGTAGAGCCAGAATTTGAATCGAGGTCCATCCAGTTCTAAACCTGAGCTTTCAATGAGCACCCTAACCCTACATGATGTGTCCAGGGTCACTTACCTGTTAGAGACAAAGCTGAGGCTAGAAATCAAGTCTGTTACATTCCAGAGCAGCCTTTAATTCCTTAGACCACTTTGTTTTCATTAATGTTTTTAAGTACAATAGTATTTCTAGAAAAGCAACCAAGTGTTTTCAATGGCTCCCAAAGTATTCATAGAGAAATGTGGGGTCTCCAGATTCAAGTTTTGTTTTGTTTTGGTTTTGGTTTTGTTTGAAACAGGTTCTTGTTCTGTTACCCAGGGTGGAGTGCAGTGGGGTGATCACAAATCACTGCAGCCTCAAGCTCCGGGGCTCAGGAGATCTTCCCACCTCAACCTCCCAAGTAGCTGAGACTAAAAGTGTACACCACTACACCCGGCAAATTTTTGGATTTTGGGATTTTTTTTTTTTTTTCTTTAGAGATGACATCTCACTGTATTGCCCAGGCTGGTCTCAAACTCCTGGACTCAAGCGATCTGCCCACCTCAGCCTTCCAAAGTGCTGGGATTACAGGTGCAAGCTACCACGCCCAGCCCAGACTCAAAGAGAGAATGAATACAGTTGTTTCTGGAATGAACAGTGACCCATGCCTGGAGCAAGAAGCAACACTTACATAGATAATGGAGAGAACTCCATTATAGTTTTTGGTTGAAACATTGAGGACAATCTTTAGCTGTGAGACCAGCACTTGGAAGGCAGCAGCTGTTGTGAAGCCACCAACCAAAGGATCTGCCAAGTACCTCACTATGAATCCAATCTGCAAGCCTCCAAATATCAACTAGGATAAGAAAAAGGAAAGAAAAATTAAACGTTTGCCTGAGATAGAAACCAACTCTCTGGAAATATTAAATCAAGCTTAATACCAATGAAAACACTAGTAGCCTACCTATAGCACAAAAATACTTGTAGGAAAAAAAATATGAATTTCTTAATGCCTTATCACTCCCCTCCCTCCACCACTCTAAAATTTGAAAACGATGCATAATAAAAACCTTGAAGTATTTCTATACATGTACTCAGAAAAGCAAAAACCCATAGCTTATTTCTATGGCTTTCAGTCCTGTGTCTCTGCTCACCAGAACACTTTTTTCTCATTTATGGATTCTCATATACTTCCTTTCTCTCATCCTCAATTGAATCACACATGTTCTTCTGTGCTTTTTTCTGTCTCTGACTTTGATGATAAGTGAGTCTTAATAAGTGGGGTCTTGCTGTCTATTTTAGCATCTGACCTAAAACAATGTAATTTATAAAATAATTTTGGGTTCCAGAAAATTACTTTGTTTTGTTTTTAGAAGAATCTTTAAGTCTATATGCTTTAAAGTTAACTTCAAATAAAAATTACACCTATCTATATTTTACTTGTAAGTTCATTACCTGTATGATTCCAACCAGCAGAGTCAGGGCACTGGCAATCAGGACTCTAGCTGTATCTCTAGTTGCAATGTCTATCATGGTAGTATTTAATACAGTTCCATTGCTGCTGGATATGAGAAAGTGTTCGTCGGGGGCCACGCTCAGAACTACAGATCCAACCATTAAACTCACCACTGGAAAAGGTCCTGGGGAAAGAAAAGTCTCTAACAATTAATCAGTCATTAATCACAAATGTTCAATGTGTCTGCATAGGATTTAAAAGATGTATAAAAGATTTAGCTGTGACTAGGAAAATATTGTTTGTTCATGAAAGAAGCTAAGCCGGACCCAGTGACTCACATCTGTAATCCTAGCACTTTGGGAGACTGAGGTGGGAAGATTGCTTGAGCCCGGGAGTTCCAGACCAGCCTAAGCAACATAGTAAAACCCTATCTCTCCCAAAATAAGACAAAAATTAGCTGGTGGTGCGTGTCTATGGTCTCAGCTACTTGGGAGGCTGAGGTGTGGGGATTGCTTGAGTTGGGGAGGTGGAGGCTGCAGTGAGCTGAGATCACACCACCACACTCCAGCCTAGGTGACAGAGCCAGATCCTGTCTCAACAACAACAAAAAGAAACTAAAAAAGCAGATATCTTGAGGCATTCATGACCCAGAAACAGGCGAGAGAGACCTGTAGGTAGATTATTATGATACAACATTCAGGATGCTTTGTGAGTATATCAAAAGGTTGTCTAACCTGTCTATGTGTGATCCTCAGGTGTATGGGTGGTGGGGACGGGGATGAGAGTTGTCAGGAAAGGCTTTCTGGCAAAGGTGGCACATACATTGAGTGTTTACTTGTTCCACTCAATTTTTGTTTCATATAATCTCATTAATTTCCTAAGTGTCCAATATCCTAATCTCTGTGGATCTGAGTATCTTGATCAATATCAAAGGGTCCAAATTAGGATTAAAAAAAATAGCAAAGGAGTATGAAGTTTCTTTCTCTTTTAGTAAGACAAAACATTTTTTAATATCAAATGTCAATCTGTAAGATTTTATATTTTAAAAAAATATTATTTTTTTCCAGCAACTGCTCCGTTTACTACTGTTATTTTTATCTATGATGATGATGATGATTCTACCCTTTCATCATGGAAGCCTTTATGGTTTTGAGGTCCCGAAACCCAGCCCCAATCACCTGGAATATCTCAATGTATAGAATACCAAAGAGAAAAATCAGCTTCCATGTTCCTCATCCAAGCATTCAACACTAATTGATTCTCCAAGGTGAGGAAGTTCTTTCAATCAGTAACCTCTTTCTGATCTCATTCTAAGGAAATACAACTAAGGACAAAAACATGGGTTGGGGATAAAGTAGATGGTTGCATTTATTTCAAGAGGATCATTGAGGTAGACATGTCTAGCCAGCAGATGGATGTAGGAGCAAAATTTTCTCTAGCATAAATGTCAAAGTCACAAAATAGCATTAAAACACTCATTTACTAGGACATTCTAACAAACGAGAATTCAAATTTTAGGAAGAGCAGGAAAACTTATTATAAGCCATACCAAGAAAGAAAGCCAAGCTTAGCTTCTAAACTGTTTTGGTAAGATTTTGCCAGTCTTCTAATATTAGTGATTTAAAATAAGTATGCTCTTCAATTAAATCATGAATATGTATTTGATGAACATACTTAATAATTTCTTTTTTTTTTTTTTTTGAGATGGAGTCTCGCTCTGTCGCCCAATCTGGAGTGCAGTGCCCGGATCTCAGTTCACTGCAAGCTCCACCTTTCTTTTTGGGTTCATGCCATTCTCCTGCCTCAGCCTCCCGAGTAGCTGGGACTATAGGCGCCCGCCACCTCGCCCGGCTAGTTTTTTGTATTTTTTAGTAGAGACGGGGTTTCACCGGGTTAGCCAGGATGGTCTCGATCTCCTGACCTTGTGATCCGCCCGTCTCGGCCTCCCAAAGTGCTGGGATTACAGGCTTGAGCGACCGTGCCCGGCCCATACTTAGTAATTTCTAAGTTAATCCAGTAAAATGGTAGGTTCAAAGACCTTGTGTCATTTTTACCCTGTCATTTTGACTCCAAAAATGGAGTCAAATTTATCACGTTTTTAAAAACCAAAACATGCTAAAATGTTAAGGTAGGCTGTCATTTTCAGTTTTTCAATTTTTCTTCTTCATTAAAAAAAGTTACCTAACATCATTGAATAGAAAAAGTAAGCAAAACACTAAAATCCCATTTCCCTGAGAACATTAACAAAGATATATTAGGTTGGTGCAAATGTAATTGCGGTTTTCACAATTAAAAATATAACGGTGAAAACCACAATTACTCTTGCTCCAACATAATAGAGGTATAATGCACTTAATATAGCCAAAACACTTCAAGCATGAGCAAATATAATTGTAAAATATGCTTATAATTACCAACTGAGATATGTCTTGATGTTCCAAAGATAAAGTATGTCAGGATAGGGAAAAAAGCAGAGTAGAGACCATATCCAACAGGAACTGCAGCTAGTAGGGCATATGCCATCCCTGCAAGCACATCCAAAGTGATTACATTCACAAACCAAAGTTAAGGTATGCAGAAAGTCTTCAACTTACAATGGTTCCACTTATGACTTTGACTTTATGATGGTGCAAAAGCAATATGCATTCAGTAGAAACCATACTTTAAGTAACCATACAACTATTCTGTTTTTCACTTTCAGTATGTTATTCAGTAAATTACATGAGATATTCAGTATTTTATTATAAAATAGGCTTGTGTTAGATTATTTTGCCCAACTGTAGGTTATTATAAGTGTTCTGAGCACATTTCAGGTAAGATAGCCTAAGAGATGATGTTCCATAGGTTAGGTGTATTAAGTGCATTTTTGACTTAAAATATGTTCAACTTGCAATGGGTTTATTAGGACGTAACTCATGATAAGTAGAGGAGCATCTGTCTTTCTACTGCACAAAGAAGGGCCTTTACACAGATACTCTCAATTTACAGTTTCAACAGATCAGCCTGTCCTGAGTTGGTCTCCTTATTTTGCATACAGACTTGCTATGCTAGGATGCAGAACAGGATCCAAATCACCTGGAACAATGATTGCATCTACAAACATCACCTGCTCAGATGAATTGACTCAATTGATCAGTAATTCAGTTGTCCACTAATCAGATCAGTGGGAAAAAACAATCAAGTCAACTGTTGATTAAAAACTTGGTCAGGCCTGGTGTTCCACACCTATAATCCCAGTGCTTTGGGAAGCCATAGGCAGGAGCATCAGATGAGCCCAGGAGTTTGAGACCAGCCCGGAAAACATAGCAAGACTCCATCTCTACAATAAAATGAATGAGCCTGACATACTGGTTCACGCCTGTAGACCTAGTTATTAAGGAGGCTGAGGTGGGAGGATTGCTTGAGCCCAGGAGTTTGAGGTTACAGTGAGCTATGATCGTGCCACTGCACTCCAGCCTGGAAAACAGAGCAAGACCTTGTGTCTAAAAAAGGAAAAAAATATTGGTCGATTCAGTACAAAGGCTCAGACCAGTTTTGCACAGAGGCAGTTGTGTCTGAGCTCAGTGTTTCTCTGTGTTCTGAGGGACACAGTCATTGTTACCCTGCCCTTTCTCCTTTCTTGGTGGGGGAAGAAAAGTTAGATCTAAAGAAAAAAAATGATAATTATACACAGCAGCAGACAAGACAACGCTACCCTAATGAAGTTGACCAATGCCTCCAGTAGGCAATGCCAGCAGCCCCCAGACCCATGAATTTCTGGCGATAGAGAAATCAACATTCTAGTTTACATGAGGGTTAGAAGAGGATAATGACATTCTTTTCCTTGGTTAAATACTTAGATAGTCAGCATATCTTACTCCATTTTACCTCCTCACCCTTCACTCACTCACAATGAGAGAAAATCAAGCCTTTTGACCCTTGAGTCATTAATAAGGAACTATGTTTATAGTAGTTTATTAAAAATGGCAACAGCCTGAATATGCTGGCCCCCATGCACTCAATATCACTTATCAGATGAATGTCCCCAAGCGGGGAAGTGGTTAACTAAGTTATGCTTCATACTCCGTAATTCTATGAAATGAAATTGATGTGATGCTCAGAAGTACATTCACTAACATGGAGAGATATGAAGTAAAGAGGAAAAAAGTGAGTAAAATCAAGATTCAAAACTGATAGGTATGTACGCTCCCACTTTTGTAAAAAATACACTCCCACTCCAGCCTGTGGGAGTGTATGCATTAAAAAATCTGGAGGGGCCGGGCGCGGTGGGTCACACCTGTAATCCCAGCACTTTGGGAGGCCGAGGTGAGTGCACCACGAGGTCAGGAGCTCAAGACCACCCTGGCCAAGATGGTGAAACCCTGTCTCTATTAAAAATACAAAAATTAGCCAGGTATAGTGACGGGCACCTGTAATCCCAGCTACTCGGGAGGCTGAGGCAGAGAATTCCTTGAATCCAGGAAGCGGAGGTTGCAGTAAGCCGAGATCGCGCCACTGCACTCCAGCCTGGGCAACAGAGCAAGACTCCATCTCAAAAAAAAGAAAAAAAAATCTGGAGTTATTTTGAATGTAATACGAAGTAATTCAGATATACAAGAAACACAATACCCAATGAATAATACAATAAACTTTCATGTATCCATCATCTACCTTAAGAAATAAATTACTGCCAATGCAGTGGAAACTCTCAGTATATTCTTCCTCAATCACATCCTCTTTCCTCCCTCCACTCTCAGAAGGCAACAATTATCCTGAATTTGGTGCTTATTATTTCCAGACATTTCATTATACTTTTATATAGATATGTATTTATGTGTCTAGGAAGATATTTACTAAAATTTTGATGGGATATCTGTATGGTAGGATCAGAGGAGACTTCTAGTTTGTGGTGGAGGTGTTTTTTCATGTTCCTTATGTGTATTTTCTAGTTTTCTACAATGAGCATTCATTCATTCAACAACATGCACCTACCATGTGTCAGGCACTGTTAAAACAGAGTCTCTGCCCTTGTGGAGTTTGTATTCTAGAAAAATATATCTATTAGTGCAATTGTTTTAATATATAAATCACAAACAGGAATTGCAATAGTCAGTAGTCCCAAGAGCATGGAATAGAATAGGAAGGTGACTCCACAGAAGGAAGACAAGAAAAGAAGGAGCAGGGGATGAAAGCACAACTTCTCTATTTCATATGGACAGTTTTCAAGTCCTTCTCACACTTCCATTTCCCTAAACTGGGCTCTGCCATTCTTAATATGCCTGGAAAAGGGGAACTTTTCAGTTTTCATATAAAGTGTCCCATTTAGGGACCACTACTACTCAAATATATTGTAATCATCTTAATTATAAAGAAACTTGGTAGAACAGTTTTTAAATTATATAATTTGTAAAGAAATCTGGAGCCAGGTGTGGTGGCTCATGCCTGTAATCCTAGCATTTTGGGAGGCTGAGGTGGGTAGATCACTGAAGCCAGGAGTTCAAGACCAGCCTGGCCAACATGGTGAAACCTCATCTCTACTAAAAATACAAAAAGTAGCTGGGGGTGGGGTGGTACACGCCTATAATTTCCGCTACTCGGGAGGCTCAGGCTCAAGAATATCTTGAATCCAGGAGGCAGTGGTTGCAGTGAGCCAAGATTATACCACTACACTCCAGCCTGTGTGACAGAAGACTCTGTCTGAAAAAAATAATAATAATAATTAAAAGAAGTCTGAGCCATTGATTTAAATGATAGAATCTCTCTGTTGGTAGTCATGATGTATAGGATGGTGACATACACTGATAAAGCAGGTGCTAATAAACAGTTGAAATTTATATTAAATTTAAATTTCATCTAAAGGTAAAGCCTTCCACCATGTGAGGATGCAGCAAAGAGACAGGCTGTCACCAGAAACTGAATCTGCAGGCACATTTATGTTGCAGAAATAAATTTCTGTTGCTTACACAAACAAATAAATAAAAGTCAAAAGGAGAAAGCAGACATCAGACTCCTTAAAGCTGTGAATAAAGATAGCCCTACAAGGGTTGCATCAATCTTTTGCTGTCTGATGGGAAATTTTTTAATAACTAAAATCAGAAAGATCCCATCATCCTTAGCAACCTCCTGGCTTCCCAGTAACCTGAGCTGGTCTTCTCAGAGTTGTTCTACTACTCAGCTGCTCAGCCAGTGGTTACGTTATGGACACTGTCATCACTCGAAAGCACAACACCACCTCCAAAATCTGAATTTTGAGCCTCTCTCAACCTATAGCCACCAAGCCTTCCAGCTCACCTACCGCAGAATCCTTATTGCAACATTTATTTGTGTTCATGAGGCTTCTAATCAATTAACCGATCCACTTTCTCCCTATCCTCCACACCTTCCTGTCTTCACTTCCACCCTTGCCCACATAGATGCCATGGAATTTTGCAAATATTCTTAACTCCCTTTTTTCACTCTCTCCTTCCTTCCTTTTCTTGTCTGGCAAAACCCCAATTTGGCTGACCTCAAACATCCACCTTTTCCATGACAGCCTTCAAGCAGCTAGGTAAACTGAACTGAAGGCATCTACATCTGGGCTAACGAATTTCATGTAAAATGTGTGACCACAAGTGCCAGATGGGCACTCAACACTGCCTGGGGGACCCAATTACATTTCCTCAGGGGGTGTGCCTTTCCTTTCTTTGAGACAACTGTTCAAACCTCCCCTACTTACCTCAATCTGCCCAAACCCTTCTCCACCAGACTCAAAGTTAAGAGACATATTCTGCTTTTAATCGAAAACACAGAATCCATGAGATGCTCCCAAGTTGCTTTTCATCAAAATTTCAAACCTGTCTTCATCTGCACCATTTGCGCTATCTTCCTTTGAAAAGGGAAGAAATGTCTCCTGCCTTTAAGGAGTAATTCTCCTAATTCTGTTCTCAAACCCCTCCATGCTTGCCCCTTTTTGCTACTTTGCTTCTAGTTATTTCTCCTGTACTTCTTGCACCACAGATCTCTTTCTACTAGGTCGTTCCTATCGGTTCACAAATATCTTTTAGTATCTCCCATACTGAGAAAAACAAATTCTCCCTTCACTCTATCTTTATCTCTATCTCCCTCTGATTCATGGCAAAACTTCTTAAAAGCAGTCTGTAATCCTTCATCATACCCTACCCCTCAGGCATATTCAACACTCTCGTCCCCTCTATGCTTTTTTGTTTGTTTGTTTTAACCTTCTCTTTTGGCTTCTGATTCCACATTCCTTTGGTTGTTCTTTGTCTTCAACTTCCTGTGCCCAGCTTTCTCAGGTTCTTGGCTGCCCCTCTCCTTGCCTTCCTAACCTCTAAGTACTCTGGCTCTCTTTTCTTCTACACCTGCCCTTTCTTCCTAGGTAATCACAGGCATTCCCACTCTTGTAAATATCACCTCTTTAATGATGCTTTCCTGATTTTTATGTCTGGCCTAGACATCCCCTCTGACCTTCACACTTGCAGTAGCTCCCACTTCTCTATGTGGCATCTCCACTTGGAGGTCTCACCCCTACATCTCAAACTTAGCATATCCAAAAGGAAACTTGATTTCCTATCCCAAACATGCTCCTCAGCCTGTCTTTGCCATTTGGATAAATGATGTAATGATCTACCCGCTTGCTAAAGCCAACAACCTTGGAGGCATCTGTGATTTTCATCCACACTCATGAGTATGCATCAGTGATTCTTACTGCACAATATATTCCAGATCTTGCAGCTCTCTTCATAGCCTGCCTCATCCGGTTCAAGCTGACACACCTATTTTTCCTTTAATTCACAGCAATATCCCCACAGGGCCAGGAATAAATGAGGCAAATGAGGTGCCTAGGGCACAATATTTAAAGAGGCACTCACCCACACTACAATTCTTCCTTTTCCTCCCTGGAAAATACTAAGTTTTCTGGCCTCAGGGCCTTTGCACCTTTACCTGGTACACTCTTTTTTTCTGCTTATCACATGGCTGTCTCCTTCTCATTCTCCTGTCTTTGACTAAATTTCACCTCCTCAGTAAGGTCTTCCTGGACCATTGTATCTAAAATAGACCTCCCTTCCTGGCTAGGTGCAGGGGTTCACACCTGTAATCCCAGCACTTTGGGAGGCTGAGGCAGGCAGATCACTTGAGCCTAGGAGTTCCAGACCAGCCTGGGCAACATGGTGAAACCCTGTCTCTACAAAAAATACAAAAATTAGCTAAGCATGGTGGCACATGCCTGTAGTTCCAGCTACTGGGGAGGCTGAGATGGGAGGATCACCTGGGCCTAGGAGGCCAAGGCTGCTGTGATCTCACCACTGCACTCCAGCCCGGGCAACAAGACCCTGTCTCAAAAAAACATAAAAATAAAGATCCACCTTTCAAATTAATCCCTATTACAGTATATTTAATCCACCACAATAGATACTGCAATCTATAATTATTTTCATATTTATCTACTTATTTAATTCCCATCCCTACCCCTCAAAATAATTTTACAAAGCTCCATGAGGTCAGCACCTGTGCCTGTTAATGAACCACTGAATCCACATGACTGGATACCTGGCCTACAGAATTCATTTATAAATATTTATTAAATGAATGAATGATAAATGAATGTATAAGTAAGCCAGATTAACCTCCCAGAAATTCACCTTATGCAGATAACTTTATAGAGATAATGTTTCTAGAAAAACATGTTACCCATAAACTAAGGAACTACACAATAGACACCGGATTAAAATCCCAGCTGTACCACTGATCAGCTTCATGACCCTGGGCAAGATTTAATAGATCTCTCACCTACTGAAAATGAAATAATAATAGACCTACCTAGCAGGATTGTTACGAGGATTAAATGAGATAACTGGCAATATTCTTACTTAGCATAGTGTCTCATGCTTATAAACAAAATGAATTCTTATAAGATACTTGCCTATGAAAACTGGGGAGACATGGAGCATGAAGCATCATTTTTCATATGTAAAGAGGATTCATCATCAGGAATGCAATTCAATCTTTTTCACTAAATATACCATCTCTTATGTGCCTGTCTCTGTGCTAGGCACCTGCTGAACAAACATGAATTAAGCATGGTTCCTGTCCTCCAGGAGTCACAGGGTGTCGCCATGTCACAGCCCTTAGAGCACAGTGTAGAATACTTGGCGTTGTCTAACTTATGAACCACACAGCCCATCCTAGTCTCTCTCCCATCCACTTTTGTGAATAAGAACATGCTTGATCGGGCTGAGGCTCCACCCTGGGTTCATAGGTCTCCTCCTTCTCTGAGGGCATCTGCCTGGCCTGATCTGAGCAATCTTGAAAGCTCCATAGCCAAATTTTAGCTCACGATATTGCTCAACATTCATTACTAGCTTCTGAAATAGTCTATTTTCAAGCCATCCCCACCCCACCCTACTTCCCATCACTTGGCAAACTCAGACTTAGCCATCAGGGAAACTCAGTTTTGACATTCAACTTCCAGGAAGCCATTCAAGATGCCCTAAGACCGCTTTGAGTGACCCTCATTTGCACTCCATTAGCAAGTAATTTGCACTCCCCTGCCAGAGCCCTTA
Organism: Colobus angolensis palliatus; assembly: GCF_000951035.1. Lineage (NCBI taxonomy): Eukaryota > Metazoa > Chordata > Mammalia > Primates > Cercopithecidae > Colobus > Colobus angolensis. The sequence continues at coordinate 3,792,226 of NW_012115988.1, forward strand.
TCACATTGAATTATCTCTTTCTCCATTGGACTATGAGTTCCTTGGAAGCAGAAGATGCATCTTATTCATGTCAGCATATCTAACGCCTGGAACGTATTAGGTGTTTCACAAATTATAATAAATAACAACATTTCTGTTTTCATGATTCAGGGTCCTTGGGAAATTGGTCAGGGTGTTGGGTGTGGGACAGAAACGAAACGGTGGGGATGGGGGACAGATGAGAATGCCATACTGCTAGGCACTGATTATACAACAGATTTCTAAGATGCTTATGGGAATATTATGGTATGAACTCAGTTTATAAAACAATAAATAACCACCTATGTTGGCACATTTTCCCACAGACTAAAATAAGAGGATGATTTTTTTTAAAAAAAAAAGGATGAGGGGCAGACAAAACATTCATGTGGAGTCCAGGCTAGGAAGCTTCCTTTATTTTTCCTTAAGCCAGTTTCAAACTGCACCTCAAGATCCATGTTTGGGAGGCTGGACATGGTAGCTCATGCCTGTAATCTCAGTACTTTGGGATACCAAGGCGGGTGGATCACTTGAGGTTAGGAGTTCCAGACCACCCTGGCCAACATGGTGAAACGCCGTCTCTACTAAAAACACAAAAATTAGCTGGACATGGTGGCATATGTCTGTAGTCCCAGCTACTCAGAAGGCTGAGGCATGAGAATCACTTGAACCCGAGAGGCCAAGGTTGCAAATGAGCCAAGACTGCACCATTGCACACCAGCCTGGGTGACAGAGCAAGACTCTGTCTCTAAAAAGCAAAACAAAACAAAACAAACAAATGAAAAAGATCCATGTGTGAATATAAAATAATTTAATGTGCTGCAATCATCATTTTAAAAACCTAAGCATAATAGAACAAAGTGAAAAATTAGCATATTGTAATAAGTATTTTACAGGAACTTTAGATATACATGTACATATCATGATGTAACACATATTTCTTTTTTTTTTTTTAACCTTGACTTGAAACTCTTTACACATTTCTTACTGTGAATTGTGGTCAATAAAAATTGAGAAGCCACTGTCTAGTATATGCCTCTAAATTGGAGCTCTGTACGTAGTGTGGCTGCAGTTTCCCAGGAAGAGAACTCTAAGGAAGAGGAGAAAAGAGGTGACTCTCTCCACTAAGGGGCTCTACAGGAAAGATAAAGGCCTTGAAGGGTAAGCAAACATCTGTCACAGACCTGTGGTAGCTGGGGAGAAGTGTTAAACTCCTTCTGGAGACCAGAACTGTCAGTCCACCAACATCTTACCTTGCAGCGTGGCCACTAGCCCAGTACTAACTCCCGAAATGATGTCACTAAGCAGCCATTCCTTGACTCGGTATTTGGGCAGCCACTCCAAGATGGGCAGGAGAGTCTTTAGCACACCAAAGGCTCTCTTTCTTGAACAACTATCAAAAAGCAAGAAAACTGGGTTTTCAATCCAATCTCAGTCACAATCAATTTGCAAATCACAAAGCTGTGAGCTGAATTCTGCTGATGTTTGTAGCTATTTAGAAAAAGAACAAGAATTTCATGGAAAATAATAACCCTGAAGTGCTTACCATGCTTTTGCCAAGAACTGTATCTATCCTTTTAAATGCATTCTTCTAGAAAACACAGGATTAAGTGTCCCACCCCTTGCTCACCTTTTTAATCCTCTGAGAAAATATTCCTACACAAAAACCTATTTTCTGGTCCAGCTCGAGACTGATGGATGTGGAGTCTCTAAATGGAGATTAATTTTCAGACTCCTAATCCAGGCGCCTTATTATTATTATTATTTTCTTTAAAGAAAATAAACACACTGAGTGTATTTTGGCAATACAAGCCTGGAGCTAGTTTTTACAAAAATCTTAGCATGAGGAATGTATAACTTATACCTTGCTACTTAGTAGTTTTTAAATTCAATGATAAAAGAAAAATATCAAAAGTATGTGGTATAACTCCTGATTTGAATAAATTGTTTTTTAAAATTATGGTATTTATGGGACTATTGGACATTTTAACAATGACTCATTCTTTGATATTAAGGAGTTATTTTTAGATATTAAGGTGTGATCATGAAATGTGGTTATATTTTTTAAGAGTCTTTAAAGATACGCAGTAAAATACATAAAGACAGTATGCTATATGGGATTTGCTTAAAAATAATAGTAGAGGGAGCAAGTAGGTGTCGATATAACAAACAAGATTAACTTGGAGTTGATCACTGTTGAGGCTGAGTGATGGGTAGAAACAGTGGGGGTGGGGAGTTCATTATACTATTACGTCTACTTATGCATATATTTGAAATGTTCTATAATGAAAGGTTTTAGAAACTCTAATTTCTTGATGTTCGTGACATTTAGTTACAGCACGTTTGGGTTTAGAGACTGAGGGTGGCTCTCCGTAGGGGTCCCACTGCCTGCTGGTGAAGTATTTGGCACACCCCGCGCTCGCCTAGGTTCTAGCTTGCATTCTGGTCTCTAACTGAATAGTAGCTCGCCTACTTAGCTTGAGGGTTTCAAGGACTCCTCTTGGTCAAGAGCTGGGTTTCCCTATTCATTTCATTTAAACGAGCTCCCATGAAGGCAACAGGGATCCACTGTACCCCAAGGGGCACTCTAAGTTTCCTTCAGAGAGAAAAAAGAGAGATGGGGCTCCCAGTACCCACTCTCCCCAAAGGCGAGTTTCCCAGATAAGTTCAATTCGGGCCCGAGACTGATGGAGTCATCCTCCGACCAGAAGGGTTGCGTGGAGGACCGGAGTCCCAAAGTTGGGCCTGTGGGAGAAGCAGCTGGCGCTCCGCCGCCCGCACCCCACGCTCGCCCGCAGGGGACGCCCTCCCCCCACGCCAAATCGTGGACGCTCGGCTCCGCTTCTCCCCAAGCGGGCCCGCGCGGCCGCTACCTGCAGCACTTGGTCAGGCTCTCCCGCAGCGTCTTGCGCTCCTGCAGGCGCCGCTCGTGCTGTTGCTGGAAAGCGAGCTCGCTGTAGACCGGCCGCGATACCACATAACTGCAACTGTATTCGGGGAGCTGCGGCGGCTCCGACCTGCCACCCGGCGCTGCCATGACCTGCTAGCCAGAGGACAGCGAGGAGGAAGGAGATAACGGTGCGGGAGGACGATCTGAGGTGAAGAGCGAGGAACAGAAAGAAAGGGATCACCTGTTAGCTGTCGCCCGGCCCCCCGCCAGCTTCAGTCGAACACAGAGAGTCTGGTCCGCGTCCTGCAGCCCTCGGCGCTCGCGACAAGCGCCCCACGGCGTGCACGACCAGCCTGCAAGTGGGCACCTGAGAACCTTTGGATCCCGTAGCCTGCACCCGCTGAGCGGGGTTCCCCAAACTTGAAGAGAGTGAGCTCTGCTTTGGGGGCTTCCCAAGCTCCATCCAGTCCCCTCCGGCCGGCAGCTAGGGCGCTGTCCGCGTCCTGAAATCTCCCTTAAACCAAGGGGCTGGGGCAGGGACCAAGGGAGCGTGCAAGGCTGGAAGGAACCCTGAAAGTTCCTCCCTCCCCGCACCTGACCCCGGACGCAGCTCCAGGCGCGCACTAGAGGACAGGTGCAGGCCCCCGGGCCAGGCGTGGAACCCTCAGGGCGCGCTCCGCGAGTCCCCAGGAGGCGGGCGCTGCAGGCACATTCCAGCAGCTGTCGCAGCCCTCCCGGCGGCAGAACTTTCAGTTTATTGAGCAACTCTCTTCCCCCGTCCTGTTTTCCGAGCCGTCTGTTCGCTCTCGGAGTCTCAGAAAGAAGGCTGTACTGCCCCCTGTCCGCCTGCTCGGTGCCCCCTCACGAGTCCCATCCGCAACCCTCGAGGCCTCCCGGGGAGGGGAGCCCGGGCCGGGCGGTGTGGGCATCTTCAGGGAGAACTCACCTGTCTCTGCTCGCGCCCCGCCCGGAATGCCCCGGGGACGCCCCTTTCGCTGCCTTTATAGCTCTCTCAGAAGGCAGTGGGACGTTTTATTTACGGAGCAACAGAGACACCTTGGTCGAAGGGAAAGACACACACAGGCTGCGGTCTTTCCCAACCGATCCCATCAGGAAAGAAATCCTACCCCTTCCGCATTGTTTCCCTTTCCCGAACCGGGAAGGTTGAGACTCTTACTGGCTGCCACGCAGGGGCCACCCGGATCCTCACTCTTCCCCATTTACTAATCTTGCGGGTTGCGAGGTCAGGGGCGGGCCAGGCCTTGCGGGACTCCTTACAGGAGAGCAGAGCCCGCCTAGAGGAAGAGGTCCTCGATTTCTGGGAGTGCTGACCTTGACTCCTAGGTTGTGTTATTCAGCGAACTCCACAGCCTGCCACAGGTGCTCTCTTACCACATGGGGAAGAGGAGCAGTGGCCAGGTTTCTATATTTATAAGCCCTTGGATTTCTAGAAAGTCTTTTAGGAGTATTCAGTGGGTGGAGGATATAGAGAGTTCACGATCTACTCAGATTTTAGCTACCTATTCTACGCGTGCATGTGTGTGTGTTTTATTTCACAATCCAAATCAAGCGTCCAGGTGGACCTTTCTTACCCGCTAGACTCTGTTATTTTCTTTTTTCTCATTCTGCTAGACAATCAGGGAAAGAATAAACTGGACTACATGGAAATCAAGACTAGAAGAGAGGGGGGAAGAGCCGGAGCTATCCTACCTCACCAGTGTTTTGTCTTCTGTTGGGATAAACTTTGTTAAAACTAATGCATGGTTAAGATGAAGGGCAGAAGGAAGGGTTCGATAAACCAGAACATTCTCGCCTGATTATCAGTGTTCTGAAGTAAATGCAGAAGAGGCTTCGAAATACAGACCTCTGTACATCAACCTTCGGTTACCCACCTACCTTGAATGTACAGACCATGACAATTCTACCAGCTCCTGGAAACAGAACTCAGAACTCACCTCCAGAAAACCCTGATGCAAATTCTCTGAAATGGTAGTCAGCATGTGTGTTTTCCTGAGAAGTGAATGAGTCAACAGCTTTCAACAGATCTTCAAAGGGTTACTTGACCCAATGAAGTTAAGAACCACTGAAGAAGAAACCTAAAAAGAAAATCCAGGTCATGAACTTTGCAATTTTTATTCACATACAGAGAAGAGGGGAGGAATCTCTTGTGTATGTTTCACTTATGTATACCAGTGGTTCTTAATAAAGGGCTTTTTTGTCCCCAGAGGTCAATGCCTGGAGACATTTTTTGGTTGTCACACCTAGGGGGATCCTACTGGGATTTAGTGAGTAGAGGCCAGGGATGCTGCTAAACATCTTAAAATGAAGTTTGCTATCACTCTAAGGTTTTGCATGCGACTTAAACTGTACATTTATTAATAAATTGCTACATGTGCTAAAATATGTATCTATCACCATATATGTATATATGTGTGTATTTTTTCATTATTGTTGGATGTATAGCTCAACTCCACTAAAACAGAGGAAAGTATTTGTTTTAAAGTAGATTCTGAATGTACTCACTCTGTATACCCTCACCCATACCTTCAAGATCTGGTGAAAACACTGTCTCTTGCATGAACATTCTTCGATGCTGTAGTTCAGAATTAATCCAGTCCCTTTTCTGGATTCTCTTCATGACTTATCTGATCCTCTCTTAAGTTACCTTTCACTATCTACCTTAGTAACACAATTTTATTTACATACAAGTCCTATCTCCCTCACTAGACAAAAACTACTTGAGGGCAAGCACTGTGTCTCCTTTCGACCATTATTATCTTCTCTCATGTTTTTTGAAGAGATTTATCTACAGCCCAAACATACCTTTGTAAAAAACTAAAAATCACTTTACATATTTGATCTATGGCTTTATTTTTCTCAATTAAGAGCATGCTATGGATTATCTTTTCAACTGAGCACATAAGGATTTTTCTTAACCTTGGAGATGGCTAAGTAGGATTTCAGAATATCAACTCATATTTGTAGCTCCATGGCAACTCACCTACACAACTCACAACTCTTTACTGAATTAATTAGAAGGCATTCTGTACAAATATAAATATAGTCCATATCCCATTCTAATATGGATTTCTGCTCCTTGTTGCTTGCTATTTTGAACACTTTTAGTCTGGTCCAGTCAGGCCTGTAAGCCACTTTGCACCAGAACTTGGCAATGGTTTATTGGTTCAGGGGATTAAGGAGTGGGGTAAGGCTGGCAGAAGGACAGAGGAGAAAAGACTTGAATAACAACAGGAGGCAAAAGAGTAACTTCCCTTGGCTAATAGAATTCTTATTTGAAATGCATCTCTCTGTATAAGAGTTTGGTTCAATAATCACACTGTAATAAGTCCTGCATGTGTCTGGATGAAGATAATTGCTTCTTTCTGTTAAATGCTTTTCTATAGCAGAAATACCTGGGGTAGAACAGAATGGTATCTGTGTTACAGGATTCTATAAGGGTATAGAACTGCTTTTGTCATAGGTAAAAGGCAGACCATTTGAATTTGGCTGTTTTGAAAACAGAAGAGTAAGAGGAAATAACAGCTTGCTCTCCCCACCCTATTTAACTGTGATATTAAACACCTTAGATTACTCACTTGGGCTTTACAAGGCAACCTTCACCTGTTTCACACAGGGGTGGGTGGTTCGTATTTATTAGATTGTAATCACATTCAGGACTTGTTTCCAAAGAAATAGATGCATCACTTAAAAATAAATGTCAGACAATATTATTGTTACTTTACAGTATTTATTTAGCAGCAAATACTTTTTTAAAAGGCATTTTCTTATTTATCATTTAGGCATTTGCAGTGTAAGACAAACTCCCTTGTTTGATTATGCATTCACCTGTTCATTCATTCATTGGATTATGCATTCACCTGTTCATTCATTCATTGGATTTATTAGGAAATTATTTGTGCTGGCTGTGGGTACAATGATGAACAAAAGCTTGTACCATGGCCTCATATTTAGGGGTGCAGTAGACATTCACCAAACAGTCACAAAAAGTGTATCTTATTTCACTGATTATAAAATACAGATTTTTCACATTTTATCAGGGTTCATGTTATAATTAATGAGCTGCTATTTATTATAGTTTAATAGTATATTTTGTGATTCATAAAATATGAGTTTTATAATAGCATTCTATAATTAATAAAATAAAGATATTTACATAAATGTATAGTATATCTATGCCTTTTTTTTCTTTTTTAGAGATGAGCTCTTGCTATTTTGTCCAGGCTGGACTTGAACTCCCAACCTCCAGAACAGCTGGTACTACAGGCGCACAGCACCACACCTGGCAGAGTCTCTATGCTTTTGAGTGACTACGTGTGCTACAAGAATGATTTAATTGAGTCCTTCGTTTATTTAACTTAAGAGCAGTCAATCTTGCTGCATTACTTTTGTCTGAGAGCAAATATTGTGGTATAAATTTTTTCTTTCTTTCTTTTTTAACAATTTAAAATGTTCTCTATACAGAAGAATTGCAAAAGAATGCAAACATGTTGGCTGGGCGCTGTGGCTCACAGGGTAATACCAACACTTTGGGAAGCTGAGATGGGAGGATCACTTGAGCCAGGCCTAATCCTGAACTTTTATTTCATTATGCATGTTAATTTTCTCAAGATAGCAGATGCTAAATTTCTGCCATACTTATACGAAAAGAGAACTGAACTGAACTTTCATTCAAGATTTCTGATCTTTTCTTCTCTGAACAACTTATTGGGCTTATTCTCAGTAATCATACAGTTCTGCACTCAATTGTTTTCTTGTTTTTTTGTTATTTTTATTTTGCACTCAATTGTTTTCTATTTGTTTACTGTATGCTACTTTATTCTCTTCTCCAGTTATAAGATATGCTCCCTAAGGATATAAATAATATATATCTTTTATGGTATTACAAAAATAAGATGTGCCTATAGTAAATAATTTGGAAACTACATTAATGTATAAAATAGAATCACGTTTTATCTCATTATCCAGATAATCATTAAGTGTTTTGTTTATTTATTTTTTATTTATTCTTTCTATGCAGACATAGGTATACATTTTTATTAAGTAAGATTACAATGCTAGTCTCTTTATTTCCCTACACAATACCTTGACAAATTATGACAATATAATAGGTACCAGACTTGTTAAATTATGGATCAATTGATTGTTTAACAATGGAATTTTGAGAAATCATTGGGTAGAAATAAAACTAGTTTTAAAAGAAGAGAATCCAACCCTTAAAACATCAAAAAATGAATTATTTATTCATTGCCAATTATTATGTGGCAATCCATTCAATTTTAAACAACTTACAGTGTCAATAAAACTATAACTCAATAAATTTATCAGGCAGTAGAGTCCATCTGCCTCTTCTTTAATATGAATGCAAACTTTATATGTGGTTTAGTAAATTGCTAGAATGAAATAATGGCATAGTTACGGGTTTTGAGGGATTTTCTGTGTTTGTCTGTTTTAAACAGGGTCTGGCTCTGTCACCCAGGCTGAAGTGCAGAGACACTATCTCAGCTCACTACAACCTTCACCTCCAAAGCTCAAGCCATTCTCCACCTCAGCCTCCCAAGTAGTTGAGACTACAGGCATGTGCAACCACACCCAGCTAATGTTCGTATTTTTTGTAGAGACAGGATTTTGCCATCTTGCTCAGGCTGGTCTTGAACTCCTGTGCTCAAGCAATCCGCCTACTTCGTCCTCCCAGGGTGCTGGGATTACATGTGTGAGCCACTACACTCAGCCGGGTTTCTTTTAATGTTTGTTGTAATGATGAATTTTTTTTTTCAAGAGATTGGGTCTCGGTTTGTTACCCAGGTTGGTCTCAAACTCCTGGGCTCAAATAATCCTACCACCTCAGCCTTCCAAAATGCTGATTACAAAATGAGATTGCAGGTATGAGCCAACCACGCTTAGCCTGGATGTTTTCTCAACAAAATTTCTTTGGTACCTATATCTTTTAATGACACGTGTAAAGGGAAAAAAAAAATCTGAACATTTGAAACTTGTCCCTCCTTTTTTTTTTTTCTGAAACAAAGTTGTGCAGGCTGGAGTACAGTGGTGCAATCTCGGCTCACTGCAATGTCTACCTGCTGGGTTCAAGTGATTCTCCTGCCTCAGTGGTACAATCTTGGCTCACTGCAATGTCCGCCTCTGGGTTCAGGTGATTCTCCTGCCTCAACCTCCCCAGTAGCTGGGATTACAGTCATGAGCCACCACACCTGGCTAATTTTTGTATTTTTAGAAGAGATGGGGTTTCTCCATGTTGGTCAGGCTGGTCTTGAACCTGACCATGGTTGGTCAGGCCTAGCCTCCAGTGATCCACCTGCCTTGGCTTCCAAAAGTGCTGGGATTAGAGGAATGAGCCACCACCATGCCTGGCTGTGTCCTGCATTATTGCATGTGTAATTAATCACTTTACCTTTTTGGTAATGGTGGAACCTTATACTAAGTCCTCCTCAGTAGTGAAGGACCCCTTGACTACTGGAGCAGAAGCTAATCTAAGCAATCATACTAACAACTTTTGGTAGAAAACAACAGCGTATCATCCAAGGCAGTTCATCCTTCCTTTTTAAGGGGGATTGGGGGGTGGCTGACAGCTATTTTGCTTTATAAAGAATGCTTTTAAAATGTATTCATATCCCTTGTATTGAACTATACATTAGTAACAACACAATCCTAGAATTTACTGTCTTGGTTTTTTTGTTTGTTGAGACAGGGTATCCCTTCGTCACTCAAGATGGTATGCGGTGGTGTGATCATAGCTCACTGCAGCCTCAGTCTCCCAGGTTCAAGTGATCCTCCCGTTTCAGCCTCCTAAGTAGCTGAGACTTCAAGCTTGTATCACCATGTCTGGCTATTTTCTTAGAAAAACATTTTGTAGAGACAAGGTCCCACTGTGTTACCCAGGCTGATCTCAAACCCTGGAGCTCAAGCGATCCTTCTGCCCTGGCTTTCCAAGGTACTGCGATTACAGGCGTGAGCCACCGCACCCAACCAGAATCTACTGTCTAATTCTTCATTTAAAATGAGTCTTAAATATCAACAGGGAGAAATCCTGTAAAGGGACATATAAAGGGACAGAGAGGTGCAATGAGCAGCAGAAGAATGAAACAAGGATGAAGCTGCAGAAGGCTGAAGAGAAAGAACCAGAGACCAGGAGGGAGGCTCATGGCGGTATTCGTGCCATGTGGCCTGGTACAGTCTAACTTGAAAGTTGACTTGAAAACTAAACTGCTTTTGAGCATAAGTATTACTTTGAGGTGGGTAATGTTATCCCCATTTTTACAGATGAGGAATTATACACAGAAAAGCTAAATTATTTGCCTAAGGTCATACAGCATGGCTAAGCCGAAATATGAACCCAAGCAGTTTGAGGCCAAAGCTCACTCTCTTAACTACTGCAAAACTACACAGGGTTCCATTATATCATAGATCTTTCAGCCCTCTTGTATTATCCCATCCCGGTCTCCAAGGTCCCTTGGCTAAATTTCAGCTTTTAATTCTCATCTTTAGATATAATATTTAAAAGTATGGTATACACAGACAATGGGATATTATGGGATACTATGGGATGTTAATAAAGTAGGTCTATATATATATATATGGACCTGGAAAGAAACCCAACTGTGTTGAGATGAGAAAAGGGCAAGGTACAAAAAGTGTGTATAGTATGTTTATTTTTCAGTAAATGAAAGGAATATATATTTTGGCTGGATGCAGTGGCTGACATCCATAACCCCAGCACTTTGGAAGCCAAAGTGGGTGGACCCCTTGAGCTCAGAAGTTCAGGACCAGCCTGGGCAACATGGTGAAATCCCATCTCCACAAAATATCAAAAATTAGCCAGGTGTGGTGGCTCACCCCTGTAGCCCCAGCTACTTGGGAGGCTGAGATGGGAGGATCGCTTGAGCCTAGAAGGCTGAGGCTGCAGTGAGCCATGATCACGCCACTGTGCTCCAGCCTGGGTGACAGAGTGAGACTCTGTCTCAAACAAACAAGCATTATATATGTTGGCTTAGACCCCGACTAATCTAATATACAAATATATCTATCTATATATTTATTTGTATATTAGATGAGTCAGAGTCTGAGCAAGAAAGAGATGGCACACTCAGACGCTGTTAATAAGGCAACTGCCTACAAATGTGTGGGCAGGGTCAAGGAAAACCAAAAAGGCATGTTGGAGAGCTTCAGGGCTAGCTGAAGGGAGCTGTCATCTGTTGCATCACAGAAAGGAGTTGTCAGGAATTCTAGCCAGAGGGGACAGGAGGAAGGAACTGTTACCAGAAAATATGGTGTTGTTGAAGAGGGCTGCCCAACAGGAGCTGTAGCCTTCAATGGAGGAAAAGAACCATTGCGAATTCCACACTCAACGAGGAAGAAGCTGGAGAAACAAATCCCCCAACTTCTTCCCTCTGTACTGCTGATTTCAGGCTGGTGCTTCCCCATCCCTCCATTTCTCTGTTGCCCAAATCCTACTGGAAGAAGTGAGAGAGCTAAGGAGGCTGTTGACATTGACCATAAGGCAGCCTCCTGGGCACAGAGCAGAGAAAGGTGGAGAGAGGATAGGGAGAGGTGAACAGAGAATACCCCTATATTAGCATAAGGTAGTTCTGGGAATAGTCACAAGAAACTAGTTTCTGATGGAAATCAGACTTTTAAATGTATATTCTTTATTTTTTGGAACAGTTTTAGATTTATGTAGAGAGCTATCATACACTCCATACATAGTTTATCCTACTATTAACATATTTTTTTGTTTTCGTTATTTAGTTTTGAGACAGACTCTTGCTCTGTCACACAGGCTAGAGTGCACTGGCGCAGTCTCTGCTCATTACAACCTCTGCCTCCCAGGTTCAAGCGATTCTTGTGCCTCAGCCTCCCAAGTGACTGGGGTTATAGACATGGGCCACTACACCCGGCTAATTTTTGTATTTTTAGTAGAAACAGGGTTTCACCATGTTGGCCAGGCTGGTCTCGAACTCCTGGCCTCAAGCGATCCACCCGTCTTAGCCTCCCGAAGTGCTGAGACTACAAGCATGAGCCACCACACCCAGCCACCCCTACTATTAACAGTTTAAATGTGTATGGTACGTTTGTCACAATTAAAAAAACAACATTACTACATTATTATTAAAGTCCATTGTTCAGATTCCCGAAGATTTTACCTAATGTCATATTTTTGTTCCAAGATCTCATCCAAGTTGCCACATTACATTGGGTTGTTCTGTTTCCTTTGACTCCACTTGGCTGTGATAGTTTCTCAGGCTTCCCTTGCTTTTCATAAACTTGACAGTTTGAGAAGTACTGGCCAAGTATTTTATAGGATGGTCCTCTTTTGGAATTTGCCTGGTCTTTCTCATATTAGACTAGTGTTTTACAAGAGAAAACCCATACAAATTGCCATTTTCATCATATATTATCAAGGGTACATAGTCAACATGACTTATTGTTGATATTAACCTTGACCACCTGAGAGGTAGTGTTTATTAGGTCTCTCCACAATAAAGCAACTCCCCTTACCTCTCCCCTTTTCCATTCTTCCATAATCTCTCTAACTTCTTTTTTTTTTTTTTGACACGATCTCATTCTGTTGCCCAGGGTGAGTACAGTGGCACCTTCACGGCTCATTGCAGTCTCGATCTCCCAGGCTCAAGCGATCTTCCCACCTCAGCCTCCCAAAGTGCTGGGATTACAGGCGTGAGCCACCTTGTGCAGCCCATTCTGCAATCTTCAGAAGGAAGTCACTATATGCAGCCTACGCTTGAGGAGTGGGGAGTGGAATTGCACATCCTTGAGGGCGGAATACCTAAATAAATTATTTGGAATTCTTCTGCAAGAGAGATTTGTCTCTTTTCCTCCATTTATTCATTTATTCAATCATTTCTTGATGTCATAAAATCATGAATATTTATTTTATATGTTGCATTATAAACCAATAGTACTGTTTAAGAAATCAAATTGTTCCAGGCTTGGCCATTAGGAGCTCTTTCAGTTGGCTTCTGTGCCCTTTGGTATAGCCCCACCAATGTAGGGTGGTTTTGTCTTTTGGTTTTGGAGCGCTTTAGTACTTTTTGGCACTGTAAGATGCTCCAGGCTGATCTTGTGTATTTCCTGTCATAAAAACAGCCATTTCTCAAAGGAACACTGGTTCCTTTTATCAGTGAATGGTATCAGCAACCAAGATCTGGGTGATAGAGTGTTTCTTGCTGCAGGGGAATTGTTGCTCTAGGCCCTTTCAGCTCACAGAGCCAAGAAATATGTGTGTATATTAACCAAGGCATATACACACATCAATAATAGTTCTATACTAATCATCTGTATCTCTATTAAATTAAACATAGGTTCATACGAATTAAGAGATATTTTTATTTTATAGTATTTTGTACTATTTGAGGTGATTTTTAAATAGGTCAATTTGTTAGTTTCTCACTCATTTTAAAAGAAATTATATTATGTTTGAAATGCCCTGGTGATAAGATAAATTATATATATGTATGTCTTGATAGTTGTGGATTACTAGACGCCAAAAAAAAAAAAAATGGTCTATTAGTGTTGTTTGTTTGTTTGTTTTAGAGACAGGGTCACACTCTGTTACTCAGGCAGGAGTGCAGTGGTGTGATGATAGCTCACTGCAGACTCGATCTCCTGGGCTCAAGTGATCCTTCCACCTCAGCCTTCCAAATAGCTGGGATTACAGTCATGTACCACCATACCTGGCTAGTTTTTAATTTTTTGTAGAGATGGGGTCTCACTATGTTGCCTAGGCTGGTCTTGAATTCCTGGTCTCAAGTGACCCTTCCACTTTGGCCTCCCAAAGTTCTGAGGTTTACAGGCATGAGCTATTGCGCTTGGCCCCTGTATAAAAATTTTGTGAATCAAACTTCTTTAAGTATGTTAGGAGAATTGGATGATTAAGATAACTCACATGAGTTACTCTTTTATTAAATAAAGAATGAGGCCAGGCCCAGTGACCCATGCCTATAATCCTAGCATTTTGGGAGGCTCAGAAGGAAGATTACTTGAGACCAGGAGTTCGAGACCAGCCTAGGCAACATAGTGAGACCTCATCCCTAAATGAAAAAATAAACAAATAAGCCAGACATGGTGGGGTACATCTGTAGTCCCTGCTACTTGAGAGGCTAAGGTGGGAGGCTCACTTGAGCCTGGGAGTTCGAGGCTGTGGTGAGCTGTGATTGCACCACTGTACTCCAGCCTGGGTGACAGAGCGAGACCCTGTCTCAAACAAAAAAAGGACGAAAAAGAATGATCATGATCACCACATGCTTTCGTATGTTGCATGACACCTCAACATGGTAAAAAATGAATTAATTACCTTCTTCCAACCCCATTTTTTAACCTACTCCTCTTCTTGGCTTTCCCATCTTGGTGAATGGCATCCTATCCATCCCATTGCCCAAGCCAGAAATGTAGCAGCCACTTCAATTCCTTCTTCTCTGTTATCTTTCATGTCATCTATGGTCAAGTCCACATTTTGAATAGCTCTGAAGTTCTGTCTGCTTCTGTCCCTTTCCACCGCTACTGCCTGGGGTCAGCTTAGCATTACCCCAAAGCAATAGCCTCCTAATAGGTCTCTTTGCCTCTCCTCTTGTTCTACTCACAAATTATTCTCCAAAGCAGCCTCCAAAAGTCTAAGAAATGCAAATCAGGTCAGGTTCCTCCTTAGTTTAAAATCTTTCAAAGGCTCTCCATTGCTATTAGCCCTGTCTTTCTATGCACCCATGGTGCTGAGCTATCTTTTATCTCTGGACCTGGTGACTTGCTTATTCCTCTGCCTCGAACTCTTTCCCCCTTTCTCCATCCATAACTTCTTAGTTTAGCTGTCCCTTTCAAAGTTACTTCCCTAATAACCAAAGGCAAGGTTAGATTACCTTCCTACATATATCCTCAGCACTCTTAACTATGTGTGTACTTACCACACTGAAGGGTACTTGTCTGAATCCAGTATTACACTATAAACTTCCTGAAGGTAAGGAGTTTGTTTTTTACAGAGACAGGGTCTTGCTCTGTTGCCCAGGCTAGAGTGCAGTGGTGTGATCCTAGCTCACTGGAGCCTCGCCCTCCTATGCTCAAGCCATCCTCCTGCCTTGGCCTCCTGAGTAGCTGAGATTACAGGCATATGCCACTGTGCCCAGCTAATTTTTATGTTTTTGTTAGAGATGAGGTCTTGCTATGTTGCCCAAGCTGGTCTTGAACTCTTGGAATCAAGCAATCTTCCCACCTCAGCCTCCCAAAGTGCTGGCATTACAGGCACAAGCCACCACCCTCAGCTGGTAAGGACTTTTTAAAGAATATAGTGGAGAAACGTTTTCTCAGTTTCAGTCCTAGCTCTACCATTTTCTACCTGAGTGACCTTGAGCAAGTTATTTAGCTTCCCTTGACTCAATTTTATCATCTTTAAAATAAGATTATGTGAGAATAGTACCTATCTCATAATGTTGGTGTAAAAAATAGTTGCAATGCCTGGCACATAGTAAGTACTTGATAAATGTTAACTATTATAATTGAGGTCTGGAGCCCTGGGAGCAGTTTAAGTTAGATCTTGATGTATTTTGAGCTTCGCTCCCAAAAAAAAGGTACATGAGTATATGTATATGCTATTTGATGTTGCCAGGAATAGCTAATTTTATCTGTTAAAAATTTCTTCCTAGCACACTCTTTTGAGTCATGGATTTTGGCTTTTAAGTAAGCTAAAGGTTGTTAATTGGGAGAACGGCCAGAAAAACTTATCCACAGCTTTCGAATCACATGTTGAACAAATCTGGCATCACAAGCGTCAAGCTGCCTTCTGTTTCTAATCATTTTTCTTTCTAATTTAGTTTCTCCCACCCAAAGAAATTATAATTTATTTTCATTGCAGAGTCCATGAAAGATGTCACAAGATGTAAAAGCAATTATTTTCAAAAGGATGAAACTCATATTTGCTGAATATCGCAGTTGGCTTCACCCCAAATGCTAAGCAGTAGCAATACTTCCCCGGATTGAGACAACGTGTTACTGATCTGAGAAGGCTGGCAAAAGTCTTGGCTGAGAAAACCTTTCTTCTCTTCTGTATCTCTAAAATTCTTTAAAAATGAATGTGCATGCATGCACACACACACACACACACACACACACAATGCAGCATCTTAATTACGAAAGGTTCTCTAAGACCATACAGGTCAGTGGCTTGGGCCATGAAAGTTTTGAACCCAAGCCATGTTTCAAAATAGACTTCCTTATGGGAGTTTCACTTTTCTTCCTTACGTTTCACTTTTCTTTTCTAAACTTTTCTTTCTTTTCATTCCCAACATCTACTTGTTGCCCCCTTACTCTAACCTTAAGAGAATAACCTCTTTGCTCTTGATTTCCCCTTACATATCCTATGGTTTTCTAAGTTTAGGCATCTGTCCCTGCTTAGAAGTTCCTATAAAATGGTGTAAATCAGGAAATGACCTTTTGTTAACCCTAAAGCCCATATCTTGTAAAACAATAAAATGTTTAAAAAAATTACAAGTCTAGAAAAGAACAAAAGTCAGGAACAGTGCTGTTTATTCCTTCTTTCTGTTTATCCAAATCTGTTCATCAAGCCTTAGATCACAACCTCCTTTTTCTCTAGGATGTATCACCAGCATCTCCCTTGGACTCTTTCCTCAGAGATTTTACTATGTTTTTATTTCTACTACAGATTTGACATTATCTTATAGTTATGCCAGTTCCTTCTGGGTTTATGTTAATTCCCAGCAGAAATAAGTTTCTTGAGGGCTAATCCTTATCTGTGACCTTGGGCAAGTTTTCTAACCTTTCTTACAAATATTAGTAAGTAATAGTCATTCATTACATTGTCATAATAATGAAATACAATGATAGAACTTTCCAGGCCATAGTAATGTGCTCAATAAAGTTAAATCCTTTCCCTATTTTCCATTGTTTTGTGATTTTCTCCGTGGTACCCATTGACATCCAGTGAGAGGTGATATAGAGCACTGATTCAGAATATGGGCTGGAGTTTGAGTCTCAGCTTAGCCACTCCCTAAAGAATTTAGGAAGCATACTCAATCTCTTGTCAACATCGAATAATCAAAAGGGTTAGAATCCAGTTTAAAGAGAGTTTATTTAAGCACAAGTTTGAGGATGGCCACTTGGGAAGCACAGATTCCAAAAAATGAAAGTCAGTGTTCCAAAGTGTAGAAGTTTGGGCTCATTTACATAGATAAGTTTGGGGAGCTTCACAGAATTTTAACCGTTTCTATATAAGGCTTTATGTATAGGTACAATAATCTTATTAGTTATGGCAGTATTTTTCTTTTCAGGAAAGGTAATTTTACATTCTACACTGAAGATGTAACAGTCATGGTATCTTTTGTACCATCTGGCCTGAATTAGGTATAGGACAATAAAAGAGGATGATAATCTGTAACAAAGATTAGTGATTGCAAGGAGAGAGGGTCTGGTCTCTGGTCTCTCCTAGTCATTTACAGAACACAAACAACGAGGAACAAAGTTAATCCATAGTGTAAAAAGCAGATTGGCAGGAGAGGCCTGGTGTAGAAGGTACCTTTATGGGAACTGGAACTGCTGATTAAGCTTGATTAAGATGACAACCTCCCGAAAGCACTGAGGCTTCACGGCAGAGTCTATGGGGGAAAACCAGTAGGGAGCCTGACCAGTATTGGTGAAGTGCTGGGGAAGAAGCTGGAGGAAAGGAGCTTTGACAAGGCCTGTGTTGTCCTTGGTCGGTTTCTGGTGCTAAAGAAAGAGGAAGACTTTGCCCAGGTATGGCTGAAGGACACAGGTAGCACCAAAGCCAAGCAGCCCCAGGACTGCTTTGGATACCTTCAAGAGTGGTGTGATACCTTCCTGTGATGCTTTCTGGGGAGCCCTCAATGCCCAGCCCCCGCATTGCATCTCCAGAGTTTGCAGCCGAGTAGGGGACTCCTCCTCTGTCCTCTACAAAGGAAATGATTGCTGTTGTTGTGCTTGCATCCAATGGACTCCAGGGGTGTTTCCGGAGTTTTCTCCCCCAACCATTTCAACTTTTTTGCAATTCTAACTGTTGCATGCACCTCCCTTCCTTTTCCTCTGCCAGTTCCCTGGTGACACCAACTTTCTTGATGGATTTCTGGCCCCGTCCCTCACCCTTACCTTCACTTCTAGTGTTTCATGCCATTTGGTTCCTTTTCTTCACAGAACAGTCATTGTCCTTGTGAAGATTTTTAGATCAATAAAGTCAGTGGCTACCAAAAAAAAAAAAAAAAACCAGAAGTTACAATCACAAGCTACATGACTCAGACCACAGTCACATTTCTGCCTTTTCATCAAGATCTTTCAAAGAAAGCACTGCAGATGATCTCAATAGTTTTGACTTCTTTTATGTTCAGGAGTTTCATGCTCCGTCACTAGGAGGACTCATTACTAGGATGTTACGTTCCATACTAAGGTGGGATTGGATTTCTTAAGGAAGTCAATATCTGGGAGATCTCAGATATCACAAATATATGTGAAAAGTAACTTGAGCTCTCAGTGTATCCCTGAGGCATGACTGTCCATTGTACTGTCTATTCTCCCAAGTGAAGGCAAAGAGAAATTGACTGTCTTTATCCACAGGAATACTAAAACATGCACTGCATAAATCTATCACAGTAAAAAACTCACCTTCAGCAGGGATGGTAGTCAACAACATATGGCAGTTTGACACTAGCAGATGGCAAGGAATAACTATGTTGTTAATTGCTCTCAGATCCTTTACAAACCTCCATCCCCTGTCATTTGGTTTTTTTTACAGGAAGGATTGGAGTGTTACATAGGCTTCTACAGGGAATAATCAGACCTCTTTTTATATAGTCTAGAACTATAGGTTGTATTCCTTCTAAAGCCTTTGGCTTTAAAGAGTACTGTTTAAGGAAGGGGAACATCACACACTGGGGCCTGTCATGGGGTGGGGAGAGTGGGGAGGGAGCATTAGGAGATATACCTAATATAAATGACGAGTTGATGGGTGCCGCACACCAACATGGCACATGTATACCTATGTAACAAACCTGCAGGTTGTGCACATGTACCCTAGAACTTAAAGTATAATTGAAAAAATATATTTACTTAAAAAAAAAAAAAGTACTGGCCGGGCGCGGTGGCTCAAGCCTGTAATCCCAGCACTTTGGGAGGCCGAGACGGGTGGATCACGAGGTCAGGAGATCGAGACCATCCTGAGCTACACGGTGAAACCCCGTCTCTACTAAAAAAATACAAAAAACTAGCCGGGCGAGATGGCGGGCGCCTGTAGTCCCAGCTACTCGGGAGGCTGAGGCAGGAGAATGGCGTAAACCCGGGAGGCGGAGCTTGCAGTGAGCCGAGATCGCGCCACTGCACTCCAGCATGGGCGACAGAGCTAGACTCCGTCTCCAAAAAAAAAAAAAAAAAAAAGTACTGTTTAAGGTTTGGAAGAGGTTTTAATGGGTTTATTTAAATTTTGATTGGGGAAGTCAAGATAATTTTTCCAGTATCAATGAAAGACTTTGACCACTACGAATCAGGTATCGCCTTTAACACTTTTTGTAATTGTTTACTGGTCAATAATTCGGCGTCTTCTATGGCAATATAAATTATAGCTTGTTAATTTAAAAGGATCAGATTCTGAAAAATTCGTGGTGTCTACTAATTCAACTTTGTCTTCTAATTCTAAACACACTTTACCCTTTTGGGAAAAAGAAATACGGGTATTATATAGTTCTAAGAAATTTCTTCCTATCAAATGGATAGTGGCTTAGAGAATGAAGAGAAAAATACAAGTCTCTTGTAAAGGACCTACTTGAAAAGCTATAGGGTAAGATTTATGTGTCAATACAGGAATATTAGTGACACCCAGCATTTAAACAGTTTACTTTAAGGAATGGGACCTTGTAATAAGGTGAGATACACTACAGATAATGCAGCTCAGTGTCAATAAGAGTTTATGTTTGTTCTCAGTTTCAGATACTTTCTATTTCTCCCAGAATATTAATAAGGAGAAAAGACAAGGTCTCTTTAAGTTCCTTGGAGCACCCCCTTTTCTTTTCTTCCTTTGCCTGTTGTTGTTGCCTCTATTTTAGTTTTCAGCAATCTTTCTTAAGGTGACCAGGGTGTTTTTGCAATAATGACAAAACAGAGGGTTAAATTCATTCTGAGGTTTTTGGGGTATGTTTTGGAGGTTCGGACTGGGTAGATAATTGTTTTAGTTATAAATTCATAATCTTATTAGCCTCATTCTTTTGTTTGGCTTCTTTTTCTCTTCTTTAGTTAAGGCATGAGATAATTGATCAGCAAAATTACCCAAATCATGAATGTGAGCAATTGTCCAACTACGGTGTTGTCCTTCTACTGTTAGTCCTAATTCTTCATCTAAGTAACCCATTTATGAAATCGAAATTGAGGAGAGTATCATTTTGATGATTAGCCTAATTCTTTTCAGATAATCCTGAATATGGTTTAAATATTTTTTCAAATCTCTCAAAATATGTCATTTCTGACTCATCTGAATTTTGTTGACAATGTTGTATTTTATTCCAGTACACCATTCTTTGAAAGGTCAACTGAAGGGATGGCTTGAGCAAAGCCTTCGAAACCTCATGGTCACATTTGTGGTCTTCTGAAAATGTATGAAAGTCCTCCAAGCGGTTCCTCCAATTTGCCTTAGCTCTTCTAATCTTTAGCTTAACTTTCTGATAGTAACATGTGAAATTCTTAATACAAATTGGAAAAATCAGGGTTGTAAACTTGAATATTTAGTTCAAATTTCCTGACAAAACCAATAGGGTCCTGGTGGGGATGAGGAAACTCCTTAATTATGCCTTTAACGTCTACCTTTGATCATGGTTGATAAGTTAAGGCAGGTTCTCCTCTATCAGATACCAGTCATTCACAAAATGGAGCTAAAACAACAGGAGTGGGAAGAAGGGGAAAGGGAAGAAAAGAAGGAAAGGCTGGACAGTGTAGTTCAGGTGAGGAAGAGATGGGTAATAAAGAGATGGGGAAGCAGAAGGAGGAGTAAAATAAGATTTGGCAGTTTTGTTGTTGTGTTGTTTTTAACTTATAAATGGTTTTAGAGGGCTTTATGTTTTCTTCCTGTAGAGAAAGAACTTTGTGAGAGCGCTGTTCAGATGCTTCTAAGTACCATTAGAAGTAACTCCCTCAATTATTTTGTTTAATTTTAGAAATAGCTTTTTCTAATTGTGCACATAAATAAGCTAATTTAGGTATTTCAAAGATAACCCATTTTGATCATTATTGTTTGGGGGTCTTCATGGGTTAAGAAAGACAATTTTTCTAGATATTGACGGGAGGTTGCACCACAAGTATTATACAGAAACCCAGATGGAATTTCTAAAGGTGGATCTCTCCTTAAAAAGGAAGACTCAGTTTTAGATGGATGATTGCCCATAATTTGGATTCTCTTTTTAAGTCATCAAAGATGAAATGGGAAAGATGTTTTTGATCTGGTATGTTGCTTAATGGGGATTATTCCTTGAGGTGACACCGGGGAATCACTTCTCTCTTCTTACCTGTCTTAGTGAAAGCCAGGAATCCTGGGCACTTAAGGCACTAGAATATCAGCTCTTCATATGTGCCCACCAGGTTAAGCAAGATTTCCTGTATGTTCTTCTCTGAGAATTCTCTACAGGACCATTGCATGTTATGAGTGATGAGTGCAGACACTCCCACAAGACCTTATTAGCCTAAGATACCTTTTGGCCAGGAGAAACAGTGTCCCTTGTCTTTGATACTTATCTTCATCCTCATAGAAAGCTTTTCTTCCTTCCTTCCTTCCTTTCTTCCTTCCTTCCTCCCTCCCTCCCTTTGTTTCTCTTTCTTTCTTTCTTTTTTTCTTTCCTTCCTTCCTTCCTTCCTTCCTTTCCTCTTTCTTTCTTTCTTTCTTTCTTTCTTTCTTTCTTTCTTTCTTTCTTTCTTTCTTTCTCTCTCTTTCCTTCCTTCTTTCTTTCTTTCTTTTTTTTTTTTTGGCAGAGTCTCACTCTGTTTCCCAGGCTGTCTCCCAGAGTACAATGGTGTGATCTCAGCTCACTGCAACCTCCGTTTCCCAAGTTCAAGTGATTCTCCTGCCTCGGCCTCTTGATTAGCTGGGATTACAGGCATGTGTTACCACACCCGGCTAATATTTTGTATTTTTTGATAAAGATAGAGTTTCATCATGTTGACCAGGCTAGTTTTGAACGCCTGACCTTAAGTGATCTGCCTGTCTTGGCCTCCCAAAGAGCTGGGTTTACAAGCCTGAGCCACTGCATCTGGCAATCCTTATAGAAAGCTTTTCTTTTTGGTCACTCAAAAACAAACAAAACAACTTCAGATATGTCAAATGAACCAAGCTTCAGAGTTTAGCCAGGTTTTATTTTTAATGCAAATTTTGCTTAAGCCACATTCACTTCCTCTTTTCAGAGAGAGAAGCTTTCTTTCCCTGACCAAAATTCAAATGAGAGAAAAAGCTGTACAAACATTAATGAGCAGTTACAAATAACATTTAACCTTAGAGAAAAGTGAAAACCACAAATTTGTGAACAGAAGAATATCTAGAGAACAAACAAAAACTCTTACCTTAAAGCAGAGCTTCAATTCCAGCTCCGTCAAGTGTGGAATTGGGTCACTTGAGTAAAGTCTGATTTTCAGTCCAAATCAAGGAGATTCAAAACCTGAGAGGGTCCTCACTGGAGACCCTCTGCTGGCTCCAGTGAAGTCAGGTGAATGAAAACTGTTCATGCTGGTACCAAAATCCTAACTGTGGGCAACGCAGTGGGGAATCAATAGAGGCTTCCTTTAGGTCCTTCCATAGTTGCCAAAATGTCAACTTGAAATAAGCGTCAGAATCTACTTTGATTTGAAGACAGTTTATTTTGGATTTTGAAGAGAGTTTATTCAAGTACAAAGTTTGAAGATGGCCTCCTGGGAGACACATATTCCAAAGAATGGAAGTCAGCATTTTGAAGTGTAGAAGTTTGAGGTCACTTACATAGATAAGGTTTAGAAAGCTTAACAGAATTTCAATATTTTTCTGTATTTGGCTGAATGTATAGTTATAGTAATCCAATTAGACAAGGTAATCTTTTTCTTTTCAGGAAAGGTCCATTTAACATTCCGCACGGAAGATATAAAATTCAGGAGGTAATTAGTGTTACCTTAACTGAGTTAGGTACTGATAGGGTTTGGTTCTGTGTCCTCACCCAAATCTCATAGTGAATTATAATCCCCATAATCCCCACATATCAAGGGAGGGACCTAGTGGGAAGTGATTGGATCATGGGGGCAGTTTCCCCCATGATGTTCTTGTGATAGTGAGTGAGTTCTCATGAGATCTGATGGTTTTATAAGAGGCTCTTTCCCTTTCACACACACACTCTTTCTTCCTTGCCTGCCACCATGTAAGACGTGCCTGCTTCTCTTCTACCATGATTGTAAGTTTCCTGAGGCCTCCCCAGCCATGTGGAATTGTGAGTCAATTAAACCTGTTTTTATAAATTACCCAGTCTCAGGCAGTTTATAATGGGGGAAAACAGATTAATACAGGTACAAAGAATGAGGCAGTTAATCTATCACAAAGATCAGTGATTAGAAGGAGGTCTGGTCTCTTGTCTCTCCTCATCATTTACAGAAGAACACTGAAGAAGAGAGTTAATCTATAATCTAAGCAGTGGAAGTTACAACTCCATGCTCCATGGCTGAGATCACAGTCACGCCTCTCAAGACTTAATGTGTTTTCTGGGGTTCCCAGAGCTTTTAAATTTTATTTATTTTCATATTCTCTATGCCTCATTTTTCTTATCTGAAAAGAAAAGCAAGTAATACTACTACTTGCTTCATGGGCTTGCTGCAATATTTAAATGACAAAGAGGAGATAAAGCAATTAGACCCTAGCACATGGTGAGTGCTCAAGGAACATTGGCTGCTCTTATCACAAGGATCAGTGTATAGTAGGCATCTAAAAATACATAAAATAAATTTGAAAAAAGTTTATGGCATAGAAGTAGATAAAGTAATCAGAACCCAGCACATGGTGAGTGCTTATTTAAAAGTACAAGTCCTTTTATTTATTTTTACGTATTCATATTTTTGAGATGGGGTCTTGCTATGTTGCCCAGGCTAATCTCCTGGATTCAAGTGATCCTTCTGCCTCAGCTTCTTGTGTAGCTTTGATTACAGGCATATGCAACCATGCCCGGTAGTATGAGTTCTTTTAATAAACAGGTTGAGGTAAACTTGGTCACTATTCGCTACCCAATGACTGTCTTCTTTTCTATTTATTTTGCCAATCTATCTTACACCTGGATTGTAAATGATCTGCTGCACCAGTTCAAATTGTGTTTAAGTCATAAAAAGGAAAAGTTTGGAAAACTAAAATCAGAAATAATTAGCAAGTGAAATTATAAACACACAGGAAAGGTGTTTAACAAGGGTGAATGAGAGATTCCCAGTGGCATACATCTTATTTAAAATGTTAATTAGAGTTCTGGAAAAGGCAAAGTCATATGCTAAAGTAATGTTAAGGTAATTACATTAGAAATGGATGGAAATGTGAATACAGGCTGAGGATCTATATAAAGAAGCCGCGGGCCAGGGCAGTGGCTCCCACCTGTAATCTCAGCACTTTGGTAGGTGGAGGCGGGAGGATCACTGGAGGCCAGGAGTCCGAGACCAGCCTGGCCAACATGGTGAAACCTCATCTCTACTAAAATTACAGAAATTAGCCAGGCATGGTGGTGTGTGCCTGTAATCCCAGCTACTCAGGAGGCTGAGGCAGAAGCGTTTGAACCCTGGAGCCAGAGGTTGCAGTGAGCCAAGATTGCACCACTGCACTCCAGCCTGGGTGACAGAGCAAAGCTCCATCTCAAATAAATAAATAAATAAATAAATAAAATAAAATAAAATAAAGAAGCCTGTGCACACTGATTGCAATAAGGCAAAAATAAATAAATAAATAAATAGAAAGAAGTTAAAATAAGGCTTTTTTTTTCTTTCCAAAGAGCTCAGAATGTACTATAAACATCTCATTAATCCGTTCAGTGTTTCTAGAAAAGTGAGATAAGGTACTTAATTGAGTCATATTGCTTAAAATTGTTTTAAAAAATTTGTCAGTCTTTTATTTTAAGAAATCAACTAGTTCTATAAAGGATGAATAAGAGAAATCACAGTCCTCAGCCACTTCTCCCTGTCTTCTTTTCCCAAAGGCAATTGCTCTCAAATGCTTTAGCTGATTCTTTGACAGGTCTCTCTATAACTGTAAATAATACTCCTGCATTTCTGTTTATTTTTTCTCACTTTTCGCGATGAGGATTTAGCTCCCTTTCTTGTGTGCCCACCACTACCAAATCTCTGCACACTCCCCATTTCTCCATCCTCCTTAATACAGGGTTACAATTTTGGTCAGATCAAATTATGGTATTAATGGTATTTGCATTATTATAATATGTTTTGTATTCAAAATGGAGGGGCTGGGTGTGGTGCCTCATGCCTGTAATCCCAGCACAATGGGAGGCTGAGGAGGGAAGATCACTTGAGTTCAGGAGTTCAAGACCAGCCCTGGCAACACAGTGAGACCCTTGTCTCTATTGCTTAAAAAAAAAGGTTAAAAAAAAAAAAAGAATGAAGGTATGTGGCAAACCACTATTAGTTTTTATTTGCTAGACATTTTGGGGGATGAGGGGGTGCTCTCTTGAGTTGTATTTGTCTTGTTTTTTGTTTTTTCATCTTGCATTATTTGCTTTCTTTTCTGAGACCAGTAATATCTATCACTATTCAACTCCAGTTCTCCAGCTTATCCCTACATCTTTCAGTATGTTGATTCACATCAGGTATCAGACATCAACTTCATGTTCTAGAAAAAAACCCTACCCAAAGTTGTCTGAGTTGTTTTATAGCTAACAATCTCCCTTTACCAACATCCTGTAGACCTCTGCCTCTCCCTTTGTAGATCTCCTTTCTCAAATATTTTCCTATCCTTTTGGTGGAGTACATCCTCTATCCACTAGCTTCCCAAGAAAGAGTATGTGAGAAGTAAAGCTTTTGAGAACCTGCAAGCCTGAAGTATGATTCTTCACTCATACTTGATTTGCAACTTGACTGGCTCATAGAATACTAGGTTGGAAATAATTTTGAAAGCATTGTGTATTAGTCTGTTCTCACACTGCTTATGAAGACATACCCGAGACTGGGTAATTTATAAAGAAAAAAAGGTTTAATGGACTCACAGATCCACGTGACTGGGGAGGCCTCACAATCATGGCGGAAGGCGAAAAGCATGTATTATATGATAGCAGGCAAGAGAGAACGAAAGTCACGTGAAAGGGAAAACGCCTTATAAAACCATCAGATCTCGTGAGAGTTATTCACTACTATGAGAACAGTATGGGGGGGACAGCCTCCATGATTCAATTATCTCCCATCAGGTCCCTCCCACAACACGTGGGAATTATGGGAGCTACTATTCAAGATTAGATTTGGGTGGGGACACAGCCAAACCGTATCACATGGTTTTACTGTCTTCTATCTTCCAGAGTTCCTTTTGGGAAATCTGAACTTATTCAGATGCCTCAACCTTTGCGTGTTGTGTTTTCTGGAAATGTGTAGAATTTTCTCTTTGTGCATTATTCATCAGTATGGGTTTATGCGATGGTTTGAATATGTCCTCTCCAACATTCAGGTGTTGAAACTTAATGGTCAAGGTGATGGTGTTAAGAGATGGCGCCCTTAAGAGATGATTAGGTGATGAGGGCCCATCCCCTTGTGAATGGGATTAGGTACACTGAAAAAGGGGCTTGATGGAGGAAGTCTGTCCTTTTTTGCAGCCCTCACTAGATACCAAACCTGCCAGTGCCTTGATCTTGGATGCCTCCTCAGCCTCCAGTACTAAGAGAAAATAAATTTCTGTTCTTTGTAAAATACCCAGTCTCAGGAATGTTGTTATAGCAGCACAAACAAAATAAGACAGTTTATTTTCGGGCGTTCGGCTGAGGATTTAGGGAGACTTTCTATTTTTTCCTAAAGGCTTTTTTTCACTTTCTCATTTTTTTTTTTCATTTTTATTATGAGACAAGGTCTTGCTCTGTTGCCTAGGATGTGGTATAGTAGTGTGATCTTGGCTCACTGTGGTCTCGACCTTCTGGGCTCAAGTGCCTCAGCATCCTGGGTAGCTGGGACCACAGGCATGTGCCACTACATCTGGCTAATTTATTATTATTATTATTATTTTGTAGAGATGGGGGCTCACTCTGTTGCCCAGGCTGGTCTCGAACTCCTGGACTCAGAAGATCCTCCTATCTCAGTCTCCCAAAATGCTGAGATTATAGGTGTGAACTGAAAATTTTTTTTATATTTTTCAATTCTGATTTCATGAGTGCATTGTAATAAAAATTCATGACCTTTCTGAATACATTTAGAGTTTTGTTGCTCTTCCTGCATACTTTCTGTTTTCACCATATATATTTGTTCCTGTTCAGGTGTTTCTTGAATCTCTCATGCTTGATTACTTGCTCATATTTAAAAGTAGAGGCTTCAAGAGCTGCTTGTAAACTCTGAGTAAGTGGGTGAGGCTTGATCATGGTGAGATTTCCTGTAGGGTGAGCTGCCGGGGCCCTTTGTTGGGGAAGCCCCGATGTCAACATCCATGTGAGTGTATTTGGATCTTTCTTCTTGGGTCTGATAGATTCCCACCTACAAAAGACTTATTTGGTGTTCTGCATGGAAGTAAATAACTGCTGCCATCATTCTGAGATGAGGAGGAAGTTTTGCATTTAGTGGGCATACATCACTTACTTAACCCTCCTGTTTTTTGTTTATTAAAACACACTGTCTGCTTTACCCTCTTCAAAGAGGAAGACTACTGTCTTCTGGCGGGGTGAGGGAAGGAAATCACCCAGCATTTGGAGGAAGAGAGGGGCATCTAGGGATATAACTGCTTCTCAAACAGCTTTCAACCAACCTTCTTTCTTCCATCACAGCCCTGCCCTTCTTTTCTAGGAGTAGTTGTGCCTTCAATGCCTGAGCCTTGATTATTTGGTAGTTTAAATTGACTTGGTTCTTGGATTTCCCCAGGAGGAAAAAGAGTTCAATTTTTCATCAGTTTTACCAAGTCCATACCACCTGTTATCTGTTTTGTAGCTTTCAAAAAGTTGGTGCTATTTTTTGTCATGTTCACTGTATCCTTATAGGTTTATGCTTAAAAAACAAAACAATACAAAACCTTTTACCATACCATAGTTGCAGTGCAGTTTAGGAGAGAGTGAAAGTGTGTGTTCAATTAGCCAGCCATTCTTTTGCAATTCTGCTTTTTTTAATGGTATGTTTAGAGATTTTTATTTTTTATTTTTTTTGAGACACTCCTGTGTCGCCCAGGCAGGAGTGCAGTTACTCCATCTCGGCTCACTGCAAGCTCTGCCTCCCAGATTCACGCCATTCTCCTGCCTCAGCCTCCCGAGTATCTGGGTCTACAGGTGCCCGCCACCATGCCCCGCTAATGTTTTCTACTTTTAGTAGAGGCGGGGTTTCACCATGTTGGCCAGGCTGGTCTTGAACTCCTGACCTCAAGTGATCTGCCTGCCTCGGCCTCCCAAAGTGCTGGGATTACAGGCGTGAGCCACCGCGCCCGGCCCTGTTTAGAGATTTTTTTGCAGTTGCCTTCTTTTGGGAAAACCAAAGGCAGCAGACTCTGGGCATGCTGAACTGGGGCTACTTGCTCCATTTCAGTTCTTAAATTTAGAAGTATGCCTCTGCTTCCCTTGCAGACAGTCCAATTAAAAATTAAAACCTCCAAATCAAGAATCAAGAAACAGTTATGGGACTCTGATTGCAGAAAGCATTTTCAAAAGCAATTAGCATTCAAATAACTTACCCACTGAGATAGAACAATGGTCTCCCAAGGATGTTCATATTCTAATCCCCAGAACCTGTATGTCAAATTACATGTCAAAGGGGAATTAAAGTAGCAGGTGGAATTAAGGTAGCTAGTCAGCTGACTTTAAAATAGGGAGATTATCCTGGGTCATCTGCTTGGCCTAATGTAGTCACAAGGATCCTTAATTGTCAACGAGGGAGACAGAAGAGTTATTGTCAAAGTTATATGATGTTAGAAAGACTTGACCATCCCTTCCTGGCTTTGAAGATGGAAGGGGAACATGAGCCAAAGAATGCGGATAGCCTCTAGACTCTGCACCAGGAAAGGACATAGATTCTTCCCTAGAAGCTCCTGAATGAATGAGCTCTACTAACAGCTTTTTTTGTCGGGGAGAGGGGGATCGATTTTTATGTGGGCTTCTCGCAGTGGTTAGAGTCACTCTTCAGAACAATCTCAGCACAGGAAACGCATCACCGAGACTGCCTAAAAAAGTCTGACCAGTAGCACCTTACTGCTTAAAATACACATATTCACAATAACTGACAAATGATAATGTGCCTCATGCAGGAATGTGTTCTCATTTGCAAATCTGTCAACTGGCTGTAGCACTAAACCCTCCACCAACTCCTTCTATCTCATTCACCTGGAAACCAGTCTCAATCACATCTCCCCATCCCTGGAACCAATTCCTTATTAAATCTCTCCCTAAGCAGGTTGCCTCCTGTAGCGTGGGCCAGACTGCGACTTGGGAATCAAGCCTGGCTTCACAGGTTGCATTTCCATCTTCTTGTGCCTTTAGGGTAGGACACTGCAAGGAATCCCACAGTTAGCACTCCACCACTTCCCCACTCTAACTGGGGAAAGGAACGTGAGAGAGTCAGAATTCATCCATTTGATTCGTTCACTGAAAAAGGATTCACTTTGGTAGAACTTGTTTGCCTTTGAGACATTTCAGTGAGTTACTTGGGATTCTTTAAAAAGTGGAAGGAAAGGCATCTGAGGGCTGTGACACAATCCAGCCATTTCTGACCACATGTCAGCTTGCTTGTGCCCACCGGACTCGTCAGAGGGAGGCAGGCCCTGCAGTACCCCCAGTACCCTCAAAGCCTCCTCCTGGCAATTCTGGGCAGGGCCGACATCTGGGCCACATCTAGTCCAAGACTGTCTTTGAAGACCCAATCAAGCTTCTGTCTGAAATTCCACCTTCTTCTGTCCCAGGTGGTTGTGGACACCCCTGCGGGCTTGTACGGATGATCAGGCACAGCCAAGAGAGGCAGACAGGCTCAGAGCACATTTCCATTTACAGGGAACAGAACACAGGCCCCCGTGTGTCCACGGAGCAATCTGTAAGTTGCAGTGGTGAGTAGAGTAAAACCTCTAGGTTGAGCACAGTTATCTCTGGCAAACACAGGGGCCTGCAGTCAGTCCACAGTGCTGTGGAACACACCTGAGTACATAGTCAGACATTTGCCCTGTAAACAGTAAATGTGTAACATCAGTTACTTAGAGAGGGCCGTCTGTGCTCCAGACATGTGGTTTGCATGAGGAGAATGGCTACCACTCAAAGTAGCAAAGGCACGCAGGGTTCACCCAAAAAGTTACGGTGTACGGACTTCACTCTGTTCAACATGGATTTGGTTTTGTGGAATCCAAATGCACTCATTTACTTCACAGCCTTGGATTTGTCTGTTTGGGGATCTATCTATCTATCTATCTATCTATCTATCTATCTATCTATCTATCTATCTAGATATTTATATCTATATATTTTCTTACCATAACATCAGTGCCTTGTCTGAATATCATCATATCATCATGTTCAAGAGTGGGGGGAAAATCAGACTCTTCATATGAACAGGGCTGCTTGAGGAATGTTCATTTCAGCTGTTTGCCACCTCCATTCAGATTATTCCTATCACAGCTCAGCTGGTGACCCGAAGCTAAGCGACAGGCGCAAGGATCCTGCGGGTCTTCCAGATGGCTGTGTTCACCTCCTACCTGAGAGACTCTTTACACAGAAAATGAGTCACCCCACTCAAAAGGAGTGGGGACAGGGGCAGGGACAGGACATGAGAACCACAGATAACCAAGGTGTTTCTTCCAAGTGGTCAGTTTAAAACAGACAATGACCAGCCATCCATCCCCGAAAAAAAACCAAAAGACAAACCACACCAAAAAAAAATTTATTCAGAATCAAAGACAAAATACGGTGTGAGAGCCAGGCTGGAGGGGCCCTTTCTCAGGGTGCATCCCTTCCTCAGTCTCCTATCTCTTTCCTCCTATGTGTGAGGAACAGTGAGACATAAAGACCTGCGGAGCACGTGCTCGGGCTGGAGGCTGATGCTGACCACTTGTGGGCACAGACCAAGGGGCAGAGATGCAGAAAGCTGCACATCTATTCACTACCATGGCTTAGGGCCACCTGCTCATGGAGGTTTCAGAGACAGCCTCCACTCTAGCCTTCACACAAGACATCTCCTTCACACAAGACAGCACATGGCAGCTGTCGCGGAAGTCCAGGGGCCCATCCAGTGCATCAGCGATGAGCATGTTGAACTCTTTAAGGCCATGATCATGGTGGCCCTGGCATACGCACTTCAATGCCCGAGTCACCAGTGAAGCTCCAATGTCTCCTGAGCATCTTCTCTTTGCTGTTGGGCGGTGCACTGCCATGTTCAGAGCTGTCATCTTTCAGCAGCTCCTCCTTACATTCTGCATCCTTGTCCAGGAAGGTCCCTGGGTCCAGCTCTCCCAGGCTGGCTACAGAGCCACTGGTCTGCATCCCCAGGGCTTTGGTGGCTACTCGGTCACCTGGTAGGTCAGAGGGCTCAGGATCAGTGATGCTTGCGGGTCTTGTGATGCTTCTGTTGGGCTCAGACAAGGGGATTCCCTTGGATGCCCTGGTGGGATTGGCGCCGGGGGACTGTCATCTGCTGGGCCGCACTGTGGAGGCAGGAGCTGCTACTGCTGCATACCTGGAAGGCACTATATGCTGGGGGAGGAGTTGGAGGCTGGCTCACCACTTCCTCATAAGGAGGAGTTAAGTAGTTTAGCAAAAACCTGAAATAAAAAGGCAGCACTGAATGATTGAAGGCTTCTCGGCAGGGGTCAGGTTGATTTCATGTTGCCGATGCTGGGCCTGAAGGCAGTGCTTGGCTTGGCGGTGGTGGCCAATGCAGCAGCAGCTAAGGATGACGATGATGGTCCACACCAGCCAGAGCTACCAGAGTTCCTAGTAGTAGTTGCAGCACTGAGACTGTCCACAGCAGTGATCTGTGTCACAGTTGTAGCTTTGATTATTGGTATCCATGCAGGCTTCCTTATCTTGTGGGAGTTCAGCCCTGGCTGACAGGGGGCTGGGCAGCACCAGGAGGAGTAGGAGCGCCATGCCACCCAGGAGACTTCTCCTCTCCATCCCCCTCCTGCTCCTGCCCCTCTGCCATGGCACTGCCACCTCCCTCCTCCCTCTCCTCCTCTACCCCCTTCTTCCTTGTTCCTTCTTTTTTCTGCTGACAATTTGACTTCAGCCCAGTAAGGCTAATTTCGGACTTCTGACTGCTAGAACTGTAAGATAATAAATTTGTGTTGTTTCGAGTCACTAAGTTCGTGGTAATATGTGAAAGCACCAATAGGAAATGAATATACTCACTATACATTTAAAAAATAAAGTATGATTCATATTAGCTTAAAATCTGAGAACCCAGAAACACCATGCACCTACAGTAAACTCATTTTCCACAAAGGTGCCAAGAACACACATTGGAGAATGGGCAGTCTCTTCAATCAATGGTGCTGGGAGAACTGGGTGCCATATGCAGAAGAATGAAACTAGGTCCCTATCTCTTACCATATACAAAAATGAAATAAAAATGGATTAAAGACTTAAATCTAAGGCTTCAAACTATGTAACTACTACAAGAAAAGATTGGAAAAACTCTCCAGGACATTGGACTGGGCAAAGATTTCTTGAGTAATACCCCACAAGCATAGGCTACCAAAGCAAAAATGGACAAATGAGATTTTGTCAAGTTAAAAAGCTTCTGCACAGCAAAAGAAACAATCAGCAAGTCAAGAGACAACCCACAGAATGGGAGAAAATATCTGCAAACTATCCACCTGACAAGTGATTAATAGTTAGTATATATAAGGTGTTCAAACAACTCTATAGGAAAAAATCTAATAATCCAATTATAAAATAGGAAAAAGATTTGAATTGACATTTCTCAAAAGAAGACATACAAATGGCAAACAGGCATATGAAAAGGTGTTCAACATCACTGATCATAAAAGAAATGCAAATCAAACTTACAATGAGATATCATCTCACCCCAGTTAAAATGGCTTATATCCAAAAGGCAATAACCTATGGAGAGGATGTAGAGAAAAGCAAATCCTTTGGACACTGTTGGTGGGAATGCAAATTAGTACAACTACCGTGGAGAACAGTTTAGAGGTTCTTCAAAAAACTAAAAATAGAGCCACCATATGATCCAGCAATCATACTACTGGGTATATAACCCCCCAAAAGGGAAATCAGCGTTATCAAAGAGATATCTACACTCCCATGTTTGTTGCAGCACTGTTCACCATAGCCAAGATTTGGTAGCAACCTAAGTGTCCATTGACAGATGAATGGATAAAGAAAATATGGTACATATACACAATGGAGTACTATGCAAACCATAAAAAAGAATTAGATCCTGCCATTTGCAACAACATGGATGAAACTGGAGGTCATTATGTTAAGTGAAAATAAGCCAGGCACAGAAAGACAAATGTTACATGTTCTCACTTATTTGTGAGATGTAAAAACCAAAACAAGCACATAGGGATAGAGAGTAGAAGGATGGTTACTAGAGGCTGGGAAGGGTAGTAGGGGTTGGTAGAGGGGAGGTGGAGATGATTAATGAGTACAAAAAAAAAAAAAGAAATAATGAATAGAGCATAGTATTTGATAACACAACAAGGTGACTATAGTAAAAATAATTTAATTGTTTATTTTAAAATAACTAAGAGTATAACTGAATTATTTGTACAAAGGATAAATGCTTAAGGGAATGGATATCCCATTTTACATGGTATGATTATTACACATTGCATGCCTGTTTTGCCTGTTTCAAAACATCACATGTATCCCCATGAATATCTATACCTACTATGTACCCACAAAAAATTAAAAACTAAAAAAAAATTAAATAAAGAACTCCAAAAAATGTTTGAGGTTTTCAACAGATTGATTACATTAACTCTGCCCTCCAATTCCTTGTCTAGAGGAAGATTATATGGAAGTAATGACAGTGAAGCTTCAGGACTTTTGGTACACAGGTATTAAGAATATTGAAGTTGTAGTGTGTCCTAGGTAGAAAGGAGAAGCTAGGTTGCAGCTGAGAAGCATCCCTGGTGAATTGTCCCAAGAGATCTTAGGAGAAAGGTTTCTGAATCTCCAAAACTCCAGTTATTTGTTGTGATTTCTGTTCCTATTCTGAATAAATTCATACCTAATTTTGTTTTGGTAGTTTTGTATTGTTTTTCTTATAGAGAACTCCCCAAGTTGTATCTGCTCTAGGCCCCAAATACTGAGATCCACTCTGCCCTTGCCTTTTTCTTGTTTATTATTTATTTAATTTTTTTTATTGAGATGGGGTCTTACCCCTTTACCCAGGCTGGAGTGCAGTGGCACAATCATGGCTCACTGCAGCCTCTGCCTCCCAAGCTCAAGCATCCTCCCATCTCAGCCTTC
>NW_012115988.1:3827359-3871815 GCF_000951035.1 Colobus angolensis palliatus
CCAGCACTTTGGGAGGCTGAGGTGGGAGGATCACTTGAGCCCAGGAGTTTGAGGCTAGCCTGGGCAACAAAGTGAGACCTCCCAATCTCTACAAAAAATGAGAAAAATTAAAGAGGCTTGGTGGCGCATGCCTGTAGTCTCAGCTACTCAGGAGGCTGATGCGGGAGGATCACTTGAGTCTGGGAGGCCGAGGCTGCAGCGAGCCGTGATCGTGCCACTGCATTCCAGCCTGGGCAACAGAACGAGACCCCATTTCGAAAAAAAAGAAAAGACGTAAAACATCATAATATACATGCATATATACATACATAATTATTTTAATCATTGAGAAAGGAAAAAAAAAGTTGCAGTTAACGTTCAAGTAACTAACAAAACACCCCAAACCCAGGCCCTTTTATAATATCAAATCTGCCAACGGGATTTGAAGTGAAATATATCCGTGTCTGGATGTATTTTAAGAATGTTTGTCAAAATTGTTTCTGATCCTATCACAATCTTAAGACAACAGGACACACTCTAAAGATGGGGAATGGGAAGAGTCATCTGAAAAGAATTTGACACACTAGAATTGAACGGAATTCAATTCAGATAAGCAAACATTAGTTGCATACCTGAGCAAATGCGGCTCTGTGCTTTCTCTGAGGTGGGAGAAGAGGGGTGGCAGGGGAATGACTGATTACAGTTGTTAAGAATAGGTATCCTCAGGCCGGGCATGGTGGCTCATGCCTGTAATCCCAGCACTTTGGGAGGCTGAGGTGGGTGGGTCACCTGAGGTCAGGAGTTTGAGACCAGCCTGGCCAACATAGTAAAACTTGGTGTCTACTAAAAATACAAAAATTAGCCAGGCGTGGTGGCAGGTACCTGTAATCCCAGTTACTTGGGAGGCTGAGGCAGAAGAATCGCTTGAACCCGGGAGATGGAGGTTGCAGTGAGCCGAGATTGTGCCATTGTACTCTAGCCTGGGCAACAAGAGCAAAACTCTGTCTCAAGAAAAAAAAGAAAAAGGCATCCTTAACTATCTACCAGTTTCAACACTGTGCATTTTCATTCCAGAGAACTAGGGGGTCCATCTTTTGTTTCCCAATGTTTTTAATGATGTAAAATGCACTTACAAGTGGTTAATATGGTTAATACTATAATATGTAGTTAATACCACCTAACTATAAACTTACAAGTGGTTAATACAAGTAGTTAATACAAAAGAGGTTGTGCTAACCAATCACTTTTAAATGTAGAGTTCAGTGGTATTAACTACATTCATATTGTTGTGTAACCATCACCATCATCCATCTCCAGTACACTTTTTACTTTTAATACATTTTAAAATTCCATCAGATTTTTGTTTTTAGATGAGGAAATTTATGACTGGGCATCAGTCTTTGTATAATGTTCAGAATAGCTTACCATGAGAAACTGTTAAAAGTTCTTCACGTGTATCAACTCGTTTAATCCCGTCAGCAAGACTTTGAAGTAGAGTCTAAATCACCTTAAAGATGAAAAAACTGAGATGCAGAATGGGTAATAAATAAAGCAGATGAGATCTGAACACAGGTAATCTACGTATGTAACCACTATGTTCTATTGATTCCAGAGCATTTTCTGCCAATAAAGATTCTCATGAAATGTCGCCAACAGGGGATAAGGTAAATACCTTGTCATAGGACTATGGGTCTCATCCACCTTTTCTGCTCTCACATACTGGATTGTTATGGCAGCCTCATTACTAACACTGGTTGCCTGGGGCAGGAATTCTCACTGGTGGTAGTGGTAAACAGGGCATATGAGTCCCTATGCTTTGAACAAACCGATCCCCGCAGGTGATGTGTATGTGACCTATGAGAAGTTGGTTGTAGAATTCTGTTGAAGAAGGATATTTATTGATGTAGGGGGAAAGTAAGCAGGTCACAAAAAAGTATGCATAAAAACAGGTGTGATCTTATTTTTATAAATATTTGTGTGTATATATATATGAAAATTAGACAAACAGCTATTTTTTTCTTTCATTTCTACATTTACTATGTATTAATTTTGTTTCAAGGGGGAAAAAAATCAACAAACTTAAAGAAAGTTTCAGCAAGTAAACCTCTATGGAGGGTTATTCCACGAAGCCCTTGGCTGAGAAGTGGTGCTCCAGGAGTCTTTGGTGTTCTAGGAGTCTTTGGTGCTCCAGGAAATTGACAGACCTTGGGAAAGACCGGAATTCTTTACCGTGGGTGGTGCTTCAGGGAGAACAACGATTTCTGAAGGAAACACTTCAGAAAAGCCTAGCTAACCAGGAAGACATCTGGTTTAGGGAGCAAAGCCAATACTTCAAACACATTCTTTGCTCAAATTTAGGAAAAGAGCTGATCACCAAGAAGTTGGAAACTTTTTCCTAACTTGTTTACACATCAAGCTGTTATGTGCTATCTTTGTATATATAATGTGCCTGAATGTCCTTGAGGTTTGTTGTTGTGGTGGTGTACACCATACTAAAGACAAAGAGGGAGAAGAGATTTGTAAACTTTTATGATGTGAAATGCACAGTTATTGTGAAGGTGCAATGCGTGATGTTGATTAATAATGGTTAAGTCAAGTATAAAAAGTTGAGCATGCAGAGACAGTAGAGGATATAATTTTTAATTAAGATCCCAACATAAAAGGCAAAGATACAAAGGTTTTGTGCTGCACAGGACAAACATTTATGGCTTTTTATTTATGTCTAGGACATTGAGACAATGCATTGCAGTTATCTGGTGTCATTCACAGCAATTCAGGACAGGTGTGGTGCTTATGGCATCAGGGACACAGCCTCCTTCTTGTTGCTCCACTTTGCATGGCCTCAACTTCATGATCTAAGATAGCAGCATCTATGTTTCAAGCAGCAGGTCAGAGGAAGAGAAAAAGAAACTGGCCCCACATGACAGTCCTAACTATTTCCACTTACACACAAGGAGATGGAAAATGTCTTTATGTTTGGCAGCTGTTTATAAAACAACAAAAACTGGAGCATGTATTAACACATGTGAATGAAAGAATGGATATTGGGGGACAACCAGTACCCTCTGCCACAAGCATCTATTGCAGGATGTCTCCACCTTGGCAACACTGACATTCTGGGTGAGATCGTTCTTTGTTCCAGTACTGTGCATTGTGGAATGGTTTCACAGCATCCCTGGCTTCTATCCACTAGGAGCATTCCCTTGGTTACGACAACCAGAAATGTCTCTAGGTATTGCTAAATGTTCCCCTCAGGATGACCTCTCCACTTCCTGTTGAGAACCACTGATTTACTGTCTGCAGAAACTGTGCTAATCACTGAAGAGACAAACCATAAATGAGATCATTTCACATGGCAGTAAGTGCCATGATGAAAATAAAACAGGATAAGGTGGCAGACAGGCCTGGGATGCAACATTTACTACATGCAAACGTCCTGACAGGGTAAATAATTTGGCTTGTTGCAAGAAGAATCAGAATGCAGACATGTCAGGATCTGTATCCTAGGGAAAGAACAACAACAAAAAGAATACAGGTGTGATTGGCAGAGCAGGTGGACTGACTTGAGGCTGGAGAGTAGATGGGAGCCTGGTGAGGTCTTGGTGTTTGATCTTGGTGGTTTGATCTTTACTGCAGTGGGAAAGAATTGGAAGACAAGCAGGGAATGACATGATCAGTGTTTTTTGTTTTTTTTTTTTCTTTTAAACCAGGTGGCTGCTGAGGGCATGTATATGAGAGAAGCATTAGAGAAGATACAGGGAGATGAGGAGGTTGTCATAGTCCATGTGAGAGATGATGATGGCTTGCAATTAGGCAGTGGCAATGGCAATGGAGAAATACTATTGAAGGAGAAAAGTAACTAAGACAGGAGATGGTTAAGGCTATCTTTGACTTATCCAAATGGCTAATGGGGAAGACGGAGTGGTGTTAAAGGGTAATTGTTTTCCACACCCCTTGAAATGCAGTTCAGGCCTTACAGATCTGTCCTGTATGCTCCTGTATTAATTTACTATGGCAGCAGTAACAAATAATCACAAACTTCACGGCTTGAAACAATAAATTTATTCCCATAGTTCTGGAGGCCAGGAAGTCCTGTATCAGTTTTATGGGTATCTAGAGACTCTGGGGAAGAATCTGTTCCATACCTCCTCCAGCTTCTGGTGACTGTCAGCATTGCTTTGCTGCAGCTCCATCATTCCAATCTCTGCCTCTGTGGTCACTGTGCTTTCTCCTCTGCTGTGTGGCAATATCTCCCTTTGCTTCTATCTAAGCATAGATGTAGCTGCATTTAGGGCACACCCAGATTATCCAGGATAATCTCTCCATCTCAAGACTTTAACTTAATCACACCTTTTGCTATAGAAGAGAGCATTTCCAGGTTCCAAGGATTGGTATAGGGATATCTTTTGGGAGGTCATAATTAAGCCTACCACGGTTCCTAAAGTGTTTGAAATCATTTCTGGTGCAATAAGGTCGTGTTTGTGTAGCGATCAAAGCGGAAAGAAACACTGTGAAAGTAATTTTAAAAATGCCGTTCAGTAATGTTAAAAAAAGGAAAAGAATTTCGTAAGTGGATTTTCAAGATTACTAAGAAAGGGATGAAAAAACACAGGAGGGTTCCATGGACTTTAGACAGATCATCCTAGACATTAAAGTCAATGCTTAAAAGCATGGTTATATTCACACATTGTATAGTGGGCAC
The DNA here is from genome assembly GCF_000951035.1 of Colobus angolensis palliatus. Classification (NCBI taxonomy): domain Eukaryota; kingdom Metazoa; phylum Chordata; class Mammalia; order Primates; family Cercopithecidae; genus Colobus; species Colobus angolensis. The sequence goes on from NW_012115988.1 coordinate 3,832,041, forward strand.
TCAAATGCACAATGGTCTGTCATGGTAGTAGGGCTGGGCATTAAGATAGGAGGGACAGCGAGAAGGCAGTGGACACTGGAATGGGAATGCAGAACTGAACCAGCCCACAGAGGCAGGGCAAGACAACAGGTTCAGGTACATCTAAGTAGCTGTGGCTAGCAGGTCGAATGATGAAGCAGGAGTGACATGCAGGAAAGCAGAGATCACGAACAACTCCAAGAATGGGTAATATTTAGAGATCCAGGCAGGCTGCTGGCATCAGGCTAATATCTCAGAAAGTTGTTAAACTTTAGGCTCTTGATTGGGGTTCCAGGGCAGGACTCTGTCACTGAAAGCGAATCCTAGTTCTCAGCATACTAGGAAATAGCCAAGAGAGGAACTTAGGCCCTAAAGAACAAGCCATGAATCTAATTAGCAGCACTGGGGTCCAAGATAGAGCTGGACAAACAACAAGGATAACTCATCCCAAGTTCTGGAGTGCTTATCCAGAACTTGCTAAGTGCTACTTCCTAAAGACCAGTACCTCCAGGCAGATTTGCAAGTAGGAGGAAAGTCTAATAATACTTTATGTAATTCTGATGGAAAAAGGCAAGAATAACATTCCTGTGTTTGCATTTATAATACAGCCTAACACATACAACATAAACAAGTCATTATTGACAATGGGAAGGAAAGTAATTTAACAGGCAACATAATTAAATCCATGAAATAAATATTTACTTATATAATACAATTTTCTAAACACCACCATTATTAAGGAGAGTACTAGGAAAAACTAACAAACATAGTACGTGAAACAGTTGGGTATGGTGGTAAAGGGCACAGGCTCTGGAGCCACAACTGACTAACACATTGCAATACTTTGTTTAACAAATTATAGCTGGTCTGCGTATCAACAGAAGAGCGATATCTGGGGGATCAGGATACCTAAATTCTAGACTTGCATCCTGGCCCTAAATCTAACTATCAATGTTGCCTTGGAAAAACTGCTCAAACTTTTGAGGTCTAAAGTTTCAGACCTGTAAACTTGAGAGGGTTGAGGTCCTAGGTCCCTTAAATGTAAACTTCAAAATGCTTTTTTGGGAATCTTTCAAATCTTCAAGCTTTTCAAAGTCCACCCAGACTTTCTCCTTACTATACAGTCTGAACAACTTTGAGAATCACTGTATTGTCTTTGTTTATATAGTAATCCTGATCTAAATTTTATTATTCCCATTTTGGAGACAAGGAAATAGAGGCCTAGGCTAGCATGGCTAAATAAGCGATAAAGCTGGGATTAGATTTTAACTCTGCCCATTTTAAAACTGTGCATTTTCTACTTTTCTGTATGTTATTCTGATATTAGACTTAATTTTCACATAGTAGGCTAGGATTCCAAGCACTCAATATCTATATATTTACCCAGATAGCTCTTACTTCGATATTTCTAAGTCTATACTTTGAGCTAACATTTGTTCAGTTCTCTCCTATTTCAGCACTCCCTTTTCTTGTTATTTATGGTGTTGTCAGCCCATATGGTCTAACTCCCATTTCTTACTCCTGTTGAACGTCTCCTACATGTCTGTTTTTTAGCAGTAACTCCTGACTTTTATCTGAAATAAAATTTTTATGTACTTGCTCATTTCATCCACTTTATGATGGAAAAAATTAGCTAGGTGTGAAGTTGGTACTAAAATTATAATAAACAGAGGACGAAACAAAGACAAGAGAAATAAAAACTCCAGTAATTATTTTCCTTTTTTTAATATTTAGGTTTTTATGAGACAAGGAAGATGATTTCATGTCTAAACACTGGAACAACTGAAATCATATTAATATTATAATCACTGTCATCTTCTAAAGGAAATTCTAAATGAATATTTGAATGGAAAAATAGCATTTAATATTTAACTTTCAGAATATAGAAACATTGTAGAAAGACTGTGTGATACCAGTGTATGTATTTTTGAGGTAATATTTATATAGCTAGTTACTCTCACAACCAAGGGAAACAAATACTGCTTTCTGGATATGTTCTACGTTAACTTGTCAAGAATTCTACACTGTTGTAAAATAAATGCAGTTCAGTGGTATAGCAGTTATACAAATATGTGTAAACTCTATTACTAGATTAACTTGAAACAGTAGAGTGGTTACTAATTATGTGTTATTAACAAAAATATCAACAAAAAAAAGACCAAAATGTGCAGGGGCACAATAACAAAAATATAATTATCAGTATAGCTATCTTATTAGAGTAAACCATAGTATCATCAGGCTTAAAAAAAACTAAGGTCATTGTTTTTTCTGACTCTTTCTTATAAATACAGTGGATAACTCTGATCAGTTATCCTTAATTCATTCCCTTGTACAAATTTGCTGATATTGAACACTATTTTCAAACACATCATCTGATTAAATAGGTGATCATTACTGAAAACTCATCAAAGCTTTCAAGGCTATTAATGGTTTCGTGCAACTTAAAACTTCTAATTTGGGAAGTAACCAGCCAAGGAATTTTTTCCTTTTATTGGTAAACAGCCACCATATATCAGTGACATTATCAATATGTAAATATGGTATTTAACATGCTTGTATTTTTCTTAAGAGCTGGAATACAGACTTCACAATATATCTGAAATATCATCAAATATTCTGATAATGCCATTACAATATAACCTATGTGTGACATTAAAAAAAAATACGAACTGGTCATAGTGCATTTTTCTGAACTTAAATTTCCTAGAGGCTAACATAACAACATTCTCATTTTGACACAGTATATTGCAAGCGTCTTTTATAAAGTTCACAGTCTTTTCTTGTTGCCTCTTTCTAAACGATCCTGTAAGGAAAAAAATATGATTTATGTAGTACAGCAAAGAGAAACAATTCATAGACATGACAAGGACTTTTAAAAAACATTCTCTCTTCTATGTATACTTATGAGAATAATTACATGTGAAAAAAGGATTGAGACAGTCTAAAATTTTAAAAACTATAAAATTTGTGGTTTTTACTTAGGAAAAAGAACGCTCTTGGTAAGTTCATTTTTCCCCTTGCCTTAATCTATTTTGCTTTTGTTTCACAGGTTACACCAGGAAAACATGATTTCTAAAATTCCCCTACTGTTAACCCAATTAAGCTTTTTGGCAAACGAAAAGAAGGAAGGGACAAAAATCCCAGCTAGGGTGGCTTTGATTTTGTCCTTCAGATATTTGCCAACAGAACTGACTTCTCAAATTATACTCGGCTGATCATGTTATAAAGATGACTATAATACATCATTTAAAACTGAAGGAAAATGGAATAGAAATTAATCTTAAGAGATCACTTGTGCTAAGAAAGTAAATGTCTACATCAAGAAAAAGATCTCATAAAATGGGGTTGCAGAGTGTTATTGCTTGTATAAAGAAGTTTGTCAAGCTCTTGTTCAGGCTGAACATTAATGCTTCCGTAGCAACTTTAGTAACATTAACTTTTGCAATCAAATAAGACGACAACAGTACAGAAGGTAAACATACTACTTTCACAGGTTTACAGGTGTGGCCCCTTTTGATAAAAATCAAAGCTTTAATGAAGGGACAAGTCCCTTAAGTGATGGCTGATTTTCCAAAATGAAATTTAAAAACTGGCAGGTGCTGATGCTTTTGTGCAGCCAAAAATCTCTAGTTAGTTCTGTTTTTCTTTTTTTAGAAGAGAGGCAGGGCAAATAAGGAAAGGTAAAGACTACATGTTTTGAAGGGACGGTTTTCTAATATTTATTTAGTGCCTATAACAGGGAGGAGATCAGATGGGGAAATCCAAAAGGATGTAAAATATGCAAATTGGGATCTGTTTACAGTAAAGAAATCAGCATTTCCCTCTTTAACCTTTGTTTCCTTAATATTTTAATAATCCTTTGTTTTATGATTGTTCCACTGAAAGTATGTCAACTATGTAAAATTCAGAAAGTTAGTTCCAAAGAACTTTAGGATATAATTCAATATCTAAGATTAGTTTGACAACAGAAGTAAAATTCATGAGGACAATTTGACAGAGCTTTTTACCATAGAGGATCTATAACTATCTTTTGCTTCTCAAGCAGGGCTCAGATGGTGAACAATGAAACTCAAGAGTTAAAGAAAAGGGTTCTCGGCTGGGCATGGGGGCTTACACCCATGATCCCAGCACTTTGGAAGGCCCAGGTGGGCGGATTGCTTGAGGTCAGGAGTTTGACACCAGCCTGGCCAATACGGCGAAACCCTGTCTCTACTAAAAATACCAAACTTAGCTGCACATGGTGGCATGTGCTTGTAGTACCAGTGACTCAGAAGGTTGAGGCACAAGAATCGCTTGAATTGGTGAGGTGGAGGTTGCAGTGAACTGAGATTGTGCCACTGAACTCCAGCCTGGGTGACAGAGTGAAACACTGTCTCAAAAAACAAAACGAAACAAAACAAAACAAACGAACAACAACAAAAAAACCCCAGAACAAAACAAACAGGGCACTCGATGATATCTAAATCTGAGAAACTTATACAGGGTCTCATATTGGACAATGGTGGGGGGTGGGTAGGTGAAGGAAAAAAATGTAACCAATCAGGACATAACAAATAGCATTCTTGATTAGAAAAATATAAAGTGGCCGGGCGCGGTGGCTCAAGCCTGTAATCCCAGCACTTTGGGAGGCCGAGACGGGCAGATCACGAGGTCAGGAGATCGAGATCATCCTGGCTAACACGGTGAAACCCCGTCTCTACTAAAAAATACAAAAAACTAGCCGGGCGACGAGGCGGGCGCCTGTAGTCCCAGCTACTCGGGAGGCTGAGGCAGGAGAATGGCATACACCTGGAAGGCGGAGCTTGCAGTGAGTTGAGATCCGGCCACTGCACTCCAGCCTGGGCGGCAAAGTGGAGACTCCGTCTCAAAAAAAAAAAAAAAAAAGAAATATATAAAGTGCTTTCTTATACAGGATCTGCTTTAATTTTCATAAGGTATTATAACCTTTATTTAAGTATTAAAGTACCTGAGGAGCACAGATGTCAAATGAATCACCTGTGGGTTACAGAAGTGGTATACTATGGAGCTGAGATTTTGTTTTCCTTCAAACAGAGATATTATGGGAAATTGGTTTTAGAGGTGATGAAAAAATATACACATCAAACAAGGTGGTAAGGCACCTCTGGGATTATCAATAGTATAGAAGCCACCACCACTTCTTGGGCTGGAGGGATGAGGTTATGGAGCCCAGGTGTGAAGGCCAGTAAGTAGAAGCTGCCCAGTGGGACCTGAGACCATGGAGGGAAGGAACTGGAGCCAAAAAGGAGAAGGCCCCTACAGTGGAGAGAGTAGAAGAAATCCCCGGCTTTCTCCTTCCTCCTGCCTTCAGTCTTCTAGTGCCTGCCACTGGCTAAACCTGCCCAGACTGAGTCAGACAGCAAGGAAGCTTTGGAAACAGACCTCGCAGAGATATAGAGTAAAGCAGTGGTGAGAGGAGAATGGATCTAAGAACACAATCCAATGACCAGCAAAGGCCAAAGAACATAGTGGTTAATGACGGAGGTTCTGGAGAAAGATTCTCTGCCTTTGAATGCTATCACTTTCTAGTAACTTTGGGTAAATTATATAACATCTCTGGGTCTCAGTTTCTTCATTCACAAAACAGGGATATTAAAATAGTTTCAATTACTGAGTTGTCATGGAGAGTAAACAAAACAACATATATGAAGCCCTTAGCCAAGTGCTTAGTCCAGAGCATACTCTCAACAAATGTCATCTAATAAATATTTCAAAAATTGGATACAAGCAGAAATTAGATCAAGTCCTAAATGTGCTATCAAACAAGGCCCTACTGTTGGCATGCTGTCTGGCATAATCTGGGACGAGGTCTTTTCCACGGAAACAGGTATAACAACTATGTTCTTGGGAAGGAATCACTCTTTTTTTTTTGAGATGGAGTCTCGCTCTGTCACCCAGGCTGGACTACAGTGGTGCGATCTCGGCTTACTACAACCTCCACCTCCCAGGTTCAAGTGATTCTCCTGCCTCAGCCTCCTGAGTAGCTGGGATTACAGGCACTTGCCACCATGCCTGGCTAATTTTTCGTATTTTCAGTAGAGACAGGGTTTTAGTGTGTTAGCCTGGATGGTCTTGATCTGACCTCATGATCCGCCTCGGCCTTCCAAAGTGCTGGGATTAAAGAAAGATATGAGCCACCATGCCCAGTCAGGAATCACTCTTAAAAGCTTTCTACATCCTTTACCAAGAATTCAGCAGCTCCAGGCTGACTGTGGCTTTTTTGCGGGGAGGAAATGGGTTGAGGAAATCTCACTGTTACATACATTCTTCAGAATTGAGAGAACCAATGGCTGTTACCACAATGAAGACATTCAACAATGGATACTGGCCATAAGAAATTGAGGGCATACTTCTGGTTTTCCTTTCTCCATTCAAGGATCTAAGTATGTCTGACATCACGGCAAAGTCCACTAATGTCGATACTCAACCTGGTCGAGTAAACCTTAATCTCACAAACAGGGGGAAAATGTTGTATTTCTAGGCAAGAGGTCTCTGAAGTGACTTCTTCATTTTCCAATGTGGATCTTGAAAGATACCATGGAATAATGATCATGCCCGGAATAGGTCAGCAATTTTAGGATCTCTATTTTCGAGCTGGGGAAGGGGTGGTCTTGCTGACAATCTACCTATCTGCTCCAGGCCATGTGAACTGAACCCTTAGTGTTCCTGGGATTGGAGCGTACAGGGTATTCACCCTTCTCTCGCTACTCTGTCTCCTGCTATTGTCAAAGTAGGCTAGTTAAAACAAACATGCAAACTAAGCGGAACTATCAGATTACAAACATGTGCTTTAGATTACTTCATGACTGGCTCTAAACCAAGGCCAAAGTCGTTGGTTGAGAATAAGTCATTCTTTCAGCAAAATTCCTACAGATGAAGTAATACAGATGATGATGATAATAGCTATCATTTCTTGAGTGTTTACTGTCAGTAAGGCATAGTGCTAAAAAACCTACACATTTTATTTAGTTCACTTAACAATCCAGTGAGCCAGGCATCATTATCGTTCCAATTTTATAGATGAAAGAAGTGAGCCCCAAAGGGATGCTATAACCTGCCTAAGATAAAAAAACCTAGCATGCGGCCAGGTATAGGTAGGTATTCCAGGTATGTCTGACTCCAAAGTCCATGAGTATAGTGCCTGCTTGCCTTGTGCCAGGAACAGTGCTGAGCCTTGGAGATACCATGACCATTAAGATGCAGGGAAATGTGTACAGTGAAATAAAAAGCCATCATTTGTAAAAAGGCCTGACTGAAAGCCACAAAGGCTGCCAAATTTTGAAGATAAGCCCAATCAGTCTGTCTTGGGAGAAACTGGGAAGGCAGGCCAGGGCTGCCTCTGGAATGGTCTCTTTCCCAATTGATCAAAGTGTGGCTGGGAAATCATCTCAGGTTACTGGCTCGTAGCAGAAGGGAGGGAGGAAAGACAAGCTTAACAGGGATGAATGTTTCTTTTCTTGGATTAGAGAGAAAGAGAAAGAAAACCTATGGCCCAGATCTGACTTTGTGGCTTTAACAATCAAACATTTTTTTTCCCATTTCCATCTTTCAAATCAACATTTGGAGGTAAATAATAAATTTGAATGCTAAAGTCTTTGGCCTGATATGTCTAAAACACTGAGACGAGAGTAGTGTGATGTGGAACTTGAAATTCTGGCCTCATTTTGGCATGAATATGGCAAACATCCCAAATAGCAAAACTCATCTTTTCTAGAACCAGTCTGTTTTCCAGTGCTGCCATTTTTGTGGCTTAATTCTTTTGCTTAAAAGTTCACCAAAACTGGAATGCTATAAATATGCACGTCAGCAATTCCTTATAATTATCTTGTATTTTCCTGCAATGTACTAATCTTTACCCTCTAGGTAAAAATCTGGCTTATTTAAATCATTTAACAAAGTCAGGATTAAGTACATCATCTTGATTAGTTAGGGACAAATAACCCAAATAATTTACTTAGGTAATTACTACTTCAAAACATTTAGACGCATAAAGTGCATGTCACACCCACCTGAAGTTCAGAGTGTTCTTTCAGGAGTTGATCATATTCTTTCGAAAGTCTCTCTGACTGCATCTTCATTTCCATCACATCATTTTGTGCCTTGGAAAGGGCTAGAAAATATTGAATAGAGTTTTATTTTTATTTCAAAATAATTTCAAATTCATAGAAAAGTTACACGACTTAAATAGAGAACTCCTGTATAGTCTTTACTCAAATCCACTGTTAACATTGTGCTACATTTGTTATCATATTCTCTCTTCACACACACTATTATTTTCTTGACTCATTTGAGAATAAGGTGCAGGTATCATGCCCCTCTACTCTTTAATACATTTCTGGGAATGTACTTCCCAGAAACAAAATATTATCTAACATAACCATAGTATAGTCACCAAATTTAGGAAACTTAATATGAATACAAAACTATAAATCTAATTTACCATCCATATGCCAATTTTTGGAACTGTCCCAATCATTTCTTTTTAGCATTTTTTCCACTGCCAGTCCAGGATACAGTGCTAGATCACATATTGCATTTAGTTATCATGTCTCTTTAATTTCTTTTAATCTGGAATAATTCCCCACCATTATCACAGCCCTCTTCTCCCCATCTTTCATGACATTGACATTCTAAAGAATACAGGCCACTTTCAGATAGAATGTTCTTCACTTTGTTTTTGTCTGATGTTTCCTCATGATTAAATTCAGGTCATACATCCACTTACATATGAATATAAATGATATTAAATGCTTCTCAGGGCATCCAGAGGCCCATCACATCCAAAGTTTCTCTGTCCCTCACTGGTTTTTCCATTTTATACTTACAGTTTTAACCTCTGTAACTAAAGAAGCAATATATAGGAAGACAATTTAGTCTATGTAAGCATCCTGCTCCTCAAGATAATGGCACACAAGAATTACTATATATTGACCTTTGCCTACCAAGGAGCTACAATGTCAGCAGATCCATGTCCTTAGAAGTAATATATATATATATATAACAATACATTGTGAAGAAGGTACTAATGAGCAAAATATGTAGAAGAGCAGCACAAGATGGGTCAGCAAAAGTAAAGTTGTCATACTTGAAAATTTTATCTCATATAGTGCTTTCAGAAGTCATTTTTCCAAACTCTGGGAATCCTGAAGTAGCTCTATATCATATGCAGCCTTCAGAAGTTCTACATTTGGAAGTCTTTTAGGGTAGGAGTTTAAGGGAAAAAAGCAGAATTTATAAATTTAAAAGCTACTTTTCTGGCACAATGAAATAAAATTATAGGATCTAGTTATAAACAATCTTTTCTCTTGAGAAGTCATCATATAGGCATTTTTATATAAATACATAAGCCATTATCAACTAAAATGCTTTTTGTATCAGTATTTCTAGACAGTATTGTCAAATGTTCTACATAGTTCTACATCTGTGTTGTCAATACGGTAGCCACTACTTAAATGTGGCTACTGTGAACTTTAAATGTGGCTAGTTTAAGTGAGGACCTATATTTTCAATTTAAGTTCAATTAAATTTAAACAGCCACATGTAGCTAGTAGCCAGCCATATTGGTCAGCACAGCTCTGTAATTTCTTCCATGTTCCTTCTATAGCTGCATAATTCTAAATAAGGTATTAAAGATTGATTTTGACAAATTTAATTGATATCACTTGCTAAAGGTATGAGTCAGGCATGGAAGATGCTTTTGGGGATCGTTTGATTTCATTAGGACCACCTTCACAACATAAAGAGTTATATATTAGTTTTCAATTTGGGTTCTACAAGGCATTTCCTACAGGCTACTTGAAAAATATGATGCACGGTGGTGTTATCTTCAGAACTCAGCAAAAAAGTTTAAGACCCTGGATTTCTAGTACATAAAATGCACAGTAGATTCCACAACCTAATAATGGCTGACTAGCCTGCAATGGTGTCTTTTTTTTAAAGACAATGTCTTGCTCTATCACCCCAGTCAATTTTTAAATTTTTTGTAGAGATGAGGTCTCACTATGTTGCCCAGACAGGTCTTGAACTCCTGGCCTCAAGCAATTCTCTCACCTCAGGCTCCCAAAGTGCTAGGATTACAGGTGTGAGCCACTGCCCCTGGCCTACAATGGTAGTTTTAGGAATGTTGTTGTTATGGTCCGAATGCTTGTCTCTCCATAAAATTCATGTGTTGAAACCTAATTACCAATGTGATAGTATTGGGAGGCGTGGCTGGGGAGTGATTAGGTCATGAGGGTGGGGCCCTCATTAATGGGATTCATGCCCTAATAAAAAGAGGCCCTTAGAGAGCTGCCTTTCCCTTTCCATTAGGTGAGGACATAGAAAGATGGTACCATCTATAAATCAGGAAACAGGCCCTCACCAGAGGCCTAATTCACTGGGGCCTTGATCTCAGACTTCCCAGTCACCAGAACTGTGAGAAATAAATTTATGTTGTTTATAAGCTACTGAGTCTATAGTACTTTCTACTAAGACAGTTGGTCAGGCCTTTGTAATGAACAGGAGTTGGTCTTAATGTTAAAAATGATTTACACTTGAATTTCTGACATTAATAAATTATTTAATAAATTTAATATATCTTAGATATCAACCCAGTAGTTCCTTTTCAAAAGAAGCTACAAAACCACTTGTACAGCCTATCTAGGAGTTTCTTCTGGTTACTACCAGTATAAAGCTATTAACGGAACAAATGCAGACAAATACTGCTTTTCTGCCACTTATTAAGCCAGGGTATGAACTGTGTTTCTTATTTCATTTTGTATTTCAGTGGATATTAACAAATCTAATGAATACTATCACTCCAATTAGGGGAGGCTATTATTGTCTAGACACATCCTGGACTGTTTCCCAGTCCTTTATCTCATTTTATAAAAATTTTAATATTGTGTTTTGGATGCCTTCCACCTCCTTTTGCAACTGCATCTGTAACTAAGAGATTATATAAACTTGTTATCTGACATGTGAATATGCTTGTTTTATTTTGAGCCATATTATTTTGGAAACAGCATATATAAGAAAAATATTATTGGACAAGGAGGCTTTAGATGATACATCTAAGTCACTATTTCAATTTTCTTAACTGCAAAAATGGGCTGCTATCACTTGCCAGTGGCTTTATGGAAATACTGAGATATTGCATAAGAATATTGGCTAGATTCAATAAGAGACTGTTATGTCCTAGGTTATGGTCCATTAGATATTTTTAAAGGCACATGCATCATTTGTTACTATGGAAAATAACTTCAACTATGTTACAGTGACACATAATAAGCAAAAATATTTGTTGCCTTTCCAAGTGTTAAATGTTCACTTATGGAGCTATTTACACAGTGAGAGGAGCAGGTGAGACTAACGCACCGTGTAAATGTATTGTATCACTGTGATTTCGACCAGAGATAACAAACACTGCCAGTTAAGCTCTGCCAGGAAATGGAAGTTTTTAGAGGTGTTGGCATGACAGCTAAAGTTGGGCTGTTGTACAATAGCTGTAAGGATTGAGCCAGAGGAAAACATATTTTATTTGAAAAATTTCCAAACGTCTAGTGTTGGTTTCTTTCCAATTTATTTGGTTCTCTTTTTGAGAATTCAGGAGTGTGATACACTGGAGCTATTTAGTATTTAATCCTCACATGTACTATTCCTTTGCCAGTGATCACTTATTGGATTGTTAATCTACAGTAATGCTTCCAAGATACTTGGCAAGTAGACACACAAACTTCTGCTCAGTAAGGACATAAATTGTGGCTTAATTATATTATCATTTTTTTGTACATGCCTATATTGTAAGGTCTATGTAGGTAAAGGTTTATGTTTTATTCATCACTTCAATCAACACCTAATCTCTTTTAACCTCATACCCATCTGTTGATAAAGTCTGTTGATTCACTTCCTTTATAGCTCTCCAATTCATACATTCCATTTCAGCTCTGTGAACACTGTCCTCATTTCCAGATTAGATTAAGTGGATTTCTCACATAGTTGCCCAGCTACTTTAATCCATTGTCTATAATGCTGTCAAAGTGATTGCTCTCATGCCTAAAAACCCTCTAAGAGCGCCCTGAAAACGTTAATACACAAACAGGGCATATGAGGCCCTTCATGATGGCTTTTAGGCCTACTGCTCAACTCTCTCCACTAGCTCCATCTTATTTTACACTCCAGTTGCCTTGAGCTCCTTGTAGTACCTCAAAAGTGCCATATTCCTTTGGTAACAACCTGCTCATTTTTGTTACAACATCTTGTCCATCTCCTCCTATTTCATCTGGCTAACTAATGTCATCCTTTAAAATGTCAAGAAAGTGTCCTTGATCTCCAGTGTTGGCTTCTACTACAACTCAAGTTTCACCACAGCATGTATTGAATTGAGGGGCAACTATGCCCTTACTAGACTATGGACTACTCAAAAAACAGAGCTGTGTCTTATCTGTCTGTCTGAGTACTTAGCATATTGCCTAGTATTGGTAAGTGCTTGAAATATGCTCTTTGAAGGAATGAAACAATGAATAAATGAAAAATGTAAGCTTTAAGCATTTGAAAAATTCACTTGTGTGTAAACAGTTCACTTGGAAATGATAAATGTCAGGTGAACAACACAAAGTGTTACTTTAGTCACCTGATAGGAATCTTGGTTGAGACAAGATAAAAACACCTTCAATCTAAAACCAAAATACTCAGGATAGCTGTAACAACGCAAACAGACCATTCTTGAAATATTTCGATGAAAATATACTCATGTTACAAATATCTCATACTACTTCAGAATCAAAAATAAAATATAAATAAATAGTACCACAGAATCCAGCTCAATTAAAAAAAAACCCTGTACACTGATTCTAAGAATAAGGCAGGAAATGTGCAAGATAAGCCTGGAGTATCTTATAATGTCAGAAAGTAGGCAAGTGCTCCAAAAATGAAAAAAAAAATCAAAAATGGAAATATGTCAAAGGGACACAGGAGCCAAATGAAAGAGCTCCCAATGGCGAAAGCTGGACAACCTGAACAATAAAGTAGTATTAAATTATAACCCAAATTATAAAATAAATACCTATTAGTCCATACTGACAAACAAATGGTAGAGAACTGACAAATCTATGCAGAAGAATTCCAAACAATTTACACAGATACTCTACTTTCAAGGAGGTTGAGCATAACTTCCCTTCTTTTTTTTCTTTTTTTAATCCACTCATTTGCACACTGATCTGAAGTGTGGGCTGTGAACAGTGATTCAAAAAGATTACAGTATGGAAAAAGGAGGCAAAAGAGTAATTTTACAGTTCAGAAACTAGACAAGCACTATTTTAGCCAGGTGATCAAGGTCAACATCAAAACTGACAAGTTATGTTAATAATATGTACTCTTGATATAATGTGATGAAAGCTGGCACATTACCTCTGTGACTTTCAAAACCTATACAAAAGTAGAAAACATGGAATCCAGGCCGGGCACAGTGGCTTATACCTGTAATTCCAGCACTTTGGGAGGCCGAGGCAGGTGGATCACGAGGTCAGGAGTCCAAGACCAGCCTGGCCAACATGGTGAAACCCTGTCTCTACTAAAAGAGACTGCTCTTTTTCATTATAAGCCTTGTGTTACTATTTTGCTTTAAAAATATATATATGTAAGACTTTGATAAAACAAAAAAAAGTAAAAGGTGCTCCAGATAAATACTCCCTTTTATAACAAAGGCTCTCAGAGCTGGGAAGACCTCTAGAGATCTAGTACCATTTTTTTATTTCCCTAACATAATTATAATGAAAAGAACACGCGAATTTCTTTACTCAAATCATTTCTCTTCTTCTGCAAAGTTTTATTATTCCGTATCAATGGATATCAATGGTTCTAATAAATGTTCTAAACAGCCATGCTCTAATACTAATGAGAATTGGTTCTACTTATTGGCATATCCTCTCTTCTCCCAAAGCTCTATATTTAAGACTTGTGGTCTCATTTCACACAGCACACTTGTGTTGTGAGCTAACAGATGCATAAAACCTGCCAGATCCTGTCCTAAAGATCCTAAGATTGCATGAAACATTCTTCAAAAGTGATGAATATGGCTTAATTTATCACCTGCTGAACTTTCTAAGTTTGGAGAAAGGGAAGTTACTGTGAAAATATTTTTCTCATGAAAAATTAATATAATTTTAAGGGTCAAAAAGCCAACAAAGAAAACAGTTCTTGATGGTCAGTTGTGCTTAATTACATTATTTGGAGATATATAATAGACATTAAAGTTTAACTAGTCTGGTCTCTCATTTTACAAAGGAGAAAAGTATGGCCTAAAAAGAGTCAATGACTTTGCCAAGATTACCCAGTGTATCCTCAGATTTTGCAACGTAATTCATATAACTTAGCAAAAGCTGTATGAACAGCTTCTAATATTTAGGGTCTACTCACAAAGTAAAGTTGGAATATGGCCAATTAATTAGATAAATCAAGCCAAAAAACTACCGCCCTAGATTACCTGGGTATTTGGGAGAGGTTTTTTTTTTTTTTTTTAAATTTTACATTCTTTTTTACAATAAAAAGCTATCTTTTTCATTAAGCAAAATAAATTCATTGTAGAAAATAATTTAAACTCCAGGAAAAAGTCATTTTTTGTACATGCTAAGGAAAACCACTATTAATAGTTTAGTGTTTTTTCCTAATTGAAAGTTTTAAAACTAGAGTTGTCCAGTTTAATTTTTGTACCTCACTTGGCAATAAACATGAACTTGCCATAAGCTGTTATCATTAGAAAAGTATTTACCATGAAGGATTGTAGTAAACATGCATATCTAGGTATAGAATAAGACAGTAGAAAAGAACACCAAGGCATTCAACGTAATCATCTCCTTTGATCTCTTAGGGGCTACATCAATGGACCCCTTAACTATAGAGCATTATCATTCACTGCACCTAGTGTGACACATCGACGTCCAACAGACCACTCTGCTTTTTGCTTTGCTCTTCTCACTCAGAACAGTAGTATCATGTCACTCATTTTTCTGCCATTCCATGTCCATCAACACATTTAGAGAATTGTGCTTGATTACATCTTTATCACCTGGAACATTCCTTGATTCAGTATGCATTTAGCACTCTCCACTCATGTTTTTGGTAGACTAGCCCATGTTTCACACTGGGGAGGAAATGAATCCCTTTATGTACATATGTTTGGTTCACCATCTGGACTACAAGCTCTTCTGAGAAGAAACTGTTTTCTCTTGCTTTAATGTCCCTCTGTAGAGATTATAAAAGCTTTTCCTCAGGGTAGACATCGCTATGGTTGCTAGTACTGTGAATAATATATAAGGTATCTCTGAATTTCTGTCTTAATATCTTCCTTATAGCTATTCCTCCTGGTTACTGAAAGACATATAGTTTATTTTACGAGTATAGGCCTTGATAACAGATAAGAAGCTCACAGGAAAGGGAAACGTCGTAACTAAATGGGAATGTAACAGAGAACCAAACAGGATGAAATATCACCATTACATATTAGTCCAAGAAAAGTAGTCTGATACTGAGCAAACCCTTTTTTCTGTTTTGACAATAATATCAATACGTGAAAATAACACAGAGGTGAACTAATAAATACTAATAAATCCTTTATTTACCTAAATAAAATGACTGGTCATGAGTTTTATTTGCTTTAAGTAATTAAAATACTATTAATTATATATTGCCTATTGGTGCAACCATCAAATAAACTATACTATTATTTCTTAATGCGGAGTTTTTTTTTTTTTCAGTTGATACAAGAAGGGAAAAAGATGTCAATGAAGCAGAAACTTCCAGACATGAAAACAAATAAGAAACACTATGTTTTTTTCTTATTTAAATCACAAAAGTGCATTAAAAGGCAACAAAGTAAAAAACAAAAAACAAAAAAAATCATATGACCAAAAACAGCAAACTGTTTTTAAGCATTAATAATTTTAAAATAAGCTGGTGGCTTTGATATAACTGTACATAAAAGATAACCGAGTTCATGTCCATAAAAATTTACCACTGTAAAACATGCTTAGGGTAAACTTTTAAAATTTACTTTTAGATGAATATGTGGTTCATTTTTACGAAACTGGAAATCCTATTGTTTTAAACTTGTATACAAAGCTTAAGTCTTATTCTTAACACTCAAGAGGCAGGAATTTAGGGTTTTGGGTATATAGAACAGCAATTCCCCTGTAATTTTCTATCTTGTCTTGATCTCCAATTTCTCTTGAAAAGCACTTCAGCTACTTTTCACTATCTGGTCCCCATGTTAACTGGCAATAAAAGGTAAAAAAAACTTAACTTCTTCAAGGGTATTAAAGTTGGTCTGTAAAACGTAATTTTAGTTTTGTTCAAGGTAAGTCAAGGTGATATGAAAGCATTTATCCAGGAAGAGAGTTTAATTATCATTATTTTAAGTAGAGGACTAAGGGGGTTCTATTTCCTGGTCCAAATCTAGTATGTCTATTATATGCTGCTAATACTTAGGGACCCATAATAGGTCTTTACACTCAGTTTCTGATTTGTTAGTATATGCTTTAAGAAATTTATTTAAAGTTTGCTTTATCCTCAAGAGGCATTCTTTTTAAGGAAAGTGTTAATTATGCTCCACATTAAATGACTTTACAATAAATGAATTACTTGAAAAGTTCTTTTAAAAATATATGAGGCCCAGGCACAGCAATTTATGCCTGTAATCCCAGCATTTTTGGAGGCTGAGGAGGAAGGGCTTGAAGCCAGAAGTTCAAGACCAGATGAAGTAGCAAAGCGAGATCCTGTGTCTACAAAAAATTTAAAAAATTAGGCGGGCATGGTGGTGCACGTATGTAGAGCCAGCTACTCAGGAGGCTGAGGTGGGAGGATCGCATGAGCCCAGGAGTTTCAGGTTGCAGTAAGACATGACTGCACTCCAACCTGGGCAACAGTGAGATTCTGTCTCAAACAAAACAAAACAAAACAAAACAATTGCTGATGAAACAAAGAAGGAACAAAGGAAAGCAGGAAACAAAGAGAAGAAAGGCATCATCAAGCAATTTCCCCCAATTACTGTTTTCTCTTTTCCTTTATGTAGGAGACATACACTGCTAATTCGACCTTTATTACAAGATCGGCAGCCCTAAGAATTCCTTCTAAAATATGGCATGTTTTTTATATCTATATGTATTCCTGCTCCTAAAAGAATGAAGAACAGACATTTCCACATGCAGCTCAATCACTTTTTAAACCATATTTACTTTTATCATTGTTTGGATGCATGCAATGACTGAATGCTACATATTTCTAGTTACAAGAATAAAGGAGGCTGGGTACAGTGGCTCACGCCAGTAATCCCCAGCACTTTGGGAGGCCAAGGCAGGCAGATCAAGAGGTCAGGAGATGGAGACCATCCTGGCTAATATGGTGAAATCCCGTCTCTACTAAAAATACAAAAAAATTAGATGGGCGTGGTGGTGGGCGCCTGTAGTCCCAGCTACTCGGGAGGTTGAGGCAGGAGAATGGTGTGAACCCAAGAGGCGGAGCTTGCAGTGAGCCAGATCCCACCACTGCCCTCCAGCCTGGGCGACAGAGTGAGACTGCATCTCAAAAAAAAAAAAAAAAAGAATAAAGGAAGGTATTCATTTATGAAAATAAGTAGTTTTCCTGGAAGAGACCTTTAAAGCCAATCTCCTTGGAAATCAGAAGGTTTTTCCACTAAATACAATGTCTGTGCTAGGGTGATATTACTGCACGGAAGCACCGCTAATAGTTTACAAACTCTGGTCAAAATAGGAGTTGGAGGTTAAAAACTGAAGGTGTTTGCCACAACTGATAGAGTGTTCTTAGTAGCTGCCTACAGAATGCCACTTTTTAAATGTGGGCTAACTAGCTTAAATAAACATTTGTATTTACGTTTTGTTTCCACTAATACACTTGGGAGAAAATGTTTCACTTAGATTTCAGTAACATGAAGGATAAGAAAATTCACTCTATTTTCCTGTAAAAAAAGAAAACATTGCTTTTTTACTCAATTTTCAAATATAAGATCCCTTTCTAAATCTTTCTTAAGCCTTGTCACCTTAACACCCTCAATATTTAGAAATCAGTGAATATTTTTTGAGTGGTACTGTGCACAAAGTATTGTACCACTGAATTCATCCAAATCATGCACTATTAATTGATATATTTTCTTAGTTCTTACCTTACTGAATTTAACTGGTTTAGGTCAACAGAACATGACCAAGGAAACACTCTCTTTAGAAATGGAACTTTGATCTTCTCAAGGTCATTACAAATGTTAGTTTTTAAAAAAACATAGAGCAAATAAAATGTGTTCATAAAATATTATATATCTTGCCAGAACCAAACAGGACACACTCAAACAGGTAAAATCTGCCTTTACCTGAACACTAATTCACTTCGAAAGTATCTCTGCAGTCTATACTTCAAACACAGAAGCTGGTATCACTTGTTATCAGATTGTAAACACAATGCTTACATTGTCAAAAGAGTTCATTTTCTCTAAAATCTGATTTTGTCTTTTAAAGAAATGGTCATGTAATACTAAGTTAAGTTTTATGCCAGATTTAAAGAGTTAAAGCTCAAAATATCTCAGAGCTAGAATTTTTGAAAGATGAAAAGAGAAACTAAATTGAGCAGGGTTAAGAAAAGTGTAGTACACATACACTCTTGTCTCTTTTATTTTTGTACCACCCTGCTTACAACATAAGAAAAGAGATTCTTGGTGGATACAGAAAAAAGAAAGCAGGATTTTGAACCAATATTTTTGTGTTTTGGAAATAGATGGTTTCATTCTTCAAAAGAATTAGTAGCTATATTTTATACAGGGTTAAAAAAAGAACACTAGTTTCTCTTCTGAAATGTCTGTTGTAAATGGTAGGTAACTGTTAAATTCATTTTCACATAAACAATAACATTTCTTGATCATGTTCTAAATCTTTTGGAATTACAGAAACGGCAACAGTACCAACTAAAAGATTCTTGATTTTTGGGCTACACTATGCCAACTACATAATATACCACTTTGTCTATAAGGGTAATTTATTTTTTAACTTATTGCTTCTGAACTGTCTTTTTTTTTCACTTGAAGTAAAAAGTAGGAACGTGACTAAAGAATTTTGTATCACATAAATATCCTCCGGTGGATTTTTGTTCTATTTACAGAATTAGCTTTTATTTTTATGTTTTCCATCTCAAATTCAAATACATCCTGATTGAAGTAAACCCTTTCCAAACAATGTACCTTAACACCAACTGATGGTGAGGTTTCTCAGTGTCTGGCCAACATAAAAACCTATCTGTTGTATGCAGAAATGTTGCAAAGTGTCAAGCCACAAACTTATACTCAGAGTTTTCTGGGATGACACTGAATTTGGGGTATCTACTTTTCTGTGCTATGCAGATGCAACAAAAATAATTTGTTCTTTGACTAAGAAAAAAACAGTAGCAAAACTTTTTTTTTTTTTTCATGTAGAAGAAATCGCTGCCTTCAGGGAAATGGACTTGGGATGCTCCACTTCAAGCCTACACTGCAATGTTATGTTGGAAGGAGACACTCAAATTCTTAGCTGACATCCCAGGTATTATTGCCTACTCTGTGCCTACCTGTCTCTTTCAAGGAACGCTTTCTTTATGTCTAACAGGTAGAATATATTAGTGCTTGAAATAAACAATATATTTTCTTGTAAGAAAACTGTTCCCCTGCAATTGCTTCTCTGAGAGGAGGAATATACAATGATGGAAAAATGTGATTCATTTGATAAAAACACATTTATAAACAACTCTTTAGGAACATAGCTCTTTTGCTAAGGCAAGAACATCTGTATTGACAACACAGATCTTAAACACCTACATGTTTTTCTGTATAACAGAGCATGTTTCTTTTGGCTGACACAATGTTTTATCTTCATATTTGAACAAGAATTTATAAATAGGTCATTCTTGGTATCTTAGAAGAACATTTAGGCATTAGTTTTGTTTTAGGAAAAACAGTGAAGTGTACAGCATAAAGTATCCTGCTAGTCTTTTTACTTCTTCACATGTACACAAAGTTACCATCTGAAGTCTTCCTTAATTCAGTTTTCAGTTTCTCCTGGTCTTGTACTAGTTTTTTATTTTCTGCTTCCAAAATACATTCTTCATCTTTACCATGGCTTTTCAAAATCTATTGCAAAAGGGAGATACAGGAAGAAATAAGCTTAAATTGCAATAGCCAGACGTTCTTACAGAAAATGAGCTGAGTAACCTATCTAAAATTACTATTCTATAATTTATTCTTTGTCCTTTCCAGAATTTTATAGTTTTCTACAATGTACTTTTGCTGACAGAAACTTAATATTTGGCAAACACACAAAAAAGATTTCTTATTATGGCTGAAATCTCTAAAGTGAACATAAGAATTTAAAATAATGTTCTCAAAAGTATTTAGGTAAATAATGTCAGTCTTTCTCTATCAATTAATGAGAAATATAAATCTAAGGGAAAAAAACAGTTCTGAAGATAATATTAATTAGAAAACCATTATGTTCTGATTGTAGAGCTATCTACTCAGCATATTTTTTTTTTTTTTTTTTTTTTTTTGAGACGGAGTCTCACTCTATCGCCCAGGCTGGAGTGCAGTGGCCGGATCTCAGCTCACTGCAAGCTCCGCCTCCCGGGTTTACGCCATTCTCCTGCCTCAGCCTCCCGAGTAGCTGGGACTACAGGCACCCGCCACCTCGCCCGGCTAGTTTTTTGTATTTTTTAGTAGAGACGGGGTTTCACTGTGTTATCCAGGATGGTCTCGGCCTCCCAAAGTGCTGGGATTACAGGCTTGAGCCACCGCGCCCGGCCTACTCAGCCTATTTTTATACAAACAAATTTGTAAGAGAAGAATATGTCAGAGTGGAGAAGGGTAAGTGGGAAATGACGGCCATTTCTACAGCTGGAAAATTCTAATTTTCACTGAATACTTTCCAAATTACTTTTATTCCATTAATCCTTTATAAAGCTCTTTGTATTTTAAAATTGATTCTGGTTTTAAAAATGTTAGTGTTTGCAGCTTATCTTTTCTAGGCAAGAACAATTAAGATCCAAATAGTAAAACAACTGATCAAAATAAAATTATCATGGAGTAAAAATTTCATAATCTGTATTGTAAAGAGAAACTATAATTATCATCAGAACTAAGAAGCTGACTTAAAGAAATGACAAAGAATTTAAATTACCAAGAAAGACAAAGTAAATGTTTGAAAAACCTAACATGTATACTGTTGTAGGTCAGTAGACTAAATAAAGAGACAGAAACTTCTTCTTCTTCTTTTTTTTTTTTAAGAAACAGGGTCTCACTCTGTCACCCAGGCTGGAGTACAGTGGTGCAACCCATAGCCACTTCAGCCTTGACCTTCTGGGCTTAAGTGATCCTCCCATCTCAGCCTCCTGAGTAGCTGAGACTACAGGCATGTGCCACCACCGCAGGCTAATTAAAAAAAAATTATATATAAATATAAATATATATATTTTGTAGAGACAGAGATCTTGCTATATTGCCCAGGCTGGTCATGAATTCCTGGCCTCAAGCAATCCTCTCACCTCAGCCTCTCAAAGAGCTGAGATGACAGGCATGAGCCACTGTACCTGGCCAGTGGCAGCAACTTTATACTGACAGGTTCTATTGTCAGGTAAAAAAGGAACACAGGAGAATTTTAAACAGACTGACATAAGACAGGAATTTCTACTGCAGTGTGATTCATTTTCTAATGTAAGCCAATATATTCAACAAAACACAAAGTTCTACTGAGCAATGACTACATGCAAATATTTTACAATGCAAGGTGCTGTAAGAGATAAAAATGTAAGAGAAACATGGTCTCGACTTTCGAGTAACTTCAATCTAGTAGAAAGGATAAGACGAGCATAAAAACCGTAGCACAAGACCAAATACAGTACTACTGTGCTATATAGAGATTAGGCAGCTCAGACGGAGGAATTAAAGCTCTAATGCATACATTATATAATCCCAAGGACTATTTTTTGGAGACAAGACGACTGAAGTACATTCTGAAACTAAAGGAGTCTCATATCTTCTCAAATTAATGAAAAAAGTTTTTCTTTTTTGTAAAGAGCAGCCCAAGAAAAAAATTCTCCAAATCCCTTTTAATTTGTTGCTTACTTTAAGTTGAAAACAACTCCAGCTAATACTTCACTGAATTCAGTTCACAAAATCTCCAGTGATTACCCAAATTAGAAGAGAATCATTGAGTTGCAGGAATGTTTTCGCTGACTGCTTGAATTTTCATGCCATTGACTTGGAAAAGTTGGATTTGTGTTAGTCTTGTAAATAAGCTTTCACTACTGCACCTGTAAACTTGCCTAAATTTATGATGTGTAACTTGATGCTGGAGAAAGACCAAGAACCCTGAAATCTGAAATTTAATGACCACCAGCTACAACAACACAGGTGCTCACTGTCTCATCCAAATTATCCCACCTTGGTAAGTTACGTGGCTGGAAAAAAAAAAATCAGGGCAAAGTAAAGCTCTATCATGTTGAAGTAGCAAAATTAAAAGTTAATTGGTTTTTCATAATTATTTCATTTCTTTAACTGAATATCAGAACAGAAAGGGGTCACAGGTACCATGTGGAAATTGTTCTATCGGGTAACACAGGAGTTGAGGGCACGAAATAATGTGGTTATGAACGTGAATTCTAGAGTCAGGCTGCTTAGGTTCAAATTTTAGTTCTGTCACATATTAGCTGAATGATTTTGTGTAAGTCACTTAACCTTTCTGTGCCTCCGTTTCCTCGTCTATAAAATGCAGATAATAACAATACCAAATTCATGGAGCTTTTGTGAAAATTAACAGTTAAAAACCTTACTGTGAAACACTTGAAGCAATACTTGGCACAATGTTAACTATTATTTATAGCTAAGGAACTTGGAGGCCCATTAACATAGGTGATTTGTGCTAGGTCACACATTGGAACTAGCACCTAAGTCTCTTCGATCTCAGGATAATGCAGTTTCCAATGGAAAATGTGTCTCTGATAGAGAATGATGAGGTATGGCTGGGCGTGGTGACTCTTGCCTATTAATTCCAGCACTTTTGGAGGCCAAGGTGGGAAGATTGCTTCAGGCCAAAAGTTTGAGATCAGTCGGGGAAGGAAGGGAGGGAAGAAGAGGAAAGGGACGAAAGGAAGAAAGGACATTACAAAGGGGGTGTCTTCACAAGCTTATCTTTCCTTAGCTTATTTTTCAAAACCTACATGAAGCACCTTGAAATAGATGTCATATTCTACATTCTCACTTATGGCCTTTATTGGTCACTTTACTGGTCAATTAGTTATCTTTTGGGCACTGACAGCTGCTTTTATGTCCCGCTCACAGACTTTCTCCCCACTGTGTACTGGCTTTAGCCCAGCATATCTGTGCCTCCTCTGATTGGGTGACAGCTATGCAGGAAGCAGTGAATCAGAATAGCATGGAACCAAAGGAGAGGAAAACAAACAAACAGAAAGAATAAATCATGCAGGGTCAAGGAATTGGTAATCATGACATAAGTTTCCTTGCATGTAAATGGTTCTGAAAACAATTCCAAGAGAAAAGTTGCAAAAGTATTTTGAGGAAGGTGCTTTTTTTTTTTTTTTAAAAAAAGGGCAAGACTAGTTTAAGTGTATTAACTATAGTATATATGGGAAAAATAACACTTTCCATTTTCTTAGAGCTAAGGAATAAGAGAAAAACAACTGAAGAGGAAAAAAAGCAGTGTTCTGATGGTTACAAATCATTACTCCAAAATGATGTATATAATTTTAAATTAAGATATGTACATGATCAGTTGTTCCATAAATACAAGGCTATGTGCTTTTGAGTTTAGTTATCACGCATCAATCAAAGCTTTGATGACTGTGTTTTTATTTTTACCACTGTGAAATGAGATCAAAGGATAGAAAATAAAGTAATAACATTAAGTATTTCGAATATTATGTGAAATTATCAATCTAGCATCAATGTTCTCTGCTTTCTGTAAACCAATCATTTAAAAGAAAACTAAAAACTAGGCTTAAAAATACTTTAACTGAAAAAGAAATAGAAACGGAGTTATAAAGACTTTAGATTATAAAGTAAACTTAAGGGTAATGAAGGAATTAAAATTCATATTCCCAGAATACTATTTTTGACTTAAATCACAGAAAATAGGTCCAATGGCATTAATCCACTATGGAGAAAAAGCACATCTAAACAATAGTGAAAATATTAGTGGGAACAAGCATTTCTAAAGAATAGTAAAACTATTCTTGAAACAATCATTACATAAAATATTGTTAATTATGGTCATTTTCTGCTTATACAATATAAAAATACTCTTTTTGATGCTGAAAACAAATATATTAGATGCTGCAAACAAATATATTACTCCTTGGAAACACTAACAACATTTAATTTTTACAAAGAAAATTAAATACCCGTTTTAGTTTTTCATTTTCTTCCATAAATTTTTTGGCAGCCTTGTTAGTATTTTCTGCTTGAGTTTTAAGTACACCTTTGTTTGACAGTTCTTTTGCCAGTTGAGTAATAAGTGTAACCAGACGTCTCAACACTCTAAGAAAAAAAAAAATCAGAATAATGTGTTACTGGCCAATCATCAGAAACTTATTTTAAAACAGTCATTGTCAAATTACTCCCCATTAGGTATAGGTGTGGTGGTGGCAGATAATGTTTAGGCAGAACCCATTATTTTTTTAAATTCAAGTCTTTTAGTAAAAACAGGCCCATGTCTCATTCCTCTGGAATCTTTGTTAGAAGACCAGCACTTAGAATACAGGTTCAGTGGTACTTATTTGTTTTCCTGTAGAAGGCTTTAGCTTGGAGGAGTAGAAACAGGAAAATTTCATCTAGTGTGGCAGGGACAGTAAGAGAATTCTTTTCTTGGCCCAGTTCAAATTCTGCTATTTAAGGAACATTGAGTAAGGTCAATCAAGCTGAGGAACAGCTCGCTCACATCTGTTTATGGGTAACTGCCATTGTTAGAAGTAGTGACTACTATCTTCAATTATTCATTCAGCAGACATTCCTTTACTCAGGAACTGCTAAGTGTTAAGACACTCTGCTAGGCACTGCAGATGCAGTGGAAAACAGCAAAGTCCATGCCCTTGGGGGTTTAGCTCCTAGTTGGGTAAGCAAAAGTTTAAGCAGTATTTAATTACAACCATGAAAGACACTAGAAAATGAAGTATATATACATTCTTTGAGCATCTGTAAGAGAAGACCTACCTAGTTTGTGGGTAGTGATGGCCACAGAAGGCTTTGAGAAAGAGGCTAACGGATGAGTAAGAGTTAGCCAGGAAATGAGGAAAGAAAAGAGTGTTCTGGCAAAAGGAATAGCTTATGTAAAGACCCTAAAATGGGAAAGAGTTAGGTACACTACAGAACTCAATCAATATTTGTTGCAAGATGGAATGAATGAATAAATGGTGAAGGTCAGTAAGGGTGGAATGTATTGTACATGTCAGAGACATGTATGAGACAAGGCTCCACAGAGAGGCAGGGGCCTGATCATTCAGGGCCTTATGGACTTTGCAAACCTACAAGCTGCTAACTACTGTTTGTTATTTGGGTATATCGTCTGAATTCTTTTACAAAGATGTTATAAAAAAATCTACAAGTAGGCTGGGTACAGTGACTTGTGCCTATAATTTCAGCACTTTGGGAGGCCAAGGTGGGAGGATCACTTGAGGCCAGGAGTTTGAGACCAGTCCAGGCAACATAGTGAGACCCCATCTCTACAAAAAATTTAAAAATTAGCCCTACATGGTGGTGTGCACCTGTAGTCCTAGAAACGACAGGTTGAAGAGGGAGGATCACTTGAACCCAGGAGTTTAAAGTTACAGTGAGCTATGAAGGCACCACTGCACTGCAGCCTGAGCAACAGAGCAAAAGGCTGTCTCTCTTTAAAAAAAAAAAAACAAAACTACAGTAAAGGTGGACAAAACGAGAAACAGAAGCATAAATTGTGTTTTTAAACTGTGCTTCTACTTTTTTTTTTTTTTTTTTTTTTTACTTACAGCCAAAAAAATAGTGAAAATCCAGAAATGTAAAGATTTCTTTGAGACCTAAAAAGTTTCATCTGTGTATGTTCATAGACATCAGGTCTGCTGGTGGAGGTCCTCTCAATGGTATGAACTGAGGAATATTTCCTTACTTCTCTCACAGCATCTATTACAGAAGAAGATAAAAGATTACTTTTGGCTTTTAAGTATATAAACTTGTTAATAATGTTTTAGAATAACTGACCAAACTTTTAAATAACAGACTTTACCTAGAGGCGATCTTTTTGTCATTCCATCTACAGTACACGGGAAGTTTTCATGCTCAAAGTAGGTGCTCTATATATGGACACTAGTAGCACATTTTGAATTACTATAGCATTTTTTAAATCATTAATCTAGTACTTAACATCATTTTATTGTTTCTCATCTCTACACTGCAAACTATTATCCTTTACACTTTGTCTCTAAGATGGCTAAAATTCAGCCTATTGACAATGACAGATGTCATATCCCACTACAATCAATTCTAAGAGACTATCCCATTTCTGTTACTATACTAGCATTTTATTACATATCATTACTTTAAATGATTGAGATCTTCAAAATATTTGGTTACAGTGAAATTTCCACTGGCATAGGTTTGCTAAACTGGGATTTGATTTGTGGTGGCATACACTCCTCCCGACTAGTGGATGGCAGCTGCTACTGGAAATGTTCATATAGCTGCTCCTTTGATGCTGAAGTTCTGGAAAGTCTCAGATGCTGGGAAAACACTTCTTTCAAATGGAAAATAGAAAACAGTTTATAAGGGTCTACATTTAGTGCATTCTTAGTTCCTGGATTCTTGTATGTATTAGGGAAGGCATCTGCCTTAGATGTCTCAAAAGCCACTGGAAGTATGAACAAGTTTGAATGCTCCCCTTTCATGTGACCAACAGAAGTCTTGGGTAAGAGTTATTGCCACACAAGGAGACTCCAGTTACAAAATTGGGGCCATTTTGACTACTATTTTATTTTTAGCAGCTTTATTGAGATATAATTCACATACCATAAAAATTTACCTCTTTAAAATGTGTAATTCAGTAGTCTTTAGTATATTCACAAAGTTGTGCAACCATTACCACTATCTAATTTCAGAACATTTTCGTCACCCCACAAAGAAAATCTATACACATCCCTCACCTCCTGGTCACCACCAATCTGCTTTTTGTCTCTATAGAACTACCTGTTTTAGACATTTCATATAAATTGAATCATACACTATCTGCTCTTCTGAGTCTGGCTTCCTTCATTAGCATAATGTTTTCAAGGTTCGTCTGCATTGTAGTATGTGTCAGTACTTCATTACTTTTATGGCTGAATAATATTCCATTGTATGAATGTGGTAACATTTGGTTTATCCATTCATTGGTTGATGGTATTGAGCTGTTTCCACTTTCTGGCTATTACGAATAATGCTGCTATGAACATTCATGTGCAAGTTTTATATCGACATATGTTTTCATTTCTCTTGGTATATACCTAAGAGATGAACTGCTGGGCCATATGGTAACTCTATGTTTAATTTTTGAGGAACTGCCAAACTGTATTCCAAAGCAGCTTTACTATTTTACATTCCCACAAGCAGTGTATGTTGGTTTCAATTTCTCCATATCCTTGGCAACACTTGGTATTATCTTTTTGATTATAGTCATCCTAGTGGGTGTGAAGTGGCATTTCTTTGTGGTTTTGATTGGCATTTCTCCGATGGCTAATGCTGTTGAACATCTTTTCATGTGCTTGTTGATCATTTGTGTATCATCTTTGAGAAAATATCTATTCAGATCCTTCACCCATTTTTAAATTGGATTATTTGCTTTATTTGTCTCCCAAATGTCTTTCATAGAATTTTTTTCAAACTGAGAACATTATAATGGATATTCATTACATATAGTTCTGTTTCTGTAGTCTCTTGACACACAATACTTTTTTAAAAAGGTGCCAGGCCAACTGTTTTCTAGAAAGTTCTTACATTCTGGCTGGGTGTGGTGGCTCACACCTATAATCCCAGCACTCTGGGAGGCAGAGGCAGAAGGATAGCATGAGGCCAGGAGATTGAGACCAGCATGGGCAACATGGCAAGACCCTGTCTCTTTTTTTAAATATTAAAAAATAAATAAATCAGCACAAAGAAAGTTCTTATATTCTGAATTTGTCTGAAGTGTAGTCCAATTTCTTTCTCTAACTCCTGTATTTTTAGAAAACTAGAACTCAGACTTGATTGGTTCTGCCAGGCCTCAGAAAGTAAAAATAAAATAAAACAAATACTTGACTGGACAAGGTTTAATACTTTTGCCAAGAATCCCTCATAGTTTATGCTGTGTAATGTTACTTTGTCTCATACTTTTTTATTGCTAAATTTGATTACTTAGTTAAGATGGTGTATTAGTAAGGGTTCTCCAGGGAAAAAGAACCAATAGGGGGTGTGTGTGTGTGTGTGTGTATGGGGAAGAGTGGTACAGGGGGCAGACAGAGAAAGAGAGAGAGAGAGCTTGAGATTTATTTTAAGGAACTGGCTCACATGCTTGTAGAGGCTGGTTAAGTTTAAAATCTGCAGGGTAGACTGGCAGTCTGGAGATTCAGGGAAGAAATACAGTTTGAGTCCAAAGGCAATCTGCTGGCAAAATTTCTTTTTGCTCAGAGGAGATCAATCTTTGTTCTATTAGGGCTTTCAACTGATTAGATAAAGCCCACTAACCTGTTTTTATTTTTCCCTTTACTGTTGAAATCTGGTAGTGAGTTTCATTTTGTTATTTGTAAAGATTTCTTGGCTGTTATATGAGTTCTTTGCATGTCTGCATAAATTTTAGAAGCAACTGATCAACTGCTACAAAAATGCCTGTTGGGTTTCTGACTGGGACTGTGTTAAGTCCATGGAATTTTGGAAGAATAAACATTTTAATATTGAGTATTCCAACTGATAAAAAAATCTCCATTTATTTTTATCTTCTTTAACTTCTTTCAGCAATGTTTTTGTACTTTTCTGTATAGAGCTGTTGTGCCTCTTTTATAAAGTTTATTTCTAAGGTTTTTAGGCTTCTTGGTGTACTTAGAAAAGGAATTTTTAAAAATGTCATTTGCCTATTATTTACTGCATATAGTATAGAAATACAATTACTGATATACTGAATTTTTGTGTACTGACCCACCTGTATTTTGTGACCCCACTATATTAATTTCTTTGACATAATAGCTTTATTATAGATACTTTAGGTTATTTCTTTCTTTTTCTTTATTTTTTTTTTCTGAGACAGGGTCTCACTTCGTCACCCAGGCTGGAGTGCAGTGGTGTGATCATGTCTCACTGCAGCCTCGACCTCTTGGGCTCAAGCAACTCTCCCACCTCAGCCTCCTGAATAGCTGGGACTATAAACATGAGCCACCATGCCTGGCTAATTTTTCTACTTCCTGGTATAAACGGAGTTTTGCCATGTTGCCCAGGCTGGTCTGGAACTCCTGAGCTTGAGCAATCTGCCCACCTCAGCCTCCCAAAGTGGTGGAATTACAGGAATGAGCCACTGTGCCAGGCCAGGATTTTCTATATAAATAATCGTGTCATCTGCAAATAAGGATGTTTTACTTCTTTCTTTGCCATCTTTATGCCTTCTATTTCTTTCATGACTTATTATTATCCTGGCTAAGACATCTATTACTTAAATGAATAAACAGAGTGTGAATATCCTTGCCTTGTTTCCAATCTTATGGGGGAAGCCTTTGGTATTTAAGTATGATGCTAAATTGAGGATTTTTGTAGATCTTCATCAGAATGAGAAAGTTTCCTTCTAAATCCTAATCTGCTAACCTTTTTTAAAAAACTGAGTGAATATTATTTTTTTCACTGTCAATATTCAATATAATGAGTAGATATTATTAAGGTGGAAACTAAAATCACTGATTTTAAATCTTTTTTAAAAATAAATATTTAAACCTACAATTTTTCCTTTAAGAAGTGCTTTAATGGCATCTTACAAACTTTAATATATTGTATTTTCATATTGTTCAGTTAAAATATTTTCTAATTTCCTTTGTGAGTTCTTTGACCCAAGGATTACTAACAAGTGTTGTTTAATTTTTCAAACATGTATAGGTTTTCCAGATTTCTGTTACTGATTTCTATTTTCATACTCTGTAGGGGCTGGGCACAGTGGCTCTCATCCGTAATCCCAGCATTTTGGGAACGGGAGGATCACCTGAGGCCAGGAGTTTGAGACCAGCCTGGGCAACAAAGCAAAAGTCTGTCTCTATAAAACAACAAAAACAAAACCCCCATACTCTATATGATTCCAATCCTTGGTAGGATTTCAATCCTTTGTATTTATTGAGACTTGTTTTATGGCCCAGAATATAGTGTATCTTGGTGAACAGAGTTTAGTATATTCATATGCCCTTGCAAAGATTATGTACAGCGGGGGTCCCCAACCCCCAGAGCCATGCACCTGTACTGCTCCATGGCCTGTCAGGAACTGGGCTGCACAGCAGGAAGTGATTGGCAGGCCAGTGAGCAAAGCTTCATCTGTATTTACAGCCACTCCTTATCTCTCACATTACTGCCCGAGCTATCAGATCAGTGGTGGCATTAGATTCTCATAGGAGTGCAAGCCTTACTGTGAACTGCGCATGTAAGGAATCTAGGTTGCACGCTCCTTATGAGAATCTAATGCCTGATGATCTGCCACCATCTCCCATCATCCCCAGATGAGAATGTCCAGTTGCAGGAAACAACCTCAGGGCTCCCAATGATTCTACATTATGGTGAGTTGCATAATTATTTCATTATATATTACAATGTAATAATAACAGAAATGAAGTGCATAATACATTTAATGTGCTTGAATCATCCCGAAACCATCCCCTGCTCCTGCATATGGAAAAACTGTAAGCTGGTCCCTGGTGCCAAAAAGGCTGGGGACTGCTGATGTACAGTTTACAGCTGTTTGAAGAGGCTTGATTTTTATCCTTTTTTAGGGTAAGTCTGTTTTGCTTTAGGTCTTAGTTATAGCAAATTTCTAGTTCCTGGGATATAGTCTCTATTCCTAAGGAGCAGCCCTTCTGTGATTTTAGTGGAAAGGTTCAAGGTCTTTACCAAGCCCCTCTAACGTGATGAGGCTCATACTCCAAACTCTGTCTCTCCTTGGTGGCCAGCAGCTAAAATTTCTTCTCAGCCTTGCTGCTTTCCGCTGGCCGTTCCTTTTCCATTGAGCTCCTTGGAATCTTTCCTATACATCCATGGTTCAAGAGTCAACCAAGAATTTGAGAAGAGTTTACATGTGGATTCTGGGGTTCCCTTTTTGGGTTCTCTCCTTTCTTAGACACCCCTTTTATTTTTTAATCTATCTGACCTCTGTCAGTAAGAGTGTCTTTTTGCTTTGAGTTCTATATAGTTGCCTATGCCACATGACTGGAAAGCGGTTGGAAGAAAGGCTATATAAATGTGATCACACCCAGTATGATTCCCTTCTTTTAAGGGTTGACTTCCCTCTAGTTTCTGCCTGCTTTTGGTTGCTCTACCAGGCCTTCAAATACCTTTTTTCGTATTTTATCAAGGGTTCATAATTTTTAACAAAGGAAAAATAGTCTAATACAACCCGTTTTGCTATGACCAAAGCCAGACTCCTATGTCTTTAACAAAATTATGTTTTAACTTATTGAGGTGAAATTCATATCACATAAAAGTAAACACTTTAAAGTGAACAATTCAGTCGTGCTTAGCATATTCACAATGCTGTGCAACTACCACCTCTGTCTAGTTCCACAGTTCCATACTCCAAAATAAAACCCAAATAAATCACTCTAAATCTTAAAAAATTCTTAATTTTTGACTTTATATGTGTATGCCATATCTGTTCCTGAAAGTCTTAGTTTCCAATACCATGAACATACTCATTTGCTTGATGCTACACTATACATAAAACAGCTTTTAAATTACCAACAACAAAACTATTATAAAGTTTCAGATTTCATTGTAATCCTCTTGGTTCTTAAAACTTACCCTACCAGGGAGGTAAAAAGTTAAGAGTACTATGTTCAAGAGTAATTATTTTCTCTGTGTTGTATATATCAATCTGATATACTATTCAGTTCATTTGTTCTGACTTATTTTCAATTCTAGAGCTTGCTTTTTTCTAGCTCTGTAAAATTTGAAGTTTTCTTTCTTTAAATTCTAGAATAGTTTAAGAAGCAGTAGTAATATCTGTTTTCTGAAAGCAGTAGGGTTTCTTATAAAACTATCTGGTTTTTTGCTTTTTTTTGAAATAGGGGTCCTTTCTGATAACTTTCTATAATTTTTCTATATAAATTAGTCAGCTTAAATTTTCTATATCTATTGGTGTTCATTTGGTAAATTACATTTTTCTACAAAATTATACATTTTATCTAGGTTTTCCAATTTATTTGCATAGTTATATAAAGTAGTCTCTTAAATGATCTTTAGAAAATTTCCTGTATCTTAATGGCTATTTCCCCTTTGTCATTTCTCAGATTGCCTCAATAATGTAGTAAGATGCCAACCTCTACAAAAAAACCAATAAACAAAGATAATATATATTTATGACTTATTTTGAGTAGGCAGATAGTGAGTACTATGAAGGATTGTTATGCTTCTTTGTGATGCATCATCCTTGGTAATTAAATGGGAATAATACTCCTGGATCCATTATGCAGAAAAGCTGAAGATTAACCAATAATATTAAAAAGGTTTGTTAATGTAAATGGTCATGTAAACCTACCTGTAGAATATATCACCTGTATACTAACAAGGTAACTATGTCTGAAAGACGGAATGGAGTCAACAATAAGGGAAGGATGTGACATATAGTCAATTTTCTATAAACCATCTGAAGATGATCCAATTTTACATCAGTTGTGGAAACTTTCAAATTCCTGGGATGCATTTCTGCTAACACTGAACATACTCTTGAAATTCCCACTTCCATTCTGTCTCTTACCAGCACCTAAAATACACACACATGCACACACACTTGTATGCACACACTCAGTTAGTGTTGGCTCTAAGACTATAAATACTTCTTAATAGCTGCCTTATTTGGCTGGGTGTAGTGGCTCATGCCTGTAATCCCAGCACTTTGGGAGGCCAAGGTAGGTGGACGGCTTTGAGCTTAGGAGTTTGGGACCAGCCTGGGCAACATGACAAAACCCTGTCTCCACAAAAAAAACCCAAAAATTAGCCAGGGGTTGGTGGCCCTCCCCTGTAGTCCCAGCTACTTGGGAGGCTGCAGCTGGAGAATTACTGGAGCCCGGGAAGTGGAGGTTGCAGTGAGCTGAGATCGCACCACTGCATTTCAGCCTGGGTGACAGAGTGAGACCCCATCTCAAAAAAAAAAAAAAAAAAGAATAAAAACATATAACAAGAAAATGTATAAAAAATAGTTACTTTACTTAGAGAGATAACCAAGAAAAAGGAAATAAATTTCAAAGTAAAATATAAATTAAGCATGAGTAATCCACTGGTTTTGCATTATTTACATTATTGTTGCGCACTGGAACATCAGAGTCTGCACTTTACATATGTTACTGCATTTAAATCTTAAAACATGAAAGTAGGTGTCATTACTCCATTTTGGATGGAGACCTAGGATAAGCACCTATCTGGCTGCCTGAACTATCCATGATGTCCTTGTTCTCTGGGAATGAATTACCCTGTTTACCCAAAGATGCAGGCTTCAGCCAGTAGTCATGATTCTCCCTTGTGACTCTCCTGATTACAGGAGATGAGGAGTAGATACCTGGTGCTAGCTGGTCCAATTTTTTCCCTTTGATTTGGAAATGGGATTCAGAGACGATGAATTAATCCTTACATATGTCTGGAATGGTAACACTTGGCAGCTGTGCTGTACCCATTTACTGCCTTGGAGATAGACAGAATATCAGAGTCCATAATAAAGAATGAAGTATATATAGGGAAAACATATGGCCAAGAAAAGGACACCTCGGTTCCAAGTACTAATCCTTCCCTGGAATTTGGCTTCCTTCCTTCCTTGTTGCTACTCTGCAACAACCCCAAATTTTATTACAAATTTTTCTTTTGGTCAAGTGAGTTCAAGTTGATTTCTCTTTTTCTGAGACGGAGTTTCACTCTTGTTGCCCAGGCTGGAGTGCAAGGGCACAATCTCGGCTCACTGCAACCTCTGCTTCTCGGGTTCAAACAATTCTCCTGCCTCAGTCTCCTGAGTAGCTGGGATTACAGGCATGTGCCCCCATGTCTGGCTAACTTTTGTATTTTTGGTAGAGATGAGGTTTCACCACGTTGGCCAAGCTGGTCTGGAATGCCCGACCTCAGGTTGATCCGTCCGCCTTGGTCTTATGAAGTGCTGGGATTACAGAGGTGAGCCACCGTGCCCAGCCAAGTTTGTTTCTAATGTAACCAAAAGAACTTACACTACAACTCTCCTCCCTTACATAAGTGACAGTTTTCAGTATAAATTTTTGTGATAATTTTAGAGTTAGAAGATCACAAAATTAGGAGCTGCAGAGATTATTTCCATCTCTCCCTTCATTTCACAAGATGAATAAATCAAACCCAGAAAAATAAAAGCCATTTCAAAGGTCATTTAGTTAGCTGGTGGCGGAACTGGAACTGCTTTTCCTTATTGTTCTTTACTGATTTGTTGTGACTAGTTATATGGCTAGAGATTCAATCCATAACATTAACAATGTACCATGAGACAAATATTTACATTTTGAAAAGAGGCATAAACCATTCATACCTTTCTGTTTTTGACAATACCATCCCTTCTCATGCCATATGTTCTTAGTTTTATAAAGAGGATTCTATTTGAGAGGTTGGTGGTTTGGAACATGGAAGACATTTTCTCATGAAACAGTGTCAAAGATGGCGGTTAGGGTCCCAAGTTTGCGTCTCTAAATCCTATTTCACCAACAACACAACAACTCTGAGGGAATTCTGAGGGAAAACATACTCTGTGCAAGAAGGGGCATTTTTAGAAGTAGCTGGGTAATCTTAGACAAGTCACTTAATCTCTCTGAGCTCAGTAACAACAACTAGAAAAACATGGTGATAATTAAGACTCATGGAACTTCTGGTTTGACAAGAACCTAAAGGTCTACTTTTAATTTTTAAAATATAGTTATCATGAAAATTTAAAACATGCTGAAAAACGAGTATAGATGTTACATAAACAAATGGGCATGGTCATTTCCTAATAAACTTTATTTACAAAAATAGGCATTTGGCCCACAGGCTGTATAGGTTGCTGACCCTGTTATGTAACAATGCTGTTATCACAACGAAAGTTAACACAAATTCCCTAATATTATACAATCACTCCATATTCAAATTTTTGCAGTAGTCCCCAAATCTATGTTGCAGTTTTTTTTTTTTTAAACGAAGGGTCTTGCTCTATTGCTCAGGCTGGAGTGCAATAGCTCACTGCAACCTTGAACTTCGGGGCTCAAGCAATCCTCCAGTCTCTCAGCCTCCTGAATAGCTGGGACTACAGGTGCACATCACCACACCTGGCTAATTTTCACATTTTTTTGTAAAGATAAGGTTTTGCTATGTTGCCCAGGCTAGTCTCAAACTCCTGGACTCAGGCAATCCTCCCGCCTTGGCCTCTCAAAGTGCTAGGATTACAGGTATGAGCCACCGCACCCAGCCATGTTTATTTTTTAATCCAGTCCAAATCCACACCCTGCATCTAAGACGTCCTTGGAGAGCCTAACGATTCTATTCTTTTATTTGCCTTTCTAACAGCTAAGCTCCTGGGTGCCTAGGACATCACAGTAACAAAGGAGAGACAACAACATGAAAAATAAAGTCTGGTGACTCTGAACAGCAAGGTATGCATAAATATACAGCATTTAAATCTTAAAATAACTTAAAAGGAGTTAAGAATCATAGCACGCTGATGAAACTTAAGTTTGCACATATAGAATGGTAGGATCTATCAACTGTGTATCAATATGTCAGTATCCACTCTGTGTAGTATCAGTATACTATATAAAGTCAACTGTACACAAATTGTAACATCAACTCTATTAATTAAAAAGAAATTCATTTAACCAACAATAGAGTTATATTTATTCAAAGAAGGAATCTAGTACTTACCTAGAAATAGAACAATCAATAGGATGATAATGGTAAGGAAAGCCTTATTCCAAAAAGTTGCAATTTTACCCCAGACATTAAATGAAAAAATCTTCTGCCATCTGTAAAGCAATACAATTATATTAGGTATAAAAAAACTAAAAGTTTTGAAATACTTTCTAAATACTGAAGTAACATTTTAGTAATTGTGTAGTAAGTGAAAAGAATTACAGAAATTTAATTTTAAAATTTATTAATTCTGACATGACACAGTATCTCATGAATTAAAAAACAACTCTTTCAAATTTAATAATAATCTGGTATTTGATTATCCTCTGTCTGGTGGCTTAAATATTCTAAAAGTAAACCACACATGAGCAAAACCTTAAAAAGGAATTCTTGCAGTAGTAAAATATTCTATTGTTGATAGAAGCTATTACTCTGTATCTTTTTCATGGTCAGAGCAATGACTTAGAAATAACAAAGATATATTGTTCTAACAATTGGTAACATTTCAGGAGTGGGGTCTAACTCTCACACTGATTTTTATATAGTACACTTTTAACATATCCTCCAAGTAAAAGTTTCTTTACTTTAACCATGAGGGAATTATAAAAATTACCCAGGTATTATATACATAAATTGAAAAAATCTTAATTATGTAATGATAATTTTCACACACACACACAATATATATATATAAAACCATGTAATTACTACAGATAAAGATGTGAACATAGAGGAAATGAGATGGGGAAGTAGTCTAGATGGATTGAACAGTATAAGCAAAGACAGTGGTAAGAAAGCATGGGTTGTAAATGGCAGAGTGACAAAATAATCCATCATGCAATTGTACATGGGCAATTTAAATGAGTAACACTTTCGTCGACAGGAGGCAGAAAAATGTAGTAAGCACTTAAATACGCTTCAAGCACTTACAACTTGAAAAAAAAAGTTTCACTTTAAGATTAGGACAAATTTAAGATTTAAGATTAGGACAACTTTACTTGAAATTGGTGGGGTGAGGGAGATTCATACAGATGAATCAATTCCTTTGGTCTCTGCTTCCAATTCCAAGCATTTTATATAGCCAATATTTAAATTACGCAATATAAAATTTTATATTTTTAAGATAATGTAAGTGGTAATATCTTGATCTAGGTCCACATGTAAATTTACTTATTTCTTCAAGGTTTGGTGTGGTGTAAAAGGGAACATAAGAGACCTCCCATAGGGAACAACTAGCATTTGAGCACCTTATCAGAGTTACAACATATTATGTTCTCACTATATTATGGTTCTAAGTATTTTTACATGTTTTATCTCATTTAATTACAACAACTACCATATGAGGTAGGCACTAGTACTATCTCCATTTTACAGATGGGGAAACAGATCAGAGAGGATCAAGAGCATGCCCAAGGTTAGTATCATGCAGTTATAGGTGACCTGATTTCTGAGCATGTGCCTTTAACCACTGGGTTATGTAAGAAAATAATAGAGACTAAATGATGAAATATTTTCTCAAAGATTATGGTGATACACATATAAAAGATAAAAAGATGTGGATACACACATAGTTAGGGCACATTATAAATGATCTGCATGCATACATACCGTATTTTCTTTATATTTGTACATGAGAATACATTTATATATCATGTGCAAATATACACACATCTAATAGCCACTTGATCAGGATGGGTTAAATTTTTATTTGGCAGGAAGAAAAATATTGATCCATAACTTACAGATCACTCTGATGGAGAAAAGATCAACTTACAATTTTTTCTTCTTTGCAAACCCTTAAGCCTTATCTATAAATTAGATGTTTACATACAAGATCTTTCTTTCTCTTGCATATATAGGATTCTATCATTGCAAATACTACTAAAAAGCAAAACGGTGTTACTGAGTTTGAAACAAAACCTACAGGATGAGAGGCAGCATGATGGAGTAGAAAGAACACTGGACTAAAAGCCAGATTTTTATCTAGAACCTGTCACTTACCAGCTAGGTAACCTTAGGCTGCTTGCCCTCCTGGGTCGCAGTATGCGATCTGTAGAACATGGGTGGGATGGATCAAATAAGATCAAAGACCCTACAGGACGATTCAATTTTTTTTCTTTAGTAAGAAACAACGTACTGAGCTTAGCTTAGTTGATAGAGAAGGACAGAAGAGAGCAGAAATCCAGGCAGGTAAGGAGCAAGTTAGGAGTTGTGAAAGACTATTTGGACCCTGAGCTAAGGTAAAACTTCTTAAAGTTTCTCCCAGTCCTCCTGGGATTTTACTACACTTTAGTGAGTTATCTCTAGGATCTCATTTACGAAACATTTTCTTTTATGCCAGGAATATGAACGAGTATCTTGCAATATTTTTATTACATGTGCATTTCCCCATTCATACTATCAAATTTCTGGATCTAAAACTAAACGACTAAAAAGATTATTTCAAGGGTAAAATGAGCCAGTGCTTGGCTTGAAACACTGTACTTTGTTCTTAAAGACCTTAGAAGTTCCGTCACTAAAGAACTAAAGCTAATACATGGTTGTGATACTTTTTACATTCAGCACTTTTAATAGACATTCGTTAATTTTATGTGGAACCAAAAGTAGTAAAATCGTCATTAAACATTAATGAAACTATTTATCGGTTACATAGGCCAAAACTAAGAATAATTTATTGGCTTTGGTTTCTAAATTGCTGTTCCAGTGCCTCAATGAAACACTTTTACATCCATGCTGTACTGTAAACATGATTTATCCACTTACATTTATTTCGTTCATGGCTCCAATTCAGGGCAATAAAACAAAGGTAAAACCTGAGACAAGGTAGGGCAGGTGTTAAAAGTATAACTGTTGCTTTATTATATCTATAATCAACAGAATCAAAAGCATAGGCCCCTTTACTTTTAGAAGGGAAGAAAAAGTTATTTCACCTGTACACGTAACAGAGTTTTATGTAAAATGTTATTTTAATATTGTCATTATATACTACCTAATTCGTTAGGTGTGTTTATTTTCAAAGACTTTTGAAACTTTTTAATGTTCAGAAAACTTTTTCCATTTTACATTAGGAGCGATCCAATATTTATCATAGTTAACGATTTGAAGGTTTCCTACCTCTGAGGAGGAATAAAAGGTAGGCAGAAGATTAAAATGAGTCCTATTTCGGCATAAAGAAAGGTTGCCACTGCCGCCCATTGGAGTGTCATTTTTTTTCTTCACACCTAAATGGAGAAACGCTTATTTTATCTTGCTTCCTCTCAAACAAAACCGTTCAAGGCCCCGAGGCGCAGCGTTTTTGTCGGGGGATGGACCGTGTCCCACCTTCCCGCACCTGGGACGGCCGGCACGGACCCCGGTCAGGAAGGGTGAAAGGGTGGCCCGGGAAGCGGGTGCCTACCTCCCTGGGAGTCGTGGGACCTGGCGAGGCGGCCCGCTGGCCACTGCCTTTTCCGCCAGCTTCGCGGCGACAGAAGCCCAACGTCACCCTCCACCAACGCCCGGCTTCCCGGCCCTCCCGCTCCCAGAAGGCGCCGCAGGCCCTCGACCACCGCTCCGCGGACCGGGCAGGGCCAGCTCCACGGGGTTCTCCAGACCAGGGAGCGGCGCTCTCCCTCCACGGCCTAGCGCCCC
>NW_012115988.1:3871885-3909160 GCF_000951035.1 Colobus angolensis palliatus
CCCACCCAGCCTCCCGCCCCGCAGGCTTCCCGCCCGCGGGCCCGTCCCGTCTGAAGTCACAGGCGGCGCGACCACGTATATTGGCAACAATTGTTTTCTAATTGGCGGAGGAGTCAGAGTATGAATTAGACTTTTGACCTGATGCTTGGGGGTCGGAGCGCAACTTCTTTAGAAGGGCAGACTAAGTGCAGCCCCGGCAGGAGGGCGCCCGGGGTGCAGGTCTAAGGAGCGGGGCCGGGCCGGGCGGCGGGGCTGGATTCGGTGATGCAAATTCAGCGAACGCGCTTAAGACGCACTCCTTTCCGGTCACCTCCTCTCTTTTTATGGTGGGAACTGTTTGTGTCCAGAATTAAACTATCATTTAATAAGGGGCCAGGATGAGGTGGTCGTGCAGCATTTTGTTCTGGAGAAGGTAGGATCAACTGTAGTATCACAACATATGCCGTAGGCGTTCCCATTCCCGTCCATGGGCTGGGAAGAGGCAGTAAACTTCAGCGCGATGTTTGGGGACTGGTGCGAAAGGTGGGTATGGGGATATTCTTTTAATTACTATTTTCCAGCTTTTCAAACTGTGCGTGTACATTTAAATTGTTGAAGAGTTTTTTCAACATTGACAACGTATCAGGAGTTTAATAAAAGTACTATCCTGGTGACAATTACTTGGGGAATAGTAAAATGCTGAAAATGGATAATGATAGAATATAAAACAATCAAAAACACATTTAAGTTGGTGCTTTTTCTGAATTTATCACCAATATTCTGGATCATGTGTAACAGAAAAATAGAAAACAGACTTTGAACATAACCGTAAGGAAGATTTTTTTTTTTTTTGAGATGGAGTCTCCCTCTGTCACCCAAGTTGTATTGTGACGGTGCGATCTTGGCTCACTGTAGCCTCTGCCTCCCAGGTTCCAGCGATTCTCTGGCCCCAGTCTCCTGAGTGTCTGGGATTACAGGCGCCTGCCACCATGCCTAGCTAATTGTTGTATTTTTAGTAGAAAGAGGGTTTCACCATGTTGGCCAGGCTGGTCTCGAACTCCTGGACTCAAGTGATCTGTCTGCCTTGGCCTCCCAAACTGTTGGGATTACAGGTGTGAGCCACTGCGCCCAGCCAGGAAGTTTTTTTCTTTTTTTTGAGACCAGTCTTCCTCTGCCACCCAGGCTGGAGTGCAGTGGTGCAATCTTGGCTCACTGCAAGCTTCACCTCCCAGGTTCACACCATTCTTCTGCCTCAGTCTCCCGAGTAGCTGGGACTACAGGTGCCCGCTACCACGCCCGGCTAATTTTTTGTATTTTTAGTAGAGACGGGGTTTCACCATGTTATCCAGGATGGTCTCCATCTCCTGACCTTGTGATCTGCCAGCCTTGGCCTCCCAAAGTGCTGGGATTACAGGCCTAAGCCACCGGGCCTGGCCAGGAAGTTACTTTTAATCAAAAGTGTTAGAACTTCCACACTGGTTCCTTCCAAACACCGAGCACATTACTCTAGTGATGAGGCTGTGCTCACAACACTAGGGTAATTCAATTCAGAGTTCTGACCATACCTCCCTATTTTGTACAGTATTCATAGAAAATGAAAAAGCCAGTTATCTTTAAAAAAAAATGCATTAACTGAAAAGTGAAAACAGAATGTACTGAGAAAAAAGATGGCACCACGGTGCTTACGTTAAAATGGATTCATTCAATATTCCCAAACGTGAATTAAACAGTTTTACATAACTGTTTCCTTATAACAGTTTTCATGTTGGCAAAATAAATAATACTTTAATTATGAACTGTTTTATTTCAGTCTGAGATACTTAATTCTTGCAGTGCATGCCCACCGATAACAAAATCTATTAATAACACTCCCAAACCATGGGACTTTAAAGTTACAATCAACTGCTGAGAGGCATACAAGTAATATCATTAAACAGAGAGTATGAAAATTAGGTTTTAAAATTAAAAACAAAACCTGGTTACTATTCTCTAGGAAACATTTCAAATATATAATCATCTCCAGCTTGGCTATCAAATTTCTGATACTTAGGATATGGCAGATTGCAGTTAATTTTATCTTTTTAGGTAGCAGGTATTATTAAGCTTTCAATCTTCGGAGGATCTAGAAGTTTTGAAATGTACCAAATTTAATGTCATTAACCAATTGGTATTTTTAATATAAGTTCTGAGTGCAATTTGATTCAGAATTTCCTGTTCTTTTTCATTTTGGATGGATGTTGGTATTTGTTCCACCACTTTTTTGCACCTGCATACTTCTTGTTAACTTATAGATACTATGAGCCATACTTTCTTAGTATTGAAATAAATTTTATTTTAAAATGTTAAAAACATGATTCCTTTAGGAAAAAATTCCCACTCTACCCATTCCCCTGATATAACAGTATTCAGAGCAGTATTTGTCAATGTTTGCCTAGGATGATCAGGATGTCTGAACCACCGGGAGTTTTCTTTAAACTGTATATTTCTGGGTCTACCCCAGATCTACCGAATCAGAATCTCTGAGGTTGAGGTCTATGACTGATTGTTAAAAAATGCTCCCAGGGATTGTTTTTATACTAAAATTTGGGAGCTACTAGTTTAAGGTACAAAATCTGACCTTCTGTGGTTTCATTGTGGGTCTAAAAGTATATATTAAAATTATTTGGGAAGTCTAGTCAAATGCCATAATGGTCTGTAAGGTAATCTATGATTGCTGATGTGCTTGACAGAGCATTAAATACCCTTTTTTCCTGCCTTGAAGTTATCTTTTCCATCATGTACATTAAATGTTGATGGAAACACATATAAGGAGTCCCGAGTTCAAGAGCAATGTCAACCCAGTCCCAGATGCATTTCAGTGGGGTTTCCTCATATCCAGCAAACATGGCCGGGTTTGCTAAGAGTCCTCTTGCAACCATCACACCTACAAATTAAAGCACACCATATTTGTCCATACATTAAGATCCCCTGGTTATTAGTTCAAGCTCAATGAAGCAAACAGAATTTTTTTTAAAAAGTATTATCACCAAGGTTTTGTGATGCCTTTATTACATTAGTATGTTTAATTCAATTACAAAAGAATTAATTTTGGTACCTTTTGTAAACCAGGAAAGTTTAAATGTACTTATATAAATCTTTATTTTTTTAAAGATTTCTACATTAAACAATTAGTCTTTAGTTTTTCTTTAGGGTAAATCTAGACTGTCATAAATTGGGCTGCTTAAAATTCAGTTTATCTATATTTTCCCATCTAGCAATCACAGGGCTTGGCATGCCAATAATTTAAGGGAATAATGAAACTACACAGCAGTTCTGGGGTTCTTTTAGCTCTTATCATTCTCGAGTCCACTTACTCTCATTTCTAGGTGCTTTATTTTACTAGTAGGATATCTAGAAAATTCTTCACTTGTCACTAGATATGATGGCGTCAGAAAAGTAACTGAATTAATTTATCCCAGTTAAGATAATCCATGTTTTTCCAGGTAGAAAACTTAACATCATTTTAATAAATTGCTTAGCTTAAAACAGTACAATGGGAAAATATGGCTTAATGTTAAACAAAACAAATGAAAATCAACATTACTTCCCCACTCTCATTTCTTCCCAATTAACCCAAGTATTTATTTCTTACCATCTGTCCCAGTAATGTGCCACACATTTTCTGCTTCCTTTAAGCTTCTGATGTCTCCATTAGCAATCACAGGTATAGACATATTTTCCTTAATTATTTTAATGGAATCATAGTGCACTGGCTGATGTCTTTCTTCAGCAGTTCTTCCATGGACTGTAATCCAGGAAACTCCTGTTGCTTCAGCCTTTCGACAAAGATCTACAGTTCTTTTAAGGTCATCATGGATCCTACAATTTCAAAATTACATTTATCTGTTCACAGCACACAAATCTTAATGCTAACATTAACTGACGAAAATGATATTTCATCTATTAAATTAGTTAGCTTTGTTATATCATATTATTACTATATGTCATTATCAGCAAGGTTTTCTTCAGGGATCAGTTCCTACCCAAGACCTCAAATTTAGCTATTTCACTACTGACAACAAAGGACAAAAAACAAGTTTTATCTTAGACCTAGTGCTTCTATGCTTTGGCTTTGATAAATCAAAGAGCCATGAAAGTACTGTCACAGATGAATTTAAACCTTAATATTTGCTGTGCATGCCCCCATCCCCAAGTGGGAGAACATAATACTTCATCTTGAAATATGTTTTCAGGCTGGGCACGGTGGCTCACTCCTGTAATCCCAGCACTTTGAGAGGCTGAGGCAGGCGGATCACTTGAGGCCAGGAGCTCCAGACTGGCCTGGCCAACATGGGGAAACCTCGTCTCTACTAAAAAATACAAAAATTAGCGAGGTGTGGTGACACACACCTGTAATCCCAACTACTTGAGAGGCTGAGGCATGAGAATTGCTTGAACCTGGGAGGCAGGGGTTGCAGTGAGCCAAGATCGTGCCATTACACTCCAGCCTGGGCAACAGGGTGAGACTCTGTCTCAAAAAAAGAAATGTTTTCAACCTGTCATGGAAAAACTGATTCCTGGTTTATTTTCTTTTCATTGTGAAATTTTAGTGCAAATATTTTTCCTGTTTTCTATACTTGGCACCAGTAATGTT
Organism: Colobus angolensis palliatus; assembly: GCF_000951035.1. NCBI lineage: Eukaryota > Metazoa > Chordata > Mammalia > Primates > Cercopithecidae > Colobus > Colobus angolensis. Next base: position 3,876,498 of record NW_012115988.1, read on the forward strand.
TCTTAACATTAAATACTACATAGCTAAAGTTGAAAGTTTGGTGAAACTTACAATAAAGGGAGGCTTTAAGTTTTGTTAGAAGTACAAAGAGGAAGTTTTTCAGGACTATACATGAAAATTATGGTATATATTCTTTTACTAAATGTCTTATTTTCAACACTTCCATACACCAGCTACCAATTTATTTAGGATAGACACTCCTAACAGCATCAGACAAAAGGAATAATCTTTTATTTCCTAAGTAACGGATGATTGTATCAATAGATTGAAATATTGTCTTTACCTTATTTTAATAGAAACTGAAAATCCAGGGGTTTCCACTTGATTTCTTACTTGTTTCACCATATCTCGAACAAGCTCTGGCTTGTTTATTAAGCAAGCCCCATAACCTTCTGCCATTGCCCACCTTTGTAAAGCAAACATATGAACAAGTGAATTATAAATAACTGGAAGAGAAGACAAAATTCTGAAAGCACTGAAATATAAGTGCATCCATTTCTCTAGTGATCTGGAATAGAAGCAGATTTTAAAAATTCATAGGTTCAACATTTCTAAGTGGATCAATATGAGATTAGGAAAACATGTTCCCAGATCAAAAAGTACTCAGGAGAAATGGTTTTCATTGGCAAGTGAGAATATTAAGTTAAAAGTCATTCAACCAAAACAGGTTTAAATATTTCAAGTAATTAATTGCAATGACTTCAGATTTCAAAAATTCCAAATTTGATGTTTATTGTGCATAACAAGGTTTTATTAGTCTCAATAGTAGAAAGATAGTTTTGGCTTACAGCATTCCAATATCACTAAACAGCTTATTTAACTCTCCTAATGAGTATACAAATATGTCTCATCTGATTTGGATTACGCTATACTTAACAACTTTGCTTTTATTCTGTGGACACAATTTGAATTACTGATAATCTACTACAGTGCCAGTACAGCAGAACTATTACTGTCAGGCCAGGTGCGGTGGCTCAGGTCTGTAATCCCAGGACTTTGGGAGGCCGAAGCGGGTAGATCACCTGAGGTTGGGAGTTCACGACCAGCCTGACAACACAGAGAAATCCGTCTCTACTAAAAATACAAAATTAGCTGGGCATGCTGGCACATGCCTGTAATCCCAGCTACTCGGGAGGCTGAGGCAGGAGAATCGCTTGAAACTGGGAGGCGGTGGTTGTGGTGAGCCCAGATGGCACCACTGCACTCCAATTTGGGAAACTCCGTCTCAAAAAAAAAAAAAAAAGAAATATTATTGTCAAATTAAGTACATCCTATCAACACCCAGTTACTTAAATCCCCTTAAATTTTTATAAGGGGAACTAATTAGGAGAAAATATGTGTTGATTTCCTAAGTCAAACAATCAGTTTTCAGAGCAAGCATATCTGACGTGACAGTAAAAATACATTTTAGGGATTGCCGTAAACATTAGATTCTCATATAACTACTTATGGATGAGATTTACGGCACAGCCACATAAAAATTCTATTGGTGAGGGGAGACAAAACACCTGTCTATACATCATTTCAGTCATCAGAAAAGACCTTTGAATTTATGTTCCTAAATTACATTTCCCTATATTTTCTTCCTTCTTGTTTTGAGCCCTGGGGCTGTAACTCTATTTTCTTTTTAAGTTTTGGAAAACTAGAAAGATATTTTACCATGTTCACACATAGTTTTTTTTTGTAATCTTTTGGAAAATTCTTCCAACTTCTTTGAGCTTTACCTCTGAGGGCAACCACAGTTAATGTCTATTCCATTCGCATAAGGACAGACTATACGAGCAGCATCAGATAAAAGTCTTGCATCGTTAGCAGCAAACTGAACAATCAATGGGCAATCACCTGACAAAATGAATAGCTCAACATTAAAATTCACAGGAAAAAACCCTGCACACACACACACCAAACTTTAATGTTTGTACAGGATAAAAGAGCAATAACGATTTTTAGCCTAAGAAGCATCTGTCCAAATAATATAACATTAAACAATTTAAAATATTTTAAATTAAAAGCAATTTACACTCAGTAAAAAATTCAAACAGTACAAAATTTGATAAATGAAAACAATTCTAACACTTTTGACAAAATAGACCCTCTTCCCAAAGGTGAGAATTAGTTTACCTGTATTCCAGAACAATTTTTTTGTATACCTGTAAAATTTAAACAAGTGTGAACATTCTTTTTTTTTTTTGAGGCGGAGTCTCGCTCTGTCGCCCGGACTGGAGTGCAGTGGCCAGATCTCAGCTCACTGCAAGCTCCGCCTCCCGGGTTTACGCCATTCTCCTGCCTCAGCCTCCCGAGTAGCTGGGACTACAGGCGCCCGCCACCTCGCCCGGCTAGTTTTTGTATTTTTAGTAGAGACGGGGTTTCACCGTGTTAGCCAGGATGGTCTCGATCTCCTGACCTCGTGATCCGCCCGTCTCGGCCTCCCAAAGTGCTGGGATTACAGGCTTGAGCCACCGCGCCCGGCCGAACATTCTATAAATACCACTATGCCTACTGTTCCTTTCTTTCCTGATATATCTGGGAGATGTACTCAGTTCTATTTTCTTCTTTATAGTGGGATATTCCGCTGTATGGATGGACCATAGAATGTATTTTTAGACGTTTCACATGCTCTGAGTATATTCATAGGGTAAATCCTTAGGAGTAGAATTGTTAATAGGCATTTAGCATACAACATTGTGATAGATATTACAGAATTATCGTCCAAGAGTTTACCAATATATACATATACCAATATGGATAAAAGTTCTTGTTTCCTCACAACTTATCATACAGTGTATATCTAACATTTGAATATTCTAATTAGTGAGCTCTTTTCATATTCTTTACATTTTTCTATATATAGTTTTTCCATTAGTCATTCCTTTTATTTGTAATTTTTTTATAAAACAAATTAGTATTGCTATCTATCATGTGTTATAAATATTCTCCTCAGTTTTTTGTCTTTGAGCATATTTGTGCTCTTACATATAAAGGTTTAAATTTTTTTTTTTGAGACAGCGTTGCTCTCTGTCACCCAGGCTGGAGTGCAGTGGCACAATCTCAGCTCACTGCAACCTCTGTGTCCCAGGTTCAAGTGATTCTCTGGCTCAGCCTCCCAAGTAGCTAGGAGTACAGCCGCCTGCCACTAAAGCCAGCCAATTTTTGTATTTTCAGTAGAGATAGGGTTTCACCATGTTGGTCAGGCTGGTCTCGAACTCCTGACCTCAGGTGATCCACCCACCTGGGCCTCCCAAAGTGCTAAGATTACAAGAATGAGCCACTGCGTCTGGCCCAAAGGTTTAAATTTTAATACAGCCAAATGTATTAAAGTTTCCTAGGTTTTAAAGAACATATTTTTCTTATCCTTGGATCAGTGTTATGAACTCTTTTTAGATGTATTTCAACATTTCTTTTGAGGAATACTTGTACGAGAATCACTGGGTGTTTATAAAAATGCAGATTTCTTGGCATCATCCTAATTGCATTGATTCAAGATTCCTATGGCAACCCACTGATTTATAGGATTATGATGGTTTAGGGGAATTTGCTTTATTCTTTATGGAGATGTAAGGTGCTTTCTCTTTTGTAGCTCAAGAGAGTTACAGAATTTCTATTTAACAACCATTTATTGGTCTAATATATTTCCAACAGTGTACCAGATGCTAAGGATACAAATCAAGCTATTTCTATAGCTACAGCCCTCAAGGAGGCCGAACCTAATGGGAGAAACAGGCATATAAAGAGAAAATCATAATGCAGCAGAATTAAGTGCAACATAAGAGCCTGTGCTTAGCAGGGAGGTCATGAGTAGAGGATGATCAAAAAAAAAAAAAAAAAGATTCATGGCTACAAATATTGAGAGCTGAATGAAGAAACATAAACTACAGTTTGCAAGAGAGAGAGGGGTCTGGTGTGAGAAGACAGGGTATGTTCAAGGACTTAAAATAACTTAGGAATTTTGAAGGATAAAGTCAGTGGGCGTGGGGAGAAACTGAAGGAAGATAAGGCTGCAGAAGATATATTTAGAGGTCAGATTATGAAAAACTGTATATTAACCTCAGGTGCTGAAATTTTAGTCTTTAAGCCAGTAGTTCTCAACCTTTAACAAGCTCAGAATTACCTGGAAAGCTTTTCAAAACACAGATTGCTGGACCACATATCCAGAATTTCTGATTTAGTATACCTGTAAATCTCCCTTTCTAACATGTTTCCAGATAATACTGATGCTGCTGGTCTGGGGATCACACCTTGTGAACAATGAGAGGAAAATTTACATTTTCAATAGGTCACTTGGAGGATAGTTCGGAATGGTACAAGACTAGAGGCAGTGTGACAGGCATCTACTCTAATAGCCCTAGTGAGAGGAGAGGGTTTCAAAGTGGCCTTAACGCTTTGGTATATACACTGATAGTTTACAAGGCATTCAGTAATAACAGGTAAAAAATACTTATTAAAAACACTAAAGAACTAAAACTTTTTCATACAAAATCTCTAAATTGTGTTGTTTCTGATTAGACAAGATAGTTGAGTTTGTAAACAAATTTAAAAAGTTTTACAAAGTCCGTACACTTGGTTTCACATACCTTGGTTTGTGGTAAATTCACTGTCTCTGGCTTTTATAGATTTGACAAAATCAGCGGCAACTATCATTGGTGTATAACACAGATCACAGCTGTATTTTCTTACTAGTGTCCTAAAAGCCAACCTGTGAGCATATAAAACCTTAATTATGCATTTAGAAACACCACAAACATATTTTAGTGCATTGTTAAATATTTATCAGAGAAAGTTCTACCTATGGGGAGATGGAGGACACTTTTCCCTATTATTCCTGCTAAGTATTACTGAAAACCCTGGATATTATATACAAAACAAACACAAGAAAATTTTGAAAGGTGAAGAAAAGATGGCCAGACAGGCTAGTGACCTCAGGACCTGAGGAATGACAGGGTGGTGAGTTCTCTGGATTTTATTTTTGTCTCAAATATCCTAGACTTCAAGAAGCTGGCCAACTGGAAACAACAATGGATGCAGACAAAACCAGCCCCAACAAAAGCCTTCTCTAACCAAGGGATCAGGAAAATGTTCTGTCTGACCTAGTAAGACAGAAATCTCTTAAGACAGTTCTACTCCAGCCAAATACTGTAGAAAAAGCTATGGCTTTATCTCCATTAGCAAAGGCCAAGTGGGAATCCTAGACTTCTACCCTCCAAAGGCTGTTAACAAGGTGCTCCAACATTCTACTGAGATGATGTCCGAGAAGGCCAGGTAAGGATTTGAAACTTTCATCTCTGGTGGCCAGTGAGGTCACTCCCAGCCCAGTGGTATCAGTGGAGGCCACAAGGGGAGCCTGGACTTCCATGCCTGCCAGCAGTAATGAAGCACTCCTCTTCCTCACTGCTTGGTGTGGTATCAGAGGAGGCATAGTGGAGAGCCAGGACTTTCATTATTGCCCAGCATATATGAGGCTACCCTCACCATGGGGAACTGTAACTCTCATCCCTGTCCAGCAGTAATGAGGAGCTCCTCACCTACCAGATGTCGAAGGAGGCCAAGTGAAGAACTTGGACTTCTATCAGATAGTAATGACGTGGCACCACTCCCCTAATCATTCCTTGCTGGAGTGTTGTCAGAAAAAGCCGGTTAAAACAGAATGTTCAATAGTCAAAATCAATCTAATCCATCATATTAACAGGCTAAATAATAAAAAGCACGTGATCATGTAGATGCAGAAAAGGCATCTGACAAAATACCCATATGTACTAAAAAAGAAAAGCTAACTCTCAGAAAACCAGAAGTAGAGGGAACCTTCCTCAGTTTGATAAAGTGCATCCATAAAATTCCTACAGAACACTTTTGCCTTAGACAGGAACAAGGTAAGGAAGTCTGCTCTTATCACCCTTGTTCAACACAGCACTGAAACTTTTAGTCAGTGCAATAAGGCATGATAAAGAACAAAAGGTACATGATCAAAAGGAAGAAATCCAACTGTCCTTATTTGCAGATGACATGGTTGTCTATATAGACTCTGAAGGAATTTCCAAAAAACTAGAACCAACAAGTGAGTTTAGCAAGTTTTCAGGATATAAGATCAACATACAAAAATCTATTTCTATGTGCTAGCAATAAACATGTGAACACCAAAAATTAAAAATTGTATTTACAAACATGCTCAAAACAAACCCAGATGTCTTATAAAACATGTACAGAACTTGTAACTTGAAAACTACACAAAACTGATGATAGAAATTAAAGAAAATCTCAATCAATGGAAAGACATATTGTGTTCATGGATTGGGAGACTCAACACAGTAAGAAAGTCAATTCTTCCCAAGTTGAGGTATAGGTTTCACACAGTTCTTATGAAAATTCCAGCAAGGTTTTTTGCAGAGATAGACAAGGTCATTCTAAAATTTATTTGTAAAGCAAGGGAACTAGAATAGCTAAAACAATTTTGAAAAAGTAAATAAATTGGGAAGAACCAGTCTACCAGATTTCAAGACATATTATAGAGCTATATAGTAAAACTGTGGTATTGGCAGGGAAAAAGATACAAGATCAATGGAACAAAATAGAAAATGCTGATTTCTCATAAAGAAGCAAATAATTAAATGGAGGAGAGATAGCCTTTCTTTTTTTTATTATTTTTTTTGAGATGGAGTTTTACTCTTGTTGCCCAGGCTGGAGTGCAATGGCGCGATCTCGGCTCACTGCAACCTTCACCTCCCAGGCTCAAGCGATTTTCCTGTTTCAGCCTCCCAGCAGCTGGGACTATTGGCATGTACCACCATGCTAATTTTTGTATTTAGTAGAGATGGGGTTTCACCATGTTGGACAGGCTGGTCTAGAACTCCTGACCTCAAATGATCTGCCCACCTCGGCCTCCCAAAGTGCTGGGATAAGGATTTGATGGCGTGAGCCACCGTGCCTGGCCCACAGCCTTTCAAAAATGGTGCTGGAGTAATTGGACACCCATAGGCAACCTAACCTAAGCCTCACACTTACGTAAAAGTTAATGCAAAATTGATCATGGACTTAAATGCAAAACATAAAACTATAAAACTTTTAGGGAAAAAAACTGAGGAGAAAATATTCAGGATCTGGAGTTTCTTACACTTGACATCAAAAGCACAATTCACAAAAGGAAAAATTGATAAGTTAGACTTCATTAAAATGAAACTTTTGTTCTGCAAAAGATCCTGTTAAGAGCATGAAAAGACAAGCCACATACAGGGGGAAAATATGTGCAAATCACATATCTGACAAAGCAGAATATATATCTAGAGTATATAAATAACTCTCAGCACTCAATAGAAAACAAGAAAACATATGGATAAAAGCACTTGAATAGATACTTATACAAAGACAACATACAAATGGCCAATAAACACACAAAAAGATGTTCAGCATCATTAATCATTAGGGAAATGCAAATTAAAACTGCAATGAGATACCACTTCATACCCATTAGGATGATTATAACAATAAAAAAAACAAAACTCCCAGAATATAACAAGTGTTGATGAGGATGTAGAAAAATGAAAATTCTTGTTCACTGCTGCTGGTAAGGTAACATGGTGCAGCTGCTATGGAAAGCAGTATAGTAGCTGCTCAAAAAATTAAACATAGAATCACCATATGATCCAGCAATTCTACTTCTGGGTACACAGTCAAAAAAGAATTGAAAGCAGAGTTTCAGAGACCTGTTATGAACCATGGGTACTTGTATATGGGTATTTGTACATCCATAGTTCATGAAAGTATTGTTTGCAGTAGCCAAAAGGTGGAAGTTATCTTGTGTTCTATCAATATGTGAATGGATATCAACAGATGAATGGATAAACAAAATATACATAAAATGGAATATTATTCAGCCTTAAAAGGAACAATAGTCTGATATATGCTACAACATGAATGAACCTTGAGGATGTTATGCTGCATAAAATATTAGCAAAATAAATGTAGTTTTGAACAAATACATATAAGACTTATATGAGGTATCTAGAGTAGTGAAATTCATAGAGGGAGAAAGTAGAATAATGGTTGCCAGGGGCTGCTGTAGGGAACAGTGGAATGGGGAGTTATAGTTTAATGTGTATAGAATTTCCATCTTCTAAGATGAAAAGAGTTTTAGAGATCAGATGCACAACAATGTGAATGTAATTAACACTACTGAACTGTATTCTTAAAAATGATTGAGAGGTAAGTTTTATGTTATGTATATTTTATAACAAACTTTTTAAAAAAAACAACTCAATAGTAAAAGAGCAAACAATCCAATTAGAAGATGAGCAAAAGATATGAAGAAATATTTCTTCAAAAACTGAACACACCACTACCTCAGGACCCAGTAATTGCACTATTTGTCCCAAGACTTAAGTTCACATAAAAATCTACACATCAATACTTATATCTATTTAGTATACACTATATACTTATAGGTAGGAGTTACAACCACCACCATTTTTATAGATATAGAAAGTGCAGCTCAGAGAGGTTGTTTACTCAGGATCACCATATATACTCGGCAAGTAGTAGCATCATGACTCAATTCTAAATCATGATTCCAAAGCTAGGAGTTTGAAGTTCCCATATGGTGGTGGTCTTACAGTACTTTTAAAAAGTCAGAGCATAAAAGGGAAATTTCATCTTAGTTCATTAACCATTTAGCAACACTTACTTTGAATATCGAACCATTGGGGCACAGACTTTTACCAGTTGTCCAGAATGAAACATTTCTATGGGATCTTTTTTTCTTTCTTGACATATTATGGTTTGCATGCAGTCACTCTTCATTAATACAGATTTGTTTCAAATCTGAAAAAGACAGTAAGCTTGTATAGAGAAAATATGCTTTCACTATATTAATTCCATTCTAACAATTTCAACTGCCAACAACGTGTATTTTTTATCAGGCTTGTGGGCTCGGAAATTTTTTTATTAATAGCTTCTTTTCACAGTATCCAATATGATACTATAGAATGCTGCCTCTATTTGTAAGATAAATAGATGTGGAAAACTACCCAAGATAGTTGTGCAAAAATAAGATGTAGAAAACGATATTTTTTCCCTAGTTTACCATGTTGTAAGTTTTCAGGTTATTTAAACATTTTTTACATGCTACTTTGTTGGGATTGGTAAGCCAAGAAATTTGGTTTATTTTATATATAATATTCGACTAGCATTTGGAAATATCTTGTTTTATTCAGGAAAGTTAAATGGCATTAATAGAGCAACACTAAGTAGTCAGTGTTTCAAAAGATATCCTGGTGCTTTTATTGTAATTCTTGAATCCTGTTGTCTGTGAATCAGAAGATAAACAAACGTTAATTATTTTTAAAAATTTTAATGTGATATTATCTAGTGAAAATTTCAATTATAATTCTACAATTGCATTCTAAATCACTTTTATACCCCAAGAGGTACAGGTACAAGTGATGAAATTATGGAGTTTATAAATGTTTTATATTTGCTATACTTAAAATCCTACCATTTCACAGTGTTGGTTACTTTTCATATTCCAGTTTTTGGCCTTAGTAATTTAGAAACAGGTATGCATGAAGGAAAAATGAAACAGAAAAAAATAAAAAAAAAAGAATCGGATATGGGCCAACTTTAGAACAGTCTAATTGCTCAAACTTTAGAGTCTTTAACCTCTAGGCAAAGAGTTGAAATTAAAAATAGCTAAAGTACTTAAGGATGTCAGGGTCTTTCCAGAAACTGCTGAAAGCACCAATATTTAAGTAACAGAGGAAAAGGGGAGAGCAAAAAAGACTGAAGATGAACTTTGGAGCTGGGAGGAATAAACCTAAAGAGTGATACTCAGAAACCAAGAGAGAGACCATTATGAAGGAAGGAAGGAGGGGATAGGTATCTTAAACATCAAAGTAAGGCAAAAATAAAGGGTGCAATGGCAACAAGGTCATTAGTGATTTTAGCAAGAATTATTTCATTTTTATCCACTCCTGCAGTCATAGTAAATGGCATACAGAAGGCCTCAATATTTATTTGCTTAAAGAAAAATCAGTAGCTTTCAGGGGGCTGGGCTCACACCTGTAAACTCAGCATTTTGGGAGGCCAAGGCAGGAGTTCCAGACCAGCTTGGGCAATATAGTGAGACTCCCATCTCTAAAAAAAATTATAAAAATTAGCTGGGCGTGGCAGCAAGCACCTGTGGTCTCAGCTACTCTGGAAGCTTAGGCAGGAGGATCCCTTGAGCCCAGAAGGTTGAGGCTGCAGTGAGCCATGATCCTGCCACTGCACTCCAGCCTGGGTGACAGAGCTAGACCCCCAACTCAACAAAACAAAACAAAACAATTGGTAGCTTTCAACTTTAGTTGTATACTACAATGAACTGGGGAGCTTTTAAGAATTAGGATGCCCAAGCCATACCCTAGACCAATTAAATCCAAATGTCTGGGCTCAGGATGCAGGCATCAGTGTTTTTATTAAAGCTCTTCAGGTGATTTCAATGTGCAGCTAAGCTTGGAATTACTGGAATAAGTAAATCCAAAGATTCCAAAGCACCTGGTACAATTGTTTGTTTAAATGGGTTCCCGCCTTACCTATTAGCTCCTTTTAGGATATGGATTGAGTCTTATGTTTGTAAACTCATGAGAGCATGCAGAGTAGGGGGGTCAAAACTTTCACTCTATGAATGAACATCATTCACTCTTCTAAAATCTTCCACTGGGGGGAATAAAGTCAAGGAAGGAAAAATAATTCCTAATTCACAAGTAATGAATGAATCACTCCTATTCCCATCATTACTAAGATCTTACATACTAGGGAAAATCCTCTGAGACAAAGAGAGCATAATGCAGTGTAGCATAAGACTTGCTTACCTGAGGTGTTATGAGTATGAAATGCATTTAGATTTATAAAATACTTAGAACAGCGATAAGCACAGGATAAGCAGTAGCACCTTTTTGAAACAGAATGTAGAAAACCACGTAGCTCTGGAACTGGACAAAATTGGTTTCCTGGATACATACCTACTGTACAAAATGAAAAAGTCATATTACAGTTTCTTTTTGCGAAGAAGCTTAAGACTTTCTTGCATACTTGTGGTTGATTGACCCTGTTAATTTATCAGTATTTATCTTAGAAGAAAAAAATCTAGGTAAAAAATGCGAACGTATTAGCTGAGAAGATACAATGGGAACCAACCTGATGCTCTTACAGCCTCAATACCGTTAGTTGAGATATAGACAATCTATCAGTTTGTAATTAAGAAAAAGTCTGGCATGTAGCTGAAAGTGAGGAAGAGGTAGAAAAGGCAAAAGGTCAAAGGTCTCATGGAAGGAAGGAGGGTAGACAGTGAGTTTTATTTGTCCTTTTATGGTTCAGTCTTCCTTCTTCATCGAGTCTCCCTAATTCTCTTCACTCTTCATCCCCAGCAATTTTTCTTCCCAAGCATTTCCTGCGGGCTTTTATTACCCCAGGAGTGCCAGTCAAGAGGTGGGACAGATACAGCTGTGTAGCAACTAACGCCTGACTCTTGTGAGTGTGGAGGGCAAACGAAGCTCCCTGAAACCTCCGCTCTGCTCTCCTGCCTTACGCCGCACCGCCCCTGTTCTGAGGTTTAATACTTGCTTCACAGATAGGCGCTGCGGCCACGTTCCGGTGCCCACCTTCTCCTTGGCCCGGGCACGACGCCAGCCCAGGAGGCGCGACCCAGAGCTGCTGCGAAAGACAGAGGAAAGCGCCGGCCGGATGGCCTTGGCTCCCTTGGTGCGCTGGGCGCAGAGCACTCGGACCCCGAGCGCCCACTGCTTGAGTAACCACGCGGCTCCTAGCCGGGCTTAGCCCAGCCGCGGAGTAAGTCAGTTCGCTAGGCCTGCCTGGAGCCATGGGCTGGTTGGGCGGGCGGCGCCGAGATTCTGCGTCACCACCTGGGCGGGGCCGTTCTGCAGCTGACGACATCAACCCGGCACCTGCCAACATGGAAGGTGGCGACGGCGGCGTCGTTGTGGCTGGCCTCGGAGCTCGAGGTTCTGGAGCGGCTGCAGCGACAGTCCGGGAACTTCTGCAGGACGGTAAGGAGACGGGGTCTGACCAGGTCGTGGGTTTAGGGGTCTGCGCTGCTCCGCACCTGGACAGCGAGGTGTACCCAACCCGTTGCTTTGCAGAAAGTTTTCCAGTCTGAACGTGACCACTCCCCTCCGCCCGGTCCTCTGGCTTGGAGTACTGTTTTAGCCAACCTGTTTCCTCTGGGACTGGCTCCCTCTTTTCTGGTGTCTTGGGGACACCTGCTTTCTGTTTGCTCCTCATTTCAACTCGAGCCCCCCATGCCTCCAGCTTCCCTGAAGTTTAGGGAGACCAAACCCTGTGGCCCGCGTTGGCAGCCACGGGCTGCTGCCGCAGTTCTTGAACGGGTGTAGCGTTCGAGCTCTTCAAAAGTGTAAGATCTAGAACAGACGGCAGACGCATGAGGAAGTAGGGCCTTGTTTTAAAGTAGAACTGGAAACGCCTACTCCTTTAACAAATGGACTATACAGGTCACCCCCTCGCAGCCGGTTTTTTTTTTTTTCCCCCTCCTTTATGAGGCAGTTATCCACAGTGAGACGTGGGGGAAGGTTTGAGGCATTCGTTCAGGTTGAGATTAACCATTTGTACGGAATCTAGCAGTCAGATTTATTGCTAGTCAGTTTGGAGAGAAGTTGCCCAAAATAAGAAAAGTTAGGTATACTTGAAAAGCATATTCAGTTGTGTCAATCCAGTTAACATGTCCCGAATCTCTTATCCTTCAGAATAAAGTTCAAATTTATAAGCATAAAAATAAAGCCTTTCTCACGTGTTTTTAATTTTTTCTCTAGTGGCCATCACATTCTACCTTGTACTAAAATCATTTGTATACTTTTTAAAATCTCTTCTGTATGGTGAACTTTTTTTTAATATCCCACAATGTGAATAGCAGTATCTTGCATACAGTAGGTGCAGAATGTTTTTAAAAGTGATCGTCGCAGTTAGAAGCATATGAACACATTTGAAGACCAAAGTGGGTAATAAATGAAATAAAGTTCTAAATTGTTATTTTCTCTGACTGTTGAATATTTTATTGTCATCCTGAATTACATGCTTTCTCATGATAATGTATGTACTTTTGTCAAAAGCAATGATATTTTCTGAACTATTTTGTGTTGGAAACTAGGTCAGGGTCTCTGTCTAAAACTTGGTTAAACTGAATGTAAATTAAGATACAAGGCACAGACCCTGATATATTTGCAATTGCTCCTGATATATGTGCAATTCTTGCCCTCAAGTAGTTCACCATCTAGTAGAGGAAATAATCTTGTAGAGCTATAAAGGTAGGTGCTGTAATACAGTGATGTAAGATAGCAATTGGATTGTGTATAAAGTAGAACATTAATATAGAGGAGAATGATAACTGGGGATTGGGAACTGGTTAGGAAATGTCAGAAAAGGCTTTCTAGGTGGAGACGTTTTAAACTGTAGATAGGACTTCCCCAGGTGAACAGTGGAAGGGACAATACATTCCAAACACTGGATATATGTTTCAGTAGGATGTATTTCAGGAATTGTAATCAGTTCTTGGAGGGTAAATAGTCTTCAGTTCTGCCTTCTGTATTTTCCTCCTTGGTTCTCTGCCGTTCTCCACAGTGATTATTTAAATCTTCTTTATCCTTTTCAAACCTTTTCCTTCAAGCTTAACAAATGACTTTCAGCTTCCCTGGGGAGAAAAAAAGGAGCCATCAGATGTGAACTTTCTCTATTTCTTGCCCATCAAAGCTATAAATTTAACTTCAACCTATAACCATCCGTTGCACCTTTTTCCCCTTGCCTTTTCAATTGCAACAGAAGTGGAGTCTCTGCTCCTTTCTTTCTTCCTTTTTTTTTTTTTTTTGAGACGGAGTCTGGCTTTGTCGCCCAGTCTAGAGCCCAGGCTAGAGCGCCGTGGAGCGATCTCGGCTCACTGTAAGCTCCGCCTCCTGGGTTCGCGCCATTCTCCTGCCTCAGCCTCCCGAATCGCTGTGTTACAGGCGCCTGCCACCATGCCCAGCTAATTTTTTGTATTTTTTAGTAGAGACGGGGTTCCACCATATTAGTCAGGATGGTCTCGATCTCCTGACCTCGTGATCTGCCCGCCTTGGCCTCCCGAAGTGCTGGGATTACAGGAGTGAGCCACCATGCCCAGCCGAGTCTCTGCTCCTTTCTAAGGATAGTCCCTCCTACTTTGCTCTGGATTTTTTCTTCCTGTTTCCTAGGGACTCAGTCACCCTCAATCTATGCCATTGAAATAACTTTGCAAGGTTTCCAATGACTTTCTTGCACATACAACAAATGGACACTTTTTTGGTCCTTTCCTTTAACTTGTAACAGCATTTAATTCCTTTCTTGAAGTACTTTTCTCATGTGGTTTATGGGTGCTGTGCTTTTAAAAAATTCTTAATTCTCTAGGTGCTCTTTTCCAGGTTCCTGTGGATACTTGTCAGTTCAGTTTGTTCTGAATTAAGCGGTCTCTGTTGCCCCTCCCACCCCCAACATTCCTGAGGAAGTAAGCATTTCCAGCAGAAACTTTGATTCACTGTATCAGGGATTTGGCTAATGACAGTATCGAATTGATAGGCTTGGTGAGCACAGATGCATAGTATGAAAATTGGTGAGGTGCTTCCGATATGCCTCCTATGGAAATGAGGAAACTATAAAAGAGAAGCATTATATAATTCATCTCTTTAAAGGCTGTAAGCCCTCAGATGCCACATCCTGTTGTGTTTGATCTTTGTAAGCTCTGTGATACTACTACTACTTACTTTCTTTATCCCTTCTTTTGGCTTTTGCCATTCTTTTTTGTTTCTCTTTCTTTCTCCCTGAGCACTCTTTAGTCTCTTTGATTGCTTTCATTTTCTCTCTCCACCCCCAACTTTCCTATCTTCCTCATTTTCCTGCCTTTCTGTGCATTCTAAAACTTTTTCCTAAATCATCTGGTCTTTTCTGTGGTTTCAGTATGATCTTTACCTGTCTTCTGAATTATAACTGCCTACTGGACATTTCTATCTTAATTTTATTATGATATGCCATTCCATAACCTGTATGGACATTTCTATTTTGATAGTAAACAAGTAGTGCCAGTTCTATAATACACATGAAAACCTACATATGAACAAATAGTACAAGTTTTACATATGAAAAAATGAAATGGAATCACTTTTTCTATTCTCTCCTAATCTTTTCCCCTGGTAGTCTCTGTATCTGTGTTTACTGTGTCGTTAGGTAAATGTGTGCTTGTTCCCCTTGTAAATTATGAATTCTTTGGAGGCAGAGGTTTATGTTCATGTTTGTTCAGTGTCTAGTGGTCTAACTTAGTGTAAAACTAAATTTCCTATATCAGTTACTTAATCAAGAAATTTGGGAATCATCCTTGTTTGTTTTACCTAATCACCTGTTTTCAGCTTGTCAGTAAGTCCTACATCCTATGCAGTGTGAATATTTGTCAAATTTGTCACTTTGACTTTCTTAGTGCCACTTATTCAGGTCTTATTCAGGCCTTCATTATGTCACTTAGGCTGTTAACATAGTACTTTACTGGCCTCTGTGGTTGTATTTCTTGGGTGTATTGGTAAATTGGCTTTGTAGGAAAATAGAAAAAGCCCTGATTTTGTAGTGTTTGCTGATTGCCACGGTGTAAATACTCTCATCATCGTCATTGTAGATTTTAAGATATCTGTGTGAAAGGTCAACTGGCTCACAGAATTCCTGAAAATGTAACAGTCAGTGCTCAAGAGCCAGAAGAGGCAACTTCAGTACATTGCTCTGTGACTAATCCTTTTTCCATCATCCTCTATACAGCTGCCAGGATTATTGTTTTGGGACATAAAGCTGACAGTGCAGTTTCTTGGGTTAAACGAGATATGGTTAAACATTTTGAATGTCTTACAAACCTCTTTTCAAACTGCCCTCCAACCTTTGGAACCACATCTGTCATTCTTTACCATTTCTGCCCAATATACACGTGCTGCGATCTAGACACTTTGAAATCAGTATTCCCCTTATTTCTCAAGATATGCCATGGCATTTGCCACTACTGAGCCTTCCCTTTGCTTGGAATGGCTTTTTTCATTTGTCTGGCTGATAGGATTCTTAGTTCTGAGAAGCACTTGGCACATTAGAAGGAAATGTGGTTCTCAGACTTAAAAGTAGCCAAAGTAGCAGTTTCCTTCTTTCATTCCACTACATTTTAAGAGTAATCAAGAGTGTGAGACTTTACTTTTTGTTGTTGTTACCAGAATGATACTATCAGCTGATGTATAGATTTGTTAATTCATGGAACCTGCCATGTGTCTGGTATTGTTCAAACACTGAAGATGAGTTAGCAAACAAAACAAAGACCTTCTTTTCCTCTTGGAGCATACATTATAGCAGATGTAAACAATTTAGGTTTTCTTATAAGTACTCTATTTTGCTTGTTTCATCATCTCTCTGAAGGCAGCTTTAATTGTATCTACTGTATCATTAGGAGATTTGGTACATGGTTACCATGAGCTCCCTTCTGGGTATCTATTTTTAACTTTCAATTCTCTTAATTTTTCTTTCATCCATAGATTTGTGGATTTCTGCATTGAGGGATATCTTTTTAACATCTAGAATTACTTCTGTTTTCTGTCTATTAGGGGCCTATTTTAAACAGCTTTTCTTTCCGTTAACCTATTTCACCCGTAAATCCTAAATTTCAGTAACACCTATAAATTTATATTTCCTATTGTAACTAAAATTCCAGATTCACTTTGCTATAACAGTATTTGTGTATTGATCTAGAGATATCTGAGGCCATAAATATTTTTTATATATAGCCAATTTTCCTGTTGTCTTTTCACTGGCAATGATCTTGTTGTCTTGCACTAATAGTTATAGCTGGTAGTTTTTTTTTTGTTTTTTGGTTTTTTTTGAGATGGAGTCTTGCTCTGTCACCCAGGCTGGAGTGCAATGGCACGATCTTGGCTCACTGCATCCTCTGTCTCCCGAGTTCAAGCTATTCTTCTGCTTCAGCCTGCCAAGTAGCTGGGGTTACAGGCACCCGCCATCATGCCCAGCTAATTTTTGTATTTTTGTAGAGACGAGGTTTCACCATGTTGGACAGGCTAGTCTTGAACACCTGACCTCAGGTGATCCACCCGCCCTAGCCTCCCAAAGTGCTGGGATTACAGGCATGAGCCACTGTGCCTGGCCAGTAGTTATGTTTTTAATCTCTTTCTCAATATTATACTTCTTTTTGGGTCATGATAAAAGTAAGCATTAAGCAGTGTAGTGGAGTAGTTCAGAGTATGGGATCAAAATATGTTAATTATGATTATAATTGTTCTGTTGTTTAATAACTGGTTTAGTACAGGGTAATTAAGGACTTTTCCTTGTTTTTTCCCCAATTCAGAGTGTTATAGTGACTTTTTAAACGAAGACTTTGATGTAAAGACTTATACTTCTCAATCTATTCATCAAGCTGTAATTGCTGAACAACTAGCAAAACTTGCCCAAGGAATCAGTCAGTTGGACAAAGAACTACACTTACAGGTAATTCTGATTTTCAGGGTCCCTATGGATTTTTCAGCCTAAAGTGATAATTTAGCATTTTTGTAATCTTATTAAATACAAATGCATATTTACATGAAGAAGTGCATACTTACCAGTGTGACTTATTTTTCAAAGTAAATTTTTGAAATTTTCTGTAAACCACTTTTTGTTTGTCAAAAAACTAATATACCACCTCCCCAAAGCCTTTCATTCATACTTCCTGTTCACCACCTTAACTGCTGTGCAACTAATTTAATGGGCAAAAAATAGGATGTGTTCGATAAAGATAATAGAAAATGGAATTTTGGAAGTAAAACAATATGAATAAGAAAAATTGGGATGTTACATTGGCAATTCATACTTTATAAGCACAAAATGTAGCATTTGCTGAAATTACAGAAAGTTAATAAATGTTATTCTGAGTAGGATACAATATGAGAAGTTAGGAGACGGGTCCTACTTTTAGCCATGCTGTTAACTGACTTTAATCTCACTTAATGTCTTTGAGTCTAGCTTTTTTGTTTGTTTTTTAATCTATCAGATGGGTTGGAATAAGCAAGAGGAAGAGGAGACTGTAGTAGATAACTTTGAAGATTCCTTCCTCTCCTAAAATTGTGTAATTTTTATAGGGCGATTTTATGGTATAATTTCTAGTGTTGCCTTTGATGGAGTAGGTATTTAATACGTATTTAAATGAATGAACGTATGTATGAAACATCAATCGTTTACCAGGAAACGTAGATTTGGTATAACCTGAGACATAACCACTTGATCTTTTTTGTGTCTTAGTTTCTTTGAGTGGCTTAGATAGGACTGGGATGACTTCTAAGGTCATTTTAACTCTAAAAGTCTGATTATATATAATTTGATTTCAATCTTTATTGACAGATATTTAGAAAACACGTTTAGGCCAGGCGCAGTGGCTCATGCCTGTAACCCCAGCACTTTGGGAGGCCAAGGTGGGAGGATCACGAGGTCAGGAGTTCCAGACCAGCCTGGCCAACAGGCACTACCCCATCTCTACTAAAAATACAAAAATTAACTGGGCGTGGTGGCGGGTGCCTGTAATCCCAGCTACTTGGGAGGCTGAGGCAGGAGAATCACTTCAACCTGGCAAGTGGAGCTTGCAGTGAGCCGAGATTGTGCCATTGCACTCAAGCCTGGGCAACAACAGCAAGACTCCGTCTCAAAAAAGAAAGAGAGAGAGAGAGAGAGAGAGAGAGAGAGAGAAGTTAGAGTAGCCTAGGATGTGAAGTAGAGGAAGTCTGGGAGTCCCAGTAGTCTATATCAGTGAGATGTCTAAAACTGTAAAAGATTTACTCTTAGGGTTTAGTGCAGGAACTAGAAATCTCTCTAAGAAAGACACTTCATACAGAGAGTTTGGATACTTATAAAATTGTTGGGTGAATAGCTAGTGGACTGAGTTGAAGGAACTACCACAGATGCCATATAGAGGCCTGGAAGTACCTGTTCTTAACCTTCCATGTCAGTGCTAAAATTCTGCTTCTAGATACCTGATGACTAAATACTAGAGTGGTCAATGTGGTTCTCTTAACTGTGTCTAAATTCTCAGGTCTCAGAACCTTTATTACTAGCTGAAACAGTAAGCTTTCCTCTCTTTCTCTCTTTTTTTTTTTTTTTTGAGGCAGAGTCTTGCTCTGTCACCCAGGCTGGAGTACAGTGGCGCAATCTCGGCTCACTGCAACCTCTGTCTCCTGGGTTCAAGTGATTCTTGTGCCTCAGCCTCATGAGTAGCTGGGACTACACGCGTGCACCACCACACGTGGCTAATTTTTTTGTATTTTTAGTAGAGACAGGATTTCACCATGTTGGCCAGGCTGGTCTCGGACTCCTGACCTCAAATGAGTCACCCACCTCGGCCTCACAAAGTGCTGGGATTACAGACGTGAGCCACTGTGCCTGGCCTAGCTTTCCTCTCTCTTGTCTTCCACAACTCTTGGAAAAATCATTTAATTGGTTGCAAGGGAGTCTGTGAAACTACAGTTTTAGGCTTTTTAACCTTACCAAAGTATTACTAGTGATAAAAGAGAATAGATAATTTTAAGAAAGTTTGTCTTGTTAAGATGGACATATTAAGGACCGTATCCGTAGACTGGGAAAAATTTGGACATCTTCTGGGAACCTTACAAGTAACAGACTGAGATGACCAAGAGTAATGCTTTGAGTAGATATGAGAGAAAGATACTTGACAGAATGACAGTGATATCTGAAACAGGACAAAGTGGAGGATTTAGGAGTTCCAGTGAATTAATCTTTGGTGATTAAGAACTTCAGTCAGCAAACTAGACATGAAACTTCGTATTCATTGGAATAAAAGGCACACAATAATAAGGATTCCTGCATTATTCTAAAGATTTGCATGATTTCTTGATGTTTCTGGGAATCTCTTGCATGTGGCCTTTAACTTGTAACCTTCTTGGTTTTTTTGTTCTGGCCATCTGCAGTGCCCTAATTTTCATAAAAATATCAAACATCTATAGGGAAAAGGATTTGCTGTGGGTGTGTGACACTGGAAAACTGGAAGCAGAGAGATGTTCAGGTATAGGTGAGCACTGAGTGCTGTATCTTTCCAGAGTAGGATGTGGCCTTGGTGGTGCTGAATCAAATTCAAGAACAAAGAGAACCTGATGTTTGAAAATATTCTTTAAAGGAAAAACATAGTAATGGTGTGACTACAATGAGCTGGTTTTTTACATTTTTTGGCACAACTCCACTTGTGCATCTCATTAAGATAGCAAGGGCCTTACTTGAATGTTTGTGTTCCCCTAACATTCATATGTTGAAACTTAATCTCCAATCTGATAGTATTAAGAGCTGGGGGCTCTGAGAGTTGATTAGTGCCCTTCTAAGAGAGGCCCGAGGAAGCTTGTTTGCCCCTTCCACCATGTGAAGATAGATACAAGGTACCATCTATGAGGAATGAGTTCTCACCAGATGCTGAATTTGCCAGTGCCTTGTTGTTGGACTTCCCAACCCCTAGAACTGTGAGCAATAAAAATTTCTTCTGTTTGTAAATTACCCAGTCTAAGGTATTTTGTGTTTGTAGTCCAAACAGACTAAGACAGTGCTAAGAAAAGGCTATAACTCCTCTTGCTCTGTGTTGAACTGTAAATGTATGTGTGTTCCTGCTTATAACTCATCTCAGACACACCTTAAAAACCTGTGTTTTTTTCTTTGGTATTTGTATTTGCCTCATTTCTACTCTAAGCGAGACCTTCCATTCTACATTGTGGTTACAAGGAAAAATATCTAACAGAGCAAAAGCTAATCATTTGTTTTTGATTTTCAGGTTGTTGCAAGACATGAAGATTTACTGGCACAAGCAACTGGGATTGAGTCGTTGGAAGGTATATTTCTATTAACTGCTAGAGATTATGTAGAACTAGACTAGGGATTGGCAAGCTACTTTGGATGGGAAGTATTTTAGACTTTGCCAGCCACATAGTCTCTGTTGCAACTACTAAACTCTGCCATTGTAGAGTGAAAGTAGCCAGATAATATGAAAACAAATGTGTGTGGCTATGTTTCAGTAAAACTTTAGTAAAACTTTGCTGGCCCCTGAGCTAAATGATCTGGGTTCAGATCCTTGTTTTACTGCTTACTAGGTGTTTGACTTTGGGCAAGTTAGTTAACCCTTGTCTGCCTCAGTTTTCCTATTTGTAAAAGAGTATAATATGTACTAACATAGCATTATTCTGAGGATTAAATGAATTAGCAAGATACTTAGAACAATGCCTGTACATATTTAATGCACCTGTAAGTGTTAGTTAATTAAAACAATAAAAACATCAACAATACCAGAGTGGGTAGTACTGGAAGGAGGCTTGAATTTTTTTCTTATTTTTGCCTTTTTTGGAGCCTTTTCTGCAACTCTTTTTAATGAAAGTATAGTTGAATAATAATTGGATTTTTATTTTTACAAATCTGCTTATTTTTGTTTGACTAAATCTTCTATGAATTTTTCCTTCCCTCTTGATTAAGTTAAACTACATCTCATAAATATGAAATGTTACTATGGTGTTTTACATTATTACTTGTGATTACTATTTTTAATCATTGTACATCAAAAGAAAGATAAGTGGTTTTTCCCTATGTTGATCAAATTCTTGAGAGAGGATATTGTTTTCTGTGATGCAATATTCTATAATGCTTCCCCCAGTATTTCTTATGTGCCCAAAGATATTAACTTATTCTCATCATGTATAGTATTTCTAAGATACCCTGATGAAGAACTTAATATTTTTGGAAATAGTTGTTTGTTGTTTGAAATCTGGGGTACATATCTGACTAGGTTCTTAGGAAAATTAAGAATCTCTAAGTACTGATTGACTTAGTACTGGAAATTAATTATTATTATTTTTAGTCATTTCAACTTTTATTTTAGATCCAGAGTGTATATGTGTAGGTTTGTACCTGAGAATATTGCATAATGCTGAG
The DNA here is from genome assembly GCF_000951035.1 of Colobus angolensis palliatus. Classification (NCBI taxonomy): domain Eukaryota; kingdom Metazoa; phylum Chordata; class Mammalia; order Primates; family Cercopithecidae; genus Colobus; species Colobus angolensis. The sequence continues at coordinate 3,898,470 of NW_012115988.1, forward strand.
GTTTGGGGTACAAATGATCCTGTCACCCAGGTAGTGTGCATAGTACCCAACAGTTAGGTACTCCCTCCTCTAGTAGTCCCTATTGTCTATTGTCATCTTCAGGTCTATGAGTACCCAATATTTAGCTCCCACTAATAAGTGAGACTGTGTGGTATTTGATTTTTCTCTTCCTGCCTTAATTTGCTTAGGATAATGACTTTCAGTTCTATCCATATAACTGTATAGGACATGGCTTCATTCTTTTTTTATGGCTGTGTAGTATCCATGGTATATATGTACCATGTTTTTAAAATCTAATTCACTGTGGATGGGCACCTAGGTTGATTCTATGTCTTTGTTATTGTGAATAGTGCTGTGATGAACCTACGAGTGCATGTGTCTTTATGGTGGAACAATTTATTTTCTTTTGAATATATATCCAGTAACAGGATTGCTGGATCGAATAGTAGTTCTGAGTTATTTGAGAAATTGTCAAACTTCTTTCCGTGGTGGCTGTACCTTCCCACCAAGAGCATATAAGCATTCCTTTTTCTCAACAGCCTCACCATCATCTGTTGTTTTTTGACTTTTTAATAATAGTCATTCTGAATGGTGTGAGATGGTATCTCATTGTGGTTTTGCATTTCTCTGAGGATTGGTGATGTTGAGCATTTTTTTTCATGTGTGTGTTGCCTGCATGTGCATACATTTTGAGAAATGTCTCTTTTTGTCTTTTGCCCACTTTTTAATGGAGTTGTGTTTTTGCTTGTTGAATTAAGTTTCTTATAAATTCTGGATATTTGACCTTTGTCAGATGCATAGTTTGCAAACATTTTCACCTGTTCTGTAGGTCGTCTGTTTATTCTATTGATAGTTTCTTTGGTTGTGCAGAAGCTCACTAGTTTTAATTATGTTTTTAAATCTCATAATATTTTTATATATTTCTGAGAGCAAGTAATACTTTAATGGCAATTTTTAAAACATGCTAGTTTTTTATTTATAAGGATGGCATGGTAGTACATTGAGTGTGTATAGGTCTAGATGAATCACCACAACAGAAATATTTATCACTGTGGTTTTTAAATATATGTTCTAGTTCTATAATGTGCTTGTTTTTCCCAGAATGATCTTCAAAGATTAAAATATTTGAAATACACTGCTAGACTGAATTAGAATGATTATCTCTTGTACAAGTGTGTAGAGTACAAAGGCTGGCTACTTTATTCCTATGATTATCTCAGAATATTCACTAGATTATTTGAACATAAAAGATTGAAGTGTAGGCCAGGGTGCAGTGGCTTACGCCTGTAATCCCAGCACTCTGGGAGGCCAGGGTGGGAGGTTCACTTGATCCCGGAATTCAAGAGCAGCCTGGGCAACATAATGAGACTCTATCTCTATAAAAAATAAAACATTAGCTTGGCACGGTGGTGCATGTTTCTAGTCCCAGCTACTTGGGAGGCTGATGTAGGAGGATTGCTTGAGCCAAGGAGGTTGAGGCTGCAGTGAGCTGTGATCGTGTCCCTGCCCTCCAGCCTGGGTGACAGAGCAAGACCCTAGACCCTGTCTCAGAAAATAAATAAAATAAAAAACTTTAAGTGTGAATTGCTTAGTATTCATTTTAGCATGATGTGTCTTTCTAAGTATTTACTAGAATGTTATTTTGAGATGCTGAAAAATAAATGTGTATATACATATTAGAAAAATTGAATATTAGCATCTACTTCATCTGCTTTATTCTCCTAAATATGTAAAATTTTTTACCATGTAAATTGCTTAGTATTCATTTTAGCATGATGTGTCTTTCTAAGTATTTACTAGAATGTTATTTTGAGATGCTGAAAAATAAATGTGTATATACATATTAGAAAAATAGAATATTAGCATCTACTTCATCTGCTTTATTCTCCTAAATATGTAAAATTTTTTACCATGTAAGTAGTTTGGAGGTATGTTTAAGCCTATTTTATTTAAAAATGTTCTTTTTAAAAATATTCTTCCAAATATTACTTTGAGAATTTGCTAGGTTTCAGAAAGCTATAGCAATAGAGTTTTTGTTTGCATGGAATTTTGAGAAATATTTATTAAGCTTATTTTTGTTAAAAAGAGGTAGCCTCCCATCCTGGCTAACATGGTGAAACCCCGTCTCTACTAAAAACACAAATAATTAGCTGGGCGTGGTGGTGGGCGCCTATAGTCCCAGCTACTTGGGAGGCTGAGGCAGGAGAATGGCGTGAACCTGGGAGGCGGAGCTTGCAGTGAGCTGAGATTGTGCCACTGCACTCCAACCTGGGTGACAGAGCGACACTGTCTCAAAAAAAAAAAGTAGCCTCATTCATTTATTTTTTCATTCAGGCTATCAAATAGTAATTAAGAACTTGTTAAGTACTAGGCACATGTGAACGATAGACAATGTCACTGTCCTTTTGGAACTATGTTCTGGTCCTGGAGGTAGATTTAAAAAAAAAAGTACAGATAGAAAACGGGGCTGGGCATGGTGAATCATGCCTGTAATTCCAGCTACTTGTATGCTGAGGCATGAGAATTGCCTGAACCTGGGAGGCAGAGGTTGCAGTGAGCTGAGATCATGCCACTGCACCCCAGCATGGGCAATAGAGTTAGACTGTATCTCAGAAAACAGAAAGAAAAATTTTATTTGTAAATTCTGTAGAGAAATAAAACAGGTGATGGGGATGGATGAAGGTGAGGGAAGGCCTTTTTGAGAAGATGACATTTGAGTCAAGATCTAATGATAAGGAGGAGCCATCAAGCGAAGATTTGGAGAGAAGACTGAACAATAAATGGAAAGGCAGGAATTAACTTGGCATGTTTGAGGGGCAGAAAGTAGCCCAGAATAGTGAAGGAGGGAGAGAATCGTAGATGAGATTCTTGGGAAGGAATTTGGATTTAATTCTAAATGCAGTGGTAAACCATTGGAAGAGTTTAATCAGGTTATTGTATGATGAGATTAATACTCTGAATAGTTTGATAGCTCTATAGAAAAAGGCAATGGTGGTACGTTCCAAACTAGTGTCCCTGATATTAGAATAGTTGAAGTACACAGTACCTTGGATTAGAGGGGTGGCAGATGGAGTAAAATGTAGGCAAAGCTGATAGGATTTGTTGATGGCAGATGAAAGAGCTGATGGAAAAAAGTCACCATGAGTTATTCCTAGGATTTTGGTCTCAAAAATTGGATAGATAGATGATGGTATGAGTAATGCAGATGTCATAGCCTGGAGAGAAGTGTGATTTTTGATGGGTTGCAAGGTAGGGCATAAACCATCTTGGGTATCTTAAATTTGATGTAACAGTACCGGGGAAGAGAGAGAAAGAGGACAGAGAGATAGGGAATGAGAACATAGGCAGATATATAAAGAAAATCTTTTTACATAGATATATGTTTATACGTCTGTATATGTGTGTGTGTATAAAATCAGTATTTTATTGAACAGATACTGTTTAAAACTTTGGAGTTGAATGAAATTCCTGAAAGATTGTAGATGGAGAAAAGCAGATGACTGAGGATCACATCTTGGGGTACTCCAGCACATGTACAGGTCTGCCAGAGGAGAAGTGGGAACAACTAATGAGATAATAGGAGACCCAGGAAGTGTGTTGATTTGAAAGCCTAGACAAAAAAATGTTTTAGAAAGGGAGTAGTCAACTGCTGTGAATTTCTGAGAGCTTGAACAAGATTAAGACAGAACCAACAATAGAGTTTGGCAACTTGTAGATTTCTGGTGACCTTGATAAGATCTGTTTTGGTGGAGTATGGGTGGAAACCCTTTGAGACTGGGTTGTGGAGAGAATATGATGTAAGAAAATGGTTATAAGTAATGGCAGTTTATTCTTGGCGGTTTATGGTGAATACACCACAAAACCAGCGCAAAAGTGGAAATCTTTGGTTCAGAGAGGATTCTGTTGGACTGAACTGTGTTGTTATACTTGTATGCTGATAGGGATGTTTATTTGTTCTAACATTACTTCATTTAAAATATGACGACATGTCTATACTTAAATTTAGCTATTACTATGCTTTCAAAACAACTATGCCAGTTGGATATAGAAACTGAATTTTAAAGAATGGCCTTCAAAATAATTAAATATCTGTACTAATTGAAAGCCTAAATAATAAAATTTAAGCTTGATCTTCCTGAAAATATTTTTCCAATTTTGTGAAAATTTCCTCATGTTTTAAGCCTAGAGAGTTGTAGATTAAGCTGTGGACTATAGTTTTAATATAGGAGTGATGGGGCAAAGGGGATATCGTGGAGGATCAGTCATACTTTTTTGGTAATGTATTAAAATGTACGTAACATAAAATTTATTGTTTTTAGCATTTTAAAGCATACAATTCAGTGGCATTAAGTACATTTACAGTGTTGTGTGACCATCCTCACTATCTAGGTCCAGAACTTTTCCATCACCTCAAATGGAAACCCCATATCCATTAAGCAGTCAGTTTCCATTCCCTGTCAGGCTTCTTTTGTGAGGCAAAGATTGGAGGGGGAGACCAGTTACAGGCTTTTACAGCAGTGTGGGTAAAAGATATTGGTTGCTTGGATTAGGATGGTGACAGAAAAAGTTAAAATTATATATGCATGTATTTTCTTTTAATTTAACTTTTTACCCAGTTGGATGCCCTGTAAATTTGTAAAGCCAATGTAAGCTTATGTTTTCCTAGGTGTTCTTCAGATGATGCAGACGAGAATTGGGGCTTTACAGGGAGCTGTTGATAGGTACTGTTCTTAATTTTATAAATAAATGGAATGGGAATATTTTTATCCATTGATATTTTGAAAATGATTTTATTCTCACTCCTCTCTTTTCTTTTTCTTTAGGATAAAAGCAAAAATTGTTGAACCATACAATAAGATAGTTGCCCGTACTGCACAACTAGCAAGACTTCAGGTAGTTTCTTACTTTTATTTCTTTATACTTTATTATTCATTTTGTTTTCTTAAGTGGACAAAATTGAAGAGTATGAGTTTGGAAGAAGTAAGAGAATGGGAACAGAAGGTAAGAGAAAAGGAGAAAACAATACTAAAAAGCCTTAAGATGTCTAGCTCAAAAAATACAAATCTAAAGTGAATTATTTTCACTGTCATTGCAGTATATAATTGTTTATTAACTTATATCTTCTTCCATTTCTTTCATCAATGTTTTATACCTTTCAGTGTATAGATGCTTCACCTCCTTGGTTAAATTTATTTCTAACTTTTTTTTTGTAGCTCTTGTAAATGGGAAATGGGATTGTTTTTCTGATTTCTTTGGATAGTTCGTTGTTAGTGTATAGAAATGCTACTGATTTTTGTATGTTAACTTTGTATCCTCTGACTTTACTGTATGCATTTTTTCTAGCACTCTTGGTGGAGTCTTTAGGGTCCTTTATCTACTTTTCTATCTAAAGGATCATGCTGTCTGCAAACAGGGACAATTTTACTTCCCTTCAGGTTTGGGTGCCTTTTATTTCTCTCTTGCCTAATGACTCTGGCCAGGACTTCCAGTGGCTGTGTTGATGAATAGTAGTGGTGAGAGTGCGCATCCTTGTCTTGTTCCTGATCTTAGAGGAAAAGCTTTCAACTTTTCACTGTTGATTATGATGTTAGTTGTGGGCTTGTCGTATATGGCCTCTATTGTGTTGAGGTACATTCCTTCTATAACAATTTTTTTTGAGTTTTTAACATGATGTGTTGTTGAATTTTACCAAGTGCCTTTTCTGCATCTATCAAAATGATATGGTTTTTGCCTTTCATTCTGTTAATGTGGTATATCATTTATTGATTTGCACATGTTGAACCATCTCTGCACCCCACAGATAAATCTCACTTGATCATGGGGAATAATTATTCTAGTGTGCTACTGAATTCGATTGGCTAGTATTTTGTTGAGGATTTTGCATCTGTGTTGATCAGGAATACTGACCTGTAATTTTCTTTTCCTGTAGTGTCTTTGGCATTGACGGAAGGGTAATATTGGCCTAATAAAATGAGTTTAGAAATATTTTTCCATCTTTGATTTTTTGGGGAGAATTTTAGAAGGATTGGTATTAGTTTTTCTTTAAATGTTTGGTAGAATTCAACAGTAAAACCATCAAGTCCTGGACTTTTCTTTGTTAGGAGACTTTTTATTACTGATTTAATCTGTGTACTCACTATTGATCTGTTAAGATTTTATTTCTTTATGATTCAATTTTGGTAAGTTGTATATGTCTAGAAATGTATCAATTTCTTCTAAGTTATCTGATTTGTTGTCATATAATTGTTCATGGTAGTTTCTTATAATTCTTTATATTTTTATAATAATTATAATGTTTTCTTTTTCATTTCTGGCTTTATTTGAGACTTCTTTTTTTTCTTAGTCTAGCTAAAGTTTTATTGATTTTATTTATCTTTTCAAAACACCAACTCTTATAGCAAGGCATGGTGACAGGCCTGTAGTCCCAGCTACTCGGGAGGCTGAGACGGGAGACCTGCTTGAGCCTGGGAGGTAGAAGTTGCAGTGAGCCGAGATTGCACCATTGTACTGGAGCCTGGGCAACAGAGCAAGACCTTGTCTCAAAAAAAAAAAAAAACCCAAAACACAACTCTTGGTTTTATTAATCTTTATTGTTTCCTAGTCTATATTTAATTTATTTCTGCCCTGATCTTTATTATTTTCTTCCTTCTACTAACTTTGGGCTTTGTTTGTTCTTTTGCTAGTTCTTGAAGTTTAATGTTAGGTTATTTATTTGAAACCTTTTTTGATGTAGACATTTATTGCTATAAACTTTCTTCTTAGAACTGCTTTTGCTGCATCCCATAACTTTCAGTATATTGTGTCATATCTCAAGATATTTTAAAATTTATCTTTTAATTTGTTTTTTGATCCATTGGTTGCTCATAAGCATGTTTTTTTTTTTTTTTGAGAATTTTTTTGGTGAATTTTTCAAAATCCATCCTTTATTGATTTCTAGTTTAATACCATTGTGGTTGGAAAAGATATTTGATATGATCTCAGTCTTCTTAAGTTTGTTAAGCCTTATTTTCTGGTCTAACATATGATCTATCCTGAAAAAAGTTTCATGTGCATTTAAGAAGAACGTGTATTCTGCCACTATTGGATGCAATGTTCTGTATTTGTCTGTTCGGTTTGTTTGGTCTAGAGTGTAGTTAAAGTCTGTTGTTTCAATATTGATTTGTTGGTTTTTTTCTTTCTTTTTTTTTGAGATGGAGTCTCGCTGTGTCACCCAACCTGGAGTGCAGTGGCCTGATCTCTGCTCACTGCAACCTCTGCCTCACAGTTTCAAGCCATTCTTCTGCCTCAGCCTCCTGAGTAGCTGGGATTACAGGTGCCCGCCACCACGCCTGGCTAATTTTTGCATTTTTAGTAGAGATGGCATTTCACTGTGTTGGCCAGGCTGGTCTCGAACTCCTGACCTTGGGTGATCCGCCTGCCTTGGCCTCCCCATGTGCTAGGATTACAAGTGTGAGCCACTGCGCCCGGCCTATTTTCTTTCAGCACTTTGAATAGATCATCCCTGTCTCTCCTGGCTTATAAGATTTCTACTGAGAAATCTGTTCATAGCCATCTTGGGATTCCTTTGTATGTGATGTGCTTCTTTTCTCTTGCTGCTTTCAAGATCCTCTCTGTTTTTGATTTTTTACAACTTGGTTGTAATGTATCTTGGGGTAGTCTTGTTTACATTGAATCTGATTGGAGGTCTTTGAGCTTCCTATACCTGGATATTTTTTATCTTTCCACAGATTTGGGGAATTTTTGTTGTTATTATTATTATTATTAATTTATTAATTTATTTTTAAGATGGAGTCTCGGTCTGTAGCCCAGGCTGGAGTGCAGTGGTGCGATCTCGGCTCACTGCAAGCCCCTCTTTCCGGGTTCACACCATTCTCTTGAGTAGCTGGGACTACGGGCTGGAGTGCAGTGGCCAGATCTCAGCTCACTGCAAGCTCCGCCTCCCAGGTTTACGCCATTCTCCTGCTTCAGCCTCCAGAGTAGCTGGGACTACAGGCGCCCGCCACCTCGCCCGACTAGTTTTTTGTATTTTTTAGTAGAGACGGGGTTTCACCGTGTTAGCCAGGATGGTCTCGATCTCCTGACCTCATGATCCACCCGTCTCGGCCTCCCAAAGTGCTGGGATTACAGGCTTGAGCCACCGCGCCCGGCCAGAATTTTTTGTATTTTTAGTAGAGACGGGGTTTCACTGTGGTCTCAATCTCCTGACCCTGTGATCCGCCCACCTCGGCCTCCCAAAGTGCTAGGATTACAGGCGTGAGCCACCGCACCCGGCCTGTTATTATTTTTTAAAATAAACTTTCTTCTCTCTCTGCTCCTTCTGGGACACACATAATATGTAAATTGGATTGCTTAATGGCATCTCGTAATTCTCAAAGGCTTTCCTTACTCTTTTTCTTTTTTCTTTTTGTTCCTCTGACTGGATCATTTCAAATAACCCCTTTCCAAACGCACTGATTCTTTTGCATGATTGAATCTATTGTTGAAGCTCTCTTTGGAATTTTTTTAGTTCAGTCGTTGTGTTCTTTAGCTCCAGAATTTCAGTTTGGTTCATTTTTGTGGTTTCTGTGTCTTTGTTGAACTTCCCATTTTGTTTGTTTATTGTTTTCCTGATTTTGTGTACTTGTCTAGTTGTAGTCTCTTGTAGTTCATGGAGTTTTTAAAAGATGGTTATTTTGAATTATTTGTCAGGCAGCTCATAAACCTCAATTTCTTTAATGTTTGTTCCTTTGGTGGTATTATGTTTCCCTGATTGTGATTCTTGTTGCCTTGTATTGGTGCCTGCACATTTGTAGAAGTAGGAACTACTCCACTCTTTGCAGACTGGCTTTGGCTGGGAAAGTTCTTCACCAATTAGTCTGACCAGAGATTCTAGGCAAGCTTTCTGGGGTGGTCTGTGGGCAGGCTTACTGCTGGTGTCTTCAGGCAGGCTGTTGTGGTACCTAGGTTAGCAGGTGCACAAGTCTGGTGCTTGGGTCCATGAGGTTTGGTCTGGAGACTGTATTTATTGGGGCAAATGTGGGTCATGAGTTTGCTGGAGCAGACTTAGATCCAGGGTTCACAGTGCCAAGGTGGCCCCCTGTGGAATGGACCTATTAGGGGCCTAGTCCACAGGAGCTGGTCTGAAGCCTGGTCCCTTGGGAGCTGACCTGGCACTGGGACTGGCCTTGAGCTTGAATCTGCAGGAGCCAACCAGTTGCTGGAATGGGCCTGGCACCTGGTACCATGGGAATGGGCCTGGAACCTGAGTCCACAGTGCCTGGCTTTCACTGTCTCCTGGGACCATGGGGGTGGGCTTGGAGCTTGTGAGTCAGGCCTGGGTCCTGGGTTTACCAGGGTTAGCCTGGAGCTTGGGTTTGTGAGGGTGGTCCTGGAGCCTTGGTCTGCTGAAGTAAGCCTGGGCTCTGCGTCCACTGAAGGCTGGGGTCTGTGGATGCTTGCTTTGTGCCTAGAGCCATGAGGGTCTGTCTGAAGGCTGGGTGAGTGAGTGCTGGCCTGGAGTCTGGGTCTTCAAGGGCTTGCCTGGAGACTGGGCCACTGAGACAGCTGTGAGTCATCTGGTCCTGGGAGCTGGCCTGGCACTGGATTCTGCAATGAGCCTGGACCCTGGGTTTGCCAGAGGAGGCTGGGTTCTGCTGGGATGGATCTGGACCCTGGGCCTGCCCGAAGAGCCTGGACTTTGTGTCTGTTGGAGTGTGGGGACCCGTAGGGCAGGCTTGGAGCCTGTGTCCGTGGGTGTTGACCTGGTGTCTGAGGCCACAGGTGCCAACCTGATGCTGGGGCAGATCTGGTGTTTGGGGCCACGTGGGCTGCTCTGGAGCATGAGGCTTCAGTGGCTGACCTGCTGCTGGAAGTCTCTGTGCTAACCTGGCACTAGGGCTAGCCTAACATCTTGGGCTATGCAGGGTTGCCTGGGGCTGGGTTGGGCCTGGAGCCTGAGTTGGGATTAGCCTGAAGCCGAGGGCTCGTCTGAGACCTGGGGTCACTGGGACCAGCCTGGTAGTGGTGTAGTCTGGAAGTACTGGCATGGAGTCGGGCAGGGGCAACCTGCCCAACACGATTTTAATGGGTCAGGCCTAGTGTTGGGGACTGAGGCAAAGTCCAGAGCTCAATTCCTTCTCTTTTCTCTGCTCAGCGAGCATCTGTCTCCTTGCTAGCTGGCTTGTATTGGGGGACGCAGGTAATGTGACACTGTCCTTCCTACTCTCTTTAGTGTGTCTCTTTTTATTTCTGTGCTATATTCAGGTGCTATAATGTCTCACCTGGTTTAACTTTTGTGAAGATAATTTGGATAGTGGTTCAAGTTAATGTGTCTGCAAGCTGGAGTCCTGGAAAGTCTTCCTCTGCTATCTTACTAATGTCACTCATAAACATATCACATTGATTTTTGTAACTAAAAATTATGCTTTAATACCCTGTTTTTTGGAAAGTATCCTTTTTCAGATTCATCTATATTGGTTTTTTTTTTTTTTTCCTAGACAGAGTTGTGCTCTATTGCCTAGGCTGGAGTGCAGTGGAGTGATCTTGGTTCACTGTAGCCTCCACCTCCCAGGTTCAAGGATTCTCCTGCTTTAGCTTCCCAAGTAGCTGGGATTACAGGCACCCGCCACCACATTTGGCTATTTTTGTTGTTGTGTTTTTAGTAGAGACAGGGTTCACCATGTTGGCCAAGCTGGTCTCGAACTCCTGACCTC
>NW_012115988.1:3913456-3913779 GCF_000951035.1 Colobus angolensis palliatus
TTAGAGACGGGGTTTTAACATATTGGCCAGGCTGGTCTTGAACTCCTGACCTCATGGTTTGCCTGCCTCGGCCTCCCAAAGTGCTGGGATTACAGGTGTGAGCCACCACACCCGGCCTATAGTTTTCATCTCTAGTATTTGTATTTGTGTCTTTTTATATGTTCTCTTTCTGTTATGTGACATTTATATTTCAATTTCATTTATATACATACACACACACACACATATGTATGCTTGTTTGTTTGTTTGTTTTTTTAAGACAGGGTCTCATTCTGTTGCCCAGGCTGCAGTGCAGTGGTAAGATCTCAACCCATTGCAATCTT
>NW_012115988.1:3914164-3939240 GCF_000951035.1 Colobus angolensis palliatus
TAATTTTTTTTTTTTTTTTTTTTCCGAGACAGAATCTTGCTCTGTTGTCCAGGCTGGGGTGCAGTGGCACGATCGTGGCTCACTGTACCCTCCGCCTCCTGGGTTCAAGTGATTCTCCTGCCTAAGCCTCCTAAATAGCTGGGATTATAGGCAAGTGCCACCACACCTGGCTGATTTTTGTATTTTAAGTAGAGATGGGGTTTCACCATATTGGCCTGGCTGGTCTTGAGCTCCTGACCTCAGGTGATCCGCCTGCCTCAGCCTCCCAAAGTGCTGGGCTTATAGACGTGAGCCACTGTGCGCAGCCTATAAAATAAATTAACATTTAATTCTTTATTATTTCTAGGTTTATTTTTGTTGATTGACTTTTCTTCTTGTTATGGGTTTTATGTGTTTTGCTTCTTTACATACCTGGTAATTTTTTATTGCATATTAGAAATGTGTATTTTATGTTTAGAGTTCCTAGATTATTTAGAATTTCTTTTAAATAGTGTTGGACTTTTTTCTGGTTCACACTTAAGTTACTTGGAATCAGTTTGATCTTTTTCTTTTTATTTTATTTTTCTTTTTATTTTTTTTGAGACAGGGCCTTGCTCCGTCACTTGGGCTGGAGTATAGTGGGGCAGTCTTGACTCACTGCAACCTCCAACTGCTGGTCTCAAGCAATCCTCCTGCTCCAGCCTCCCGAGTGCCTGGGACTACAGGCACATACTACCATGCCCAGCTAATTTTTTTTTTTTTTAATTTATTGTAAGAGATAGGAATCTCACCATGTTGCCTAGGCTGATCTCAAACTCCTGGCCTCAAGTGATACTCCTACCTGGCTGCCCAAAATGCTGGGATTACAGGTGTAAGCCACCATTGATCTTTTTGAGATTTAGTTTTAAATCTTTGTTAGTACAGGTCCAGAACAGCCTTTAACCTAGGGCTAATTTAGCCCTGTTTACTATTAGGTCTTTCTACTGTGGTTGGTGAGAACATGTGTGAGCTCTGTGAGTTGTTTCAGTGTTTCTTTTCCTGTGCTTCCTCTCACACATGCACAGATTGGTACTCAGAAGACTTGCAGCTATTCTTCTGCTTATCTCCACAACGTCTCTTTTTGCAGCTTCTTTTTCTCCAATTCTCTGCCCACAAACACTAGCTTTTTTAGCTTTCTTGAAGTGTAATCTCTGCTTCCCAACTTCAGAGAGACTGTCATGCTCTGTTTCCCTTACCTTCCCTTCCCTTCCTTTCCCTTCCCTTTGCCGTGGCCTGAAAATTGTCTCCCAGTGGTAATCTGAGACAATTGTTAAGCTCATTTTCTTGTTTCTCTCAAAGATCACAGACCTGCGTTTTCTGTTATGGAATTATTGTCCAATTATTCATTCCTGTTGTCCTAAAATTATTTCGTGTGTTTTGTTCAGTTTTCTAGTTGTTTAAAATGGAAAGGTAAGTCTGACCCTATTCCATCATTGTTAGAAGTCACACTCATTATTAAAAATTGAGTTATAAGTTATGTACCATAAAATAATCACTTTAACATGTACAGTTTAGGAGTTTTTACTATATTCACAAGATTGTGTCTTGTGAATATAATATCTAATTGTACTATAATATTATCTAGTGCCAGAATATTTTCATTACCTTAAAAAGAAACTCTATGCCCATTAGCAGTTATTCCCTCTGTCCATTTCCCTACGCCAAACTCTCAACCACTAATCTGCAGTCTTCCTTTTTGGATTTCCCTCTTCAGGACATTTCATAGAAATGGATCATTCATTATGTAGCATTTGGCTTCTTAATGTAATATTTTCAAGGTTCATCCAGATTGTAGCATGTGTCAGTACAGTAAGTTCTTATTTAATGTCATTGATAGGTTCTTAGAAACTTCAACTTTAATAAAGACATACAGCAGGTCCATGAATAACATGTCATTTTGTTATAACACTGAGGAGGAAAAAAATGGGTCCTATTATATGTTGCTTTGTTGTTGTTGTTTTTTGAGACAGGGTCTTGCTCTGTCATCCAGGCTGGAGTGCAGCCTCTTGAATAGCTGAGACTACAGGCACGCACCACCATGCCCAGCTAATTTTTTTTTTAATTTAAATTTTTTTTAGACAGTGTCTCTCACTGTGTTGCCCAGGCTAGTCTCAAACTTCTGGACTCAAGTGATCCATCTTCTTCAGCCTCCCAAAGTGCTGGGATTACAGGAGTGAGCCACCCTGGTCCATTGTTTTCACTTAAAGTCAAAAGAGCCAGTTGATGATGTTTAATGAGGACTTAGGTACTTCATTCCTTTTTATGGTCAAATAATATATCATTACATGAATATATCACATTTTTGTTCATTCAGTTTGTTTATCCTTTCATCAGTTGATGAATATTTAGGTTGTTTCTACTTTTTAACTATTTTGAATAGACGGCTAAGAACAAACGTCGCATAAATAATACTTATGTGAACTTTTTTTTTTTCAATTCTTGGGTTTAAACCTAGAACATATTATGCTAGGTCATATGCTAACTCTATGTTTTACATTTTGAGGAATGCCAAACTATTTCCAAGGCAACTGTACTGTTTTCCATTATTTCTCTACTTTTTAAAAATATTGCCATCTTATTGAAGTGGCATCATTGTGTTGAGTAAATACCCGAGATTTGTTGTCTTACAGCCACAGAAAACTAGGACGCAGACACACAAATAGTGAGATTCAGAGTGGAAGTTTAATAGGTGAAAGAAAGAGAAGAGCTCTCTCTGCTGCAGAGAGAGGGGTACTGGAGAACTGGGTTGCCACTTTTATGGTGAAATGCAGTGGGTTTTATAGATGAGCTTGAGGAGGCAGTGTCTGATTTACATAGGGCATGAAAGATTAGTTGGACCAGGTGTGCTATTTCCATAAGGTACGAAAAACTAGTTAGGGCTGGGTGTGCCACTTGCATAGCATGTGAAAAAGCTGGCCACCCCACTCTAATCTTTTATTATGCAGATGGGTTCTCTGGCTGGCTGGTGCCATGTTGCCTGCATCTTTACATGTGGTGACAAAGAAAAGCAAAGATGGAGCCTTCATGTTGAACATACTTGGCTTCCAGGTAGCCCTTTTCTATTGACACAGCTACTGGCATTCACCTGTTCAATTTCCAGCTTGCATATCTATGTCTGCAGCTCGATTTTTCAGGCTGCTCTTTGTTAGAAAAGAAATGATTTGGGGGCTGCTTTTCGTTTAAAGGGAAATTCTGCCAAGTACTCTGTTGCCATTATTATCTGCCTAAATAATTTCTGTCTCTTATATCATTATTGGGTATGAAGTAGTAATCTCATTATCATTTTGATTTGCATTTTCCTAATGGCTAATGATATTGAGCATCTTATGTGGTACCTTTTGGCTATTTATCTGTCTTCCCTGGTGACATGTCTATTCAAATCCTTTGCTCTTTTTTTTTTCTTTCTTTATTTTTTTAAGTTTAAGTTCTGGGATACATTTGCAGAACGTGCAGGTTTGTTACATAGGTATACATGTGCCATGGTGGTTTGCTGCACCCATCAACCCATTATCTACATTAGATATTTCTCCTAATACTGTCCCTCCCCCTTGGCCCCACCCCCTGACAGGCCCGGGTGTGTGATGTTGCCCTCCCTGTGTATTCTCATTGTTCAACTCCCACTGATGAGTGAGAATATGTGGTGTTCTGTTTTTGGTTCCTGTGTTAGTTTGCTGAGAATGATGGTTTCCAGCTTCATCCTTGTCCTTGCAATGGGCATGAACTCATTCTTTTTTATGGCTGCATAGTATTCCATGGTGTATATGTGCCACATTTTCTTTATCCAGTCTAACATTGATGGACATCTGGGTTGGTTCCAAGTCTTTGCTATTGTGAACAGTGCTGCAGTAAACATATGTGTGCATGTGTCTTTATAGTAGAATGATTTATAATCCTTTGGGTATAGAATATCTATAATCCTTTGGCTATATACCCAGTAATGGGATTGCTGGTCAAATGGTATTTTTAGTTCTAGATGCTTGAGAAATAGCCACACAATGGCTGAACTAATTTACACTCCCACCAACAGTGTAAAGTCTATAAGGAAGGGGTCCAGTTTCAGTTTTCTGCATACAGCTAGCCAGTTTTCCCAGCACCATTTATTAAATGGGGAATCCTCTCCCCATTGCTTGTTTTTGTCTGGTTTGTTGAAGATCAGATGGTTCTAAATGTGTTGTGTTATTTCTGTTCCATTGGTCTGTATTTCTGTTCCGTTGATCTATATATCTGTTTTGGTATCATTACCATGCTGTTTTTGTTACTGTAGCCTTGTAGTATAGTTTGAAGTCAGGTAGTGTGATGCCTCTAGCTTTGTTCTTTTTGCTTAGGATTGTCTTGGCTATATGGAATCTTTTTTGGTTCCATATGAGATTTAAAGTAGTTTTTTCTAATTCTGTGAAGAGTGTCAGTGGTAGCTTGATGGGAATAGTATTGAATCTATAAATTACTTTGGGCAGTATGGCCATTTTCATGATATTGATTCTTCCTGTCCATGAGCATGGAATGTTTTTCCATTTGTTTGTGTCCTATCTTATTTTCTTGAGTGGTTGGTTTGTAGTTCTCCTTGAAGAGGTCCTTCACATGTCTTGTAAGTTGTATTCCTAGGTATTTTTATTCTCTTTGTAGCAATTGTGAATGGGAGTTTGCTCATGATTTGGCTGTTTTTCTGTTATTGGTGTATAGGAATGCTTGTGATATTTGCACATTGATTTTGTATCCTGAGACTTCACTGAAGTTGCTTATCAGTTTAAGGAGTTTTTGGGCTGAGATAATGGGGTTTTCTATATATACAATCATGTCATCTGCAAACAGAGATAATTTGATTTCCTGTCTTCCTATTTGAATACACTTTATTTCTTTCTCTTGCCTGATTGCCCTGACCGGAACTTCCAATAATATGTTGAATAGGGGTGGTGAGAAAGGGCATCCTTGTCTTCTGCCAGTTTTCAAAGGGAATGCTTCCAGCTTTTGCCTATTCAGTATGCTGTTGGCTATGGGTTTGTCATAAATAGCTCTTATTTTTTTGAGATCTGTTCCATCAGTACCTAGTTTATTGAGTGTTCTTAGCATGAAGGGCTGTTGAATTTTGTCAAAGGCCTTTTCTGCATCTTCTGAGATAATCATGTGGTTTTTGTCATTGGTTCTGTTTATGTGATGGATTATGTTTATTGATTCGCATATGTTGAACCAGTCTTGCATCCCAGGGATGAAGCCGAGTTGATTGTGGTGGATAAGCTTTTTAATGTGCTGCTGGATTTGGTTTGCCATTATTTTATTGAGGATTTTCACATTGATGTTCATCAGGGATATTGGCCTGAAATTTTTTTATTGTGTCTCTGCCAGATTTTGGTATCAGGATGATGCTGACCTCATAAAATGAGTTAGTGAGAAGTCCCTCTTTTTCTGTTGTTTGGAATAATTCTAGAAATAGTTCTAGAAGGAATGGTACCAGCTTCTCTTTGTAACACCTCTGGTAAAATTCGGCTGTTAATCTGTCTGTTCCTGGGCTTTTTCTTTGGTTGGTAGGCTATTAGTGCCTCAATTTCAGAACTTATTGGTCTATTGAAGGATTCAACTTCTTTCTGGTTTAGTCTTGGGAGGGCATATATGTCCAGGAATGTATCCATTTCTTCTAGATTTTCTAGTTTATTTGCACAGAGGTGTTTATAGTATTCTGTGATGGTAGTTTGTATTACTGTGGGATCAGTGATATCCTCTTTATCATTTTTTATTTTGTCTCTTTGGTTCTTCTCTTTTCTTCTGTATTATTCTGGCTAGTGGTCTATTTTGTTAATCTTTCCAAAAAAACAACTCCTGGATTCATTGATTTTTTTTTGAAGGGTTTTTCGTGTCTCTATCTCCTTCAATTCTGCTCTGATCTTAGTTATTTCTTGTCTTCTGCTAGAATTTGAATTTGTTTGCTCTTGCTTCTCTAGTTCTTTTAATTGTGGTGTTAGGGTGTCAATTTTAGATCTTTCTCACTTTCACCTGTGGGCATTTAGTGCTATAAATTTCCCTCTAGACACTGCTTTAGCTGTGTCTCAGAGATTCTGGTATGTCGTGTCTTTGTTCTCATTGGTTTCAAAGAACTCATTTATTTCTGCCTTAATTTCGTTATTTACCCAGTAGTCATTCAGGATCAGGTTGTTCAGTTTCCATATAGTTGTGCGGTTTTGGGTGAATTTCTTAATCCTGAGTTTTGGTTTGGTTGCACTGTGGTCTGAGAGACTGTTTGTTATGATTTACATTCTTTAACATTTGGTGAGGGGTGTTTTACGTCCAATTATGTGGTCAGTTTTAGGATGAGTGCTGTGTGGTACTGTGAAGAATCCGTATTCTGTTGATTTGGAATGGAGAGTTCTGTAGATTTCTATTAGGTCTGCTTGGTCCAGAGCTAAGTTCAAATCTGAATATCCTTGTTAATTTTCTGTCTCCTTGATCTGTCAAATACTGACATTGGGGTGTTAATATCTCCCATTGTTACTGTCTGGGAGTTTAAATCTCTTTGTAGGTCTCTAAGAACTTGGTTATGAATCTGGGTAGTCCTGTATTGGGTGCATATATATTTAGGATAGTTAGCTCTTCTTGTTGCATTGATCCCTTTACCATTATATAATGCTCTTCTTTGTCTTTTTTGATCTTTGTTGATTTCTTTTTTTTTCTTTTTTTTAAATTATACTTTAATTTCTTTGTTACATATGTATACATGTGCCATGTTGGTGTGCTGCACCCATTAACTCGTCATTTACATTAGGTATATCTCCTAATGCTATCCCTCCCCCCTCTCCCCACCCCACAACAGGCCCCGCTGTTTCCTGTTCCCCACCCTGTGTCCTAGTGTTCTCATTGTTCAGTTCCCACCTATGAGTGAGAACATGTGGTGTTTGGTTTTCTGTTCTTGCGATAGTTTGCTGAGAATGATGGTTTCCAGCTGCATCCATGTCCCTACAAAGGACATGAACTCATTGTTGGTTTAAAGTCTGTTTTATCAGAGACTAGGATTGCAACCCCCACTTTTTTTTTTTTGCTTTCCATTTGCTTGGTAAATATTCTTCCATCCCTTTATTTTGAGCCTATGTGTGTCTTTGCATGTGAGATGGGTCTCCTGAATACATCACACGAATGGGTCTTAACTCTTTATCCAATTTGCCAGTGTGTGCCTTTTAATTGGAGCATTTAACCCATTTAGATTTAACATTAATATTGTTATGTGTGAATTTTATCCTGTCATTATGATGCTAGCTTGTTATTTTGCTCATTAGTTGATGCAGATTCTTCATAGTATTCATGGTCTTTACCTTTTGGTTTGTTTTTACAGTGGCTGGTACCAGTTTTTTCTTTCGATATTTAGTGTTTCCTTCAGGAGCTCTTATAAGGCAAGCCTGGTGGTGATAAAATCTCTCAGCATTTGCTTATCTGTAAAGGATTTTATTTCTGCTTCCCTTATGAAGCTTAGTTTGGCTGGATATGAAATTCTGGGCTGAAAATTCTTTTCTTTAAGAATGTTGAATATTGGCTCCTACTCTCTTCTGGCTTGTAGAATTTCTACAGAGAGATCCGCTGTTAGTCTGATGGGTTTCCTTTTGTGGGTAGCCCGACCTTTCTCTCTGGCTGCCCTTAACATTTTTTCATTCATTTCAACCTTGGTGAATCTGATGGTTATGTGTCTTGGGGTTGCTCTTCTTGAGGAGTATCTTAGTGGTGTTCTCTGTATTTCCTGAATTTGAATGTTGGCCTGTCTTGCTAGGGTGGGGAAGTCCTCCTGGATAATATCCTGAAGAGTGTTTTCAACTTGGTTCCATTCTCCCCATCACTTTCAGGTACAGCAATCAAACGTAGGTTTGGTCTTTTCACATAGTCCTATATTTCTTGGAGGCTTTGTTCATTCTTTTTCATTCTTTTTTCTCTGATCTTTTCTTCACACTTTGTTTCATTAAGTTGATCTTTAATCTTTGATATCCTTTATTCCACTTGATCTCTTTGGCTGTTGGTTCTTGTGTATGGTTCACAAAGTTCTCCTGGTGCGTTTTTCAGCCCAATCAGGTCATTTATGTTCTTCTCTAAACTGGTTATTCTAGTTAGCAATTCCGCTAACCTTTTTTTCAAAGTTCTGGCTTCCTTGCATTGGGAAGAAGTCTTGTGCTCCGAAAGAACATGCTCCTTTAGCTTGGAGGAGTTTGTTATTACACACCTTCTGAAGCCTACTTCTGTCAATTTGTCAAACTCATTCTCCATCCAGTTTTGTTCCCTTTCTGTTGAGGTGTTATGATCCTTTGGAGGAGAAGAGACATTCTGGTTTTTGGAATTTTCAGCCTTTTTGCGCTGTTTTTTTCTCATCTTCGTGGATTTATCTACCTTTGGTCTTTGCTGTTGGTGACCTTTGGATGGAGTTTTTGCATGGTTGTTCTTTTTGTTGATGTTGATGCTATTGCTTTCTGTTTGTTGGTTTTTCTTCTAACAGGTACCGCTGCTGCAGGTCTGCTAGAGTTTGCTGCAGGTCCCTCCTGACCCTGTTTCCTTGGGTGTCACCAGTGGAGGCTGCAGAACAGCAAAGACTGACTAGAAAAAAATCACTGTGAGACTAGTGTTAAGCATGAGAACCAGGGTTAAATGAAGGTTATAAAGAATAGTATGTAATGGCTATATGTTTTGGCGAGGAAATATAATTCATCTGTAAAAAACAGTGGGAAGAGCATATGCAAAAAATTTTAAAAACTATTTTCTGCCATCATACTTTTGACTGTAGTGTTGGTTTTGTTGATCAGGTATTTTTCTGTGTATTGTGCAGCAAAGCAAATGAAGAATTATACATTATTTTAATTTTGTTATCTCCTGTGTCCTTGAGAGCTAGGAATCTCAATGTGTAAGAAATTGTATACTGTTTATAGATTCATATAGATGTAAGAAGGCTAAATCTTCTACTTCTGATTTTTAATTAGAAGTATCAGTATGAATTTGAGATACTTTAATGTTATTTAAAAATAGTATATACCTTATATTTGTGTGTGTATATATATTTGTACATATGTATATGTATATTAATCTGAGAATGTTTTGTGTGTATTGTGGAATAAATCAAATGAATATTTATGTGATATTTTAATGCTGACATTTCTTAGCTATGTCTATGGAAAAGTCTTAGAAATGAACAAACCTAGTTCCATGAATGTGGTCTTGAAATGCTGTTTTTTGACTGGGGGCAGTGGCTCATTCCTATAATCCCAGCACTTTGGGAGGCCAAAGCAGGTGGATCACCTGACATCAGGAGTTTGAGATCAGCTGGGCCAACATGTGAAACACCATGTCTACTAAAAATACAAAAATTAGCCAGACATGTGGCAGACTCCTGTAATCGCATGTACTCAGGAGGCTGAGGCAGGAGAATCGCTTGAACCCTGGAGGGGGAGGTTACAATAAGCCAAGGTTGCGCCATTGTACTCTAGCTTGGGCGACAAGAGCAAAACTCTATCTCAAAAAAAAAAAAAAAAAAAAAAAAGAGTAATGCTGTTTTTTACTAGAAGAAACCAGGGCTTCTTTGAGAAATTTTTGATTCCAGGTCTGGGACATGAAATGTGTAAAATGATCTTGGAACATTTTTATACCAGGTATCAAGGAGGCTATCAGCGACTGCTAGGTTCATGACAAAAGAACTCAGGAACTGACTTAAGAGGCTTTGGGTGACCAGCTATTTTAGTTTTACTACTGAAAGTCCTAAAACTTGGGAAAATTCTCAGTCTCAGGCAAAGTGGTACAGTTAATCACTCTCAGAGGCTTCTGCTGGCCAAAATGGAACACTTTGAGCATCAATAAGGGTAAGAGCCATGATGGATTGGGCGACATTCCTTCTTATGTTTAAATCCATTTCATAATGATATCAAAAAAAAAGCAAAACCCCAGAACACCCCCCCACCACCGACTAATTTTTCATTATTGGTGAATATTAGGGAATTATTCCTTCATTTTGAAAACTAATAAGGGAAAGATTAAGTATTTATTTTTAGTTTTCTTTATGAACAATACTCCTACATAAACAAATAGTCAATAAGGTAAAGTTTATTTTTATAGAGAAATTTCATATGCTTGTAAATAAAGACAAAACGACAGAATTGGATTATTACTATTTTGCAGTCACTTATGTTTCAATGGATTTTGACGTTGAGTATCAGTGGCTGCTACTAAACACAAAAAGAGAGAAAATCATACATCTCTTAAAATATACCACCCTCTAATGTTTAATCTTGCCAAAAATACTAAATTTGAATCTGATGAAGCTGCCCACATCCAACTACTAATTTACAGGTAATATAGAAGATAGAGGAACTTGTTAAACTGCATCAAGGGAATACAGTCAACAAAACCCAGTCTGTGGGAAACTTTAGGATAGGTGATCCAATATAGTCAACAAATTGCAATGGAGAAAAGAGATGTTGAAAGAACCAACAGATTAAAAACAGGAAAAATTAAACCATAGCACTTAGGTATTTATACTTCAGTAATACAAAAATAAATAAAAGTAAGGAAGTGATTAATGTAAAAGAGTAGTGATTTCTGTTGGTTGGCATGAGGGTAATGGCATTGGGAGGGAGTGCATGAAGCCTTCTGTGGTCCTGATCTGTGTGTTGCTTCTAAGTTCATTTAGCTGTGTATCTCTGAGTTTGGTTTTCCATGTTTGTGTTATATTTAATAGTAAAAGTCAAATAAAAAAACAACGAGGGAAAGGAATTGATTGGAGGGGAGGTAGCTATATTGGGAAATGGTGAGAATTGGTGCCTTATAGATCAATTTTTAATAGCTTAGGCTTATTAACTAAGAATTTTATTAAATGCTATTCTCAGAAGATTCAACATAATCTGTAAGTGGAGAGCCATTAAAGTTTACTAAAAAGGGGGTTGGAGTGCTGAAAACTGTGTTTTTTTTTTTTTTGAGACGGAATTTCGCTCTTTGTTGCCCAGGCTGGAGTGCAATATCATGATCTCAGCTTATTGCAACCTCCGCCTCCCGGGTTTAGCATTTCTTCTGCCTCAGCCTCCCAAATAGTTGGGATTATAGGCATATGCCACCACACTCGGCTAATTTTGTATTTTTAGTAGAAGCGGGGTTTCTTCATGTTGGTCAGGCTGGTCTCGAACTCCCAACCTCAGGTAATCTGCCCTCCTTGGCCTCCCAAAGTGATGGGATTGTAGGTGTGAGCCACTGTACCCAGCCCAAAAACTGCGTTTTTAAGAAGATAAATCTGGCTGGGTGGATTTCAGTGAGAGACTTGAAAGCTAGCCAAGAAACCACTATGTTAAGGTAATGGTGATAAAGATTTGGATTAGGGTGGTGCTTGTAGGAATAGAGGTAAAATAACAACTCTTGTTTTATGCAGTAGGATAGTTGGTAAGACTTGGTGACAGATTAAGTATGGTTGCTAAAAATAAAAACAGTAGAAATAAAGAGTGCATGTTTTGAGAGCATACCACTTTGTTGGGTGGGATTAGGGAATTCTGGATGACAATCATAGAGTAAGAGCTTAATTTCTTCTTATGATGTATTTAAAATCTTAGAGGAATGGTTGCTAGGGATTCAACGTTCCAAACTGTTTATCTAAAAATGTCAGTTCTAACAGGGAAGACACTGATAATGTTTCCAGTGCAAGATATCCAACTTACTGGTGTCGAATCTGTATGGGTCTGCAGCAACCTCAATTTTTGCCGCCTCAGAAGAAAGAATTCCACTGAGGGACATCAGGCAGAAAAAGAGACCAAGGCACATTTCAGAGCAGGAGTGGAAGTTTATTTAAAAAGGCTTTAGAACAGGAAAGAAAGAAAGGAAAGTATACTTGAAAGAGTCCCAAGAGGGCACTGAGGTCAAGTGTAGTGTTTAACCTTGATGCCAGAACTTAAGAGCCTGGCTCCTTTCCCATGATTCTTCCCTTAGGATGGGCTGCCTGCATGTCCAGTGCCCTCCGTACCCTTAAGAGGTGAGCACACGCAGTGTGTTTAGAAATTTGTATGCATGCCCACCTGAGGCTTTGTTCCTTTTTCAGGTGGAGTACCCCCGGAAGGTCAGACTCACCATTTTGTGTCTTAAAGCATATGCCCTGGAAGTTGCTTCTCCCTGGCCTTTGCATTCAGTTAACACTTCAATGCACCAGGTGTGGACCATCAGGAAATGTCTTCTCCCTGGCACTGGCTGCCAATTTATCAGTTTTAGAGAGGCAATGTGATAGCTTCCAAACCATCAACCGACATTCCTAGTGGGTGGGGCAATAGCCTTCTCCTGCCCCACTCTGGATTGTCTAACTACCTGCAACAATAACAGTAATTGTTTTTGTTAAGTACACAGTTGGGACAGAGATACGAGGGTGACTTTTCAGTGTTATTTCCTTTTATTTCTTGAATTTTGAATCATGTGCTTGTATTATCTGTTCAGAAAATGAATAATATTTAATTAAAAGATAGAGATGCCCCAATTGTCAATCTCCATGGGAAAAATTCTCCTTTTTTTTTTAAAATTTAAATATTTCAGACTAGTTTGTCTGAAAAGCAGTCAGGTAAACATGTTTAATACTTGGTTGACTTTGACTTACATGTGTTTGTAAATATATGTTTGCTTTATGTTTGAGTATGGTATATGCATACATATGGTGTATTGCTTGTGAATACATGGGTGTGGCTGTGTGTGGCTCTGGTGTACGTATTTGTTGTGGGAAGTCAGGGACCCTGAACGGAGAGACTGGCTGAAACCACGGCAGAAGAACATAAATTGTGAAGATTTTGTGGACATTTGTTAGTTCCCGAAATTAATACTTTTATAATTTCTTACGCCTGTCTTTACTGCAGTCTCTGAACATAAATTGTGAAGATTTCATGGACACTTACCACTTCCCTAGTCAATACCCTTGTGATTTCCTATGCCTGTTTTTACTTTAATCTCTTAATCCTGTAATCTTCGTAAGCTGAGGAGGATGTACGTCGCCTCAGGACCCCTTGATGATTGCATTAACTGCACAAGTTGTGTGTAGAGCATGTGTGCTTGAACAATATGAAATCTGGGCACCTTGAAAAAAGAACAGGATAACAGCAATGTTCAGGGAACAAGGGAGATAAGACTTTAAACTCTGACTGCTGGTGAGCAGGATAGAACAGAGCCATATTTCTCTTCTTTCAAAAGCAAATAGGAGAAATATCACTGAATTCTTTTTCTCAGCAAGGAATATCCCTGAGAAAGAGAATGCGCTCTGAGGATAGGTCTATAAACTGCCCCCTTGGAGGTGGCCATCTTTTATGGTCGAAGCCAAAGGGATGAAATAAGACCCGGTCTCCTGTAGCGCTCCCAGGCTTATTAGGACAAGGAAATTCCTGCCTAATAAATTTTGATCAGACAGGTTGTCTGCTCTCAAAATGTCTCCTGATAAGATGTTATAAATGACAATGTGTGCCCGAAACTTCATTAGCAATTTTAATTTCGCCCCATCCTGTGGTCCTGTGATCTCGCCCTGCCTCCACTTGCTTTGTGATATTCTATTACCTTGTGAAGCATGTGATCTCTGTGACCCACACCCTATTCGTGCACTCCCTCCCCTTTTGAAAATCGCTAGTAAAAACTTGCTGGTTTTATGGCTCAGGGAGCAGCACGGAACCTGCCAACATGTGATGTCTCCCCCGGACACCCAGCTTTAAGATTTCTCTATTTTGTGCTCTTTCCATTTATTTCTCAAACCAGCCGAGACAGTTAGGGAAATAGAAAAGAACCCATGTTAACTACTGGGGGTGAGTTCCCCCAATATGTATTTATTTCACCCATAAAAGAATGTTTATACTTGGAGGCTCTGGGACCCTGGCTTCTCAGAGCTTTTCATTCTTATTGCCACCATGTATTATTTTTCTCCTTAAACAGGGGAGATGTCCTTGCTTCTCAGTTAACCTCGGGGCCATTCAAAAATGGTTGTGATGCAGCAGTATGGAATGTCTCTCTTTCCTTTGTAATCACTACTGAGGCTGAAGATCACTACATGTTGGTTATTCAGTATGTCACCCTCTACTGCACTCTCCCTCGTGCAACTGCTGTGAATCCAGCTTCTGTAATAAAGTGTCCTAAAATACATGAACCTTTATTTCTTATCTCAGCCTTTTGATAGGTAAAGACCCAGTATTAGATCTGGAAAAAGGAATAGGAAGTGTGTGAAATAGTTTTGTTTTGTTGTTTACGTACTCTCTCTTTTATAATTTATTAGAGATTAAAAACCATCATGCACGGTGGCTCACACCTGTAATCCTAGTACTTTGGGAGTCTGAGGCAGGAGGTTCACCTGAGTCCCGTAGTTTGAGAGCAGCCTGGGAAACATGGCAAAACCTCATCTCCACAAAAAATACAATTAGCCAGGCATGGTGGCACGCGCCTGTAGTCCCAGGGAGGCTGAGGCAGAAGGATCGCTTTAGCCCAGGAGGTAGAGGTTGCAGTGAGGTGTGATCATGCCACTGCACTCCAGTTGGGGCAACAGAGTGTGACTCTGTTCTCAAAAAAAAAAAAAAAAAAAGAAAAAGAAAATCATGAAATTAAGAGAAGTTTTAAGACTACTCTACTGCAGGATATAGGAAAGAGAAGCTGGGATTGGAAATATCAGGAGGCAGTAGTAGGAAGCTGAGCAGCCTAGCTTAGTGATTGTCAATTTTGACTGCACATTGGTACCACCTGGGAATATTAAAAACATAAAAACATAACTCATGCTTGGTTCTCACCCATAGAGATGCTGATTTAATTGGTCAAGGCTGTGGCCTGGGCATTGGAACATTTTCAGTCTACCCACTTGAATTAGTAGTCAAGACTGATAACCACTGGCCTAGAGAAGAAAACTGGTTTAGGACTGAAAGAATCCTTGACTCTCACGGTGCCTCAATTCCAAGTTCTCTCCACTTGGGATGAATTGGAGTTTATTGTAAAATGTAAATATAGCACTTTTGTGTGTTCCCTAGGACATTTGATACTTTTTAAGACTTGTGATTATTTAGGTTTGTGGTTGGTGGGAAACAAAAAATGCATGAGTGAATCTTTAGCATCTGGAAAGAATGGGTAGATTCACATATTAAGCACAGTGTGAGCCACTGTGCTTTTTTTTTTTTAATGTAATTTAAGTCCTAGGATACATGTGCAGGTTTGTTACATAGGTAAACATATGCCATGGTGGTTTGCTGCACCTATGCTTGTTATTACTATTTATTAATAGTAATAAAACTTCATGGATCAACTAACTTAACATTGTGATGTTTGCACAGGTTGCCTGTGATTTGCTTCGGAGAATTATTCGTATCTTGAATCTCAGTAAGAGACTCCAAGGACAACTGCAAGGGGGAAGTAGAGAGATAACAAAAGCTGCTCAGAGTCTCAATGAACTTGGTAAGTTTTTTTTTTTTTTTATTAAAAAGTAGAGATTTAAATATTTTTAAGTCACTTGATTGACTTTTGTTATCACCATTAGCAAGTACTATTAAACAAATTTTTAAATAATTGGCTGTATACAATATTAACACTTCTCAGAATGAGTGAGTACAATTAGTTGATTTCACTGAAATGCTATTTATTTTAATTGTATAGTAAAATTGGCCTTTTTCATATACAGGTCTGTGAATTTTAACACATACATAGATTCATGTAAGCACCATTACAGTCATGATACAGAACAATTCCATCACTCCCCCAGATTCCCTCCTTATTCCTTCAAGATGATGCCCACCCGCTTCCGCTAATCCTGGCAACCACTGATCTTTTCTCCATCATTGTAGTTTTGTCTTTTTGAGAATGACACATAAATGGAATTACAAAGTAGGTGACCTTTTGAGGCTGTCTTCTTGTACTCAAAATAATACCTTTGAGATTTATTCAAGTTTTGGAGTGTACTAATAGTTTGTTATTTTGTGTTTGATTGAGTACCATTGCATGGGAGCCTGCAGTTTGTTTGTTGATTCACTGATTGAAGGACATTTGTGTTGTTTCCAGTTTTTGGTGATTATGAATAAGTGTACAGGTCTTTATGTGAAGTTTTCTTTTCTCTAGGAAATATTCTAGAGAAATGCTGCTTTTAAGATGACAACTCCCATGCTGATACTATGCCTAGAAGATTTTAAAAATTTATTTCTTTGTTCATTCTTTTCTCAGACATTTATTGTAGGACCTTGACAGTCAAGGGTTTAATGTTCATGGTTTTGACTATTAACCAGCTGCAAAGTCTATGATGCAGCAATTCATAATTTTTCAGGCAAAATTTGAATAGCTAGTGAGTGCACATAGAACTGCCCAACTCTGTGTTTTAATGAGGCTTGGTAGTTTTCCTCTTTTCACTGGGTACCCACTAATTTTTCTGAAGTGGATATATGTAGTGGTATTTGTACTTTATAGGCTCAGAAGTCTTTAACTGTATCCATTTCAGGTATCAAGAGTCTGCTTACTCTTGGTACTGTGCTTTGAAAGCAGTTATGCCAAAATAGTATCAGAGAAATGTGCATTATATGTTCTTTCTGAATTTTCCTGTCTTTGATTTTTTGATTATATAGTCATGCTATGGTGTAATGCTTATTCCATATTTTTTATTAATCAAGGAAATCTATCCTTCACAAATAATGCTTCAACAGCATTACGATTTTATACTGCTGAAATACAGGTTTTGCTTAGGAAAATCATTGGGAATATCTCTAACTTGTGACTTAGTAGGCTTGGAAAATGTCATATGAAAAGTTAAACTTTTTTTTTTTTTGAGACGGAGTCTTGCTCTGTCACCCAGGCTGAAGTGCAGTGGCTGGATCTTAGCTCACTGCAAGCTCCGCTTCCCGGGTTTACGCCATTCTCCCGCCTCAGCCTTCCTAGTAGCTGGGACTACAGGCGCCCGCCTCCTTGCCCAGCTAGATTTTTGTATTTTTTTAGTAGAAATGGGGTTTCACCGTGTTAGCCAGGATGGTCTTGATCTCCTGACCTCATGATCCGCCCGTCTCGGCCTCCCAAAGTGCTGGGATTACAGGCTTGAGCCACTGTGCCCGGCTGAAGAGTTAAACTTTTAAGCTGGGTATGGTGGCTGGTACCTGGAGGCACAGTTAATTGGGAGGTAGAGGCAGGCAGAATTGCTTGAGGCCAGGAGTTTGAGACTAGCCTAGGTGAACAGAACTGATCTCCTCTTGGTCTAAAAAATAAAAATTGAGAAGTAAAGAAAATTAAAATAAAAGTTGAGCATTGTAGCATGTGCCTGCAGTCTCAGCTACTTGGGAAACGGAGATGGGCGGATCACTCGAGCCCACAAGTTAGAGGTTGCAGTGAGCTATTATTGCACCACTGCTCTCCAGCCTGGGTGACAGAGCAAGATCTTGCCTCTTAAAAAAAAAAAGTTAACTTTAAACAGTGAGTAATGCTTGTGTGTTGTTTTCACAGTATTATCTAAACATAGAAGGGTAAAAATCCAAGTATCAGCCACTGTTTTGCTCTATCACATTTAATATCTGTGCACCAACAATAGTTGGTAGGATTATGAAATCATTAAACATAGATGCATATTATTCCAAGGCTTATTATGGATGTTTGTCATCACTGACACTCCTTCAATATTAAAAAAGTGCTAAATTTTGATTGGATTATGATTATAATTTCTTTTAGAATTGACAGATTCTGTAATACAAATGGTGATGTCTTTGAAAAAAACAAAACAAAACAGGCATAGCTGGGCACAGTGGCTCACGCCTGTAATATCATCACTTTGGGAGGCTGAGGTGGGCGGATCATGAGATCAAGAGATCAAGACCATCCTGGCCAACATGGTGAAACCCTGTCTCTACTAAAAATACAAATATTAGAGGGGCGTGGTGGTGCGTGCCTGTAATTCCAGCTACTCAGGAGGCTGAGGTAGGGGAATCACTTGAACTCGGGAGGCAGAGGTTGCAGTGAGCCAAGACCGTGCCACTGCACTCCAACCTGGTAACAGAGCCAGACTCTGTCAAAAAAACAAAAACAAACAAACAAGCAAACAAAACACAAAAAAGGCACAAGTGTTGATCATAATGTTCTGAGTATTCTCAGAACCTTATGGCACAGGGTAAAACCATTATCCTTCCAATGTGCTGTTGGCTTTACCTCAAGTTTTTATAAAGATTGTTAAAAAGTTTTTGAGAAAATATAGTTCATGGTGGAATGATCACAAAGTGGATTGTATTAATCTAATTTTTAAAAGCTTTGCAGATGATGTGTGATTTAATATTTGCAAAGACATCATGCCTTTTTTATTCACCACTGTAGTTCAGTCTTGACCAGTCCTGGCATTTATAACTAATAAGGAGAAGCCAAGGAAAAATAAGTTGCTACATTTGGAATTAATATTTGAATAAAAGTAATACTTTTGCGGTCACTATTACAATTATACACGTACACTAAATGACACTTCTGTGATTGGAACATCTCTAAAATTGTCAGTGTCTTTATCAATATGGTTCTGTTTTTCATTAGAAAGAGTGAAATGATGAAGAGTAAAAATGTTTATACCATAGACCCTTGAAATTAACTTAAAAGCAGTCTTTCAAACTTGAAAGGTTTTGAGGCTTGATTTGGGACACCCAGATGAAACACATTGTCATCTGGAAATTAAGTATATTCTATGAGACTGGGGTGTGGAGTGACTACTAGTGGATGCAGATTTGTTTTTAGGGTGATGAAGATGTTCTGGAATTAGATAATGGTGACTTTTGTGCCACCTTGTCAGTATACTAAAAACCACTACATTGTACACTTTGAAAGGGAGAGTTATGTAAATTTGAAATTCTTCAGTGTTGTTGTGTGTATTAATACCTTTGCCTTTTTATTATGGACTAGTATTCCATTGGTATATCACAGTTGGTTTATCCATTTACATGCTGATGGAGAGTTGGGTTGTCTCTAATATTTTAGTATTATAAATTAAGCTGCTATGAACATTCATGTACAAGTCTTTGTATGAACATATCCTTTCATTTCTCTTGGGTAAATACTTAGGATTGGAATATCTAGATCATATGGTAGGTGTATGTTTAGCTTATTTTAAGAAATTGCCAAGGTTGTTTTTCAGAGTAGTTGTAATGTTTACATTCTTTTTTTTGAGATGAAGTTTCGCTGTTGTTGCCCAGGCTGGAGCACAATGGCGCAATCTCAGCTCACTGCAACCTCTGCCTCCTGGGTTCAGGTGATTCTCCTACCTCAGCCTCCCAGGTAGCTGGAATTACAGGCACCCATCACCATACCCGGCTAATTTTTGTATGTTTAGTAGAGACAGGGTTTCACCATGTTGACCAGGCTGGTCTTGAACTTCTGACCTCAGGTGAATCACCCTCCTCTGAGTCCCAAAGTGCTGGGATTACAGGCGTGAACCACCACGCCCAGCCAATGTTTAGATTCTTACCAGTAGTATTTGAAAGTTCTACTTCCCCCTACAACCTTGCCAACACATGTTACACTCAGTCTTCTTAATTTTAGTCATTCTAATAGCTATGTCATGATATCTTGTTTTGAGTTTTCAAAAAAAGCTATAACTAATAAAAGAGCTGAGTAAGATTTCAATATACTAGATAAATATACAAAAAATTAATTGTGTTTGTATATACCTGTTAGCAACAAGCAATTGGAAATTGAAATTCAAAAATACCACTTATAACAGCATAAAAATATGGCAGACTTAGGGATAAGTCTAACAAAAGGTGTGCAAAACCTGTACACTGAAAACTACAAAATATT
Source organism: Colobus angolensis palliatus (assembly GCF_000951035.1). Lineage (NCBI taxonomy): Eukaryota > Metazoa > Chordata > Mammalia > Primates > Cercopithecidae > Colobus > Colobus angolensis. The sequence goes on from NW_012115988.1 coordinate 3,933,899, forward strand.
GTTGAGAACAAAGAAGACGTCAATCAATCAGTCAATGTTAGTTCCAATGTTCATCAGTTGGAAGACTTAATATTGTTTATTAAGATGTATATTCTTTCCAACTTGATCTATGAATTCAACAGAATTTCAGTTTAAATTCCAGGAGGTGTTTAGAAATTGACAAGCTGATTTTAAAATTCATATGGAAATTCAGAGGATCTAGAATAGCTAGAATAACTTTCAAGAGAAAACAGAGTTGGAAGAATAACCCTACCTGATTTGAAGACTTAGTACAAAGACTCTTTAAAGTAATCAAAGCGTAAAGATTAGTGGAACAGAGATCCCAGAAATAGACCCACATATATATATGAACAACTGATTTTTGACCCATTTAGTGGAGAAAAAAACAGTCTTTTCAACAGATGGTGCAGGAACAATTGGATCTCAATATGCAAAACACTGAACTTGTTTCCATACTTCACTTCATATAAAAATATTAACTCAGAATGAATTCATGTCCTAATGTAAAGTATAAAACTACAGAACTTAAAGTAGGCAACTCAGAAGATTTTTTTATTTTCATTTTTATTTTTTTCTTTTCTTCTTTTTTAAAATTTTTAATTTTACTTTAAGTTCCGGGATACATGTCCAGAACATACAGGTTTGTTACATAGTTCATGCACCATGGTGGTTTGCTGCACCTATCAACCTGTCATCTAGGTGTTTTTTTTTTTTTTTTTTATTGAGACAGAGTTTCGCTCTTGTTGCACAGGCTGGAGTGCAGTGGCATGATCTCCGCTCACCGCAACCTCCGCCTCGTGGGTTCAAGTGACTCTCTTGCCTCAGCCTCCCGAGTAGCCGGGATTACAGGCATGCGCTGATGTGCATGGCTAATTTTGTATTTTTAGTAGAGACAGGGCTTCTCCATGTTGGTCAGACTGGTCTTGAACTCCTGACCTCAGATGATCTGCTCGCCTTGGCCTCCCAAAGTGCTGGGATTACAGGTGTGAGCCACTGCTCCTGGCCTAGGTTTTAAGCCTCACATGCATTAGGTATTTGTCCTAATGCTGTCTCTCCCCTGCCCCCTGCCCCCTGCCAGTCCCTGATGTGTGTTGTTCCCCTCCCTGTGTCCAAGTGTTCTCATTGTTCAACTCCCATTTATGAGTGAGAACATGCGGTGTTTGGTTTTCTATTCCTGTGCTAGTTTGCTGAGGATGATGGCTTCCAACTTCATCCATGTCCCTGAAAATGACATGATCTTTTTCTTTTTTATGTCTGTATAGTATGTGTATCACATTTTCTTAATGCAGTCTATCATTGATGGACGTTTGGGTTGGTTTCATGTCTTTGCTATTGTAAATAGTGCTGCAATAAACATACATGTGCGTGTATCTTTACAGTGGAATGATTTATTTTCCTTTGGGTATATCCCCAGTAATGGGATTGCTGGGTCAAATGGTATTTCTGGTTCTAGATACCTGAGGAATCGCCACACTCTCTTCCACAACTGTTGAACTAATTTACATTCCCACCAACAGTGTAAAGCATTCCTATTTCTCCACAGCCTTGCCAGCATCTGTTGTTTCTTGACTTTTTAATAATTGCCATTCTGATTGGCATGAGATGGTATCTCATTATGGTTTTGATTTGCATTTTTCTAATGATCAGTGATGTTGAGCTTTTTAAAATGTTTGTTGACTGCTTAAATACCATCTTTTGAGAAGTGTGTATTCATATTCTTTGCCCACTTTGTGATTGTTTGTTTGTTTGTTTCCTTGTAAATTTGTGTAACTTCCTTGTAGATGCTGGATATTAGACCTTTGTCAGATGGGTAGATTGCAACTGAACAGGTTGCCTGTTCAGTCTGATGATAGTTTCTTTTGCTGTGTAGAAGTTCTTTAGTTTAGATACCATTTATCAATTTTTGTTTTTGTTGCAATTGCTTTTGGCGTTTTCATCATGAAATCTTTGCCCATGCCCATGCCCTGAATGGTATTGCCTAGGTTTTCTTCTAGGGTTTTTATAGGTTTGGGTTTTACATTTAAGTGTTTCATCTATCTTGAGTTAATTTTTGTATAAGATATAGGGAAGGGGTCCAGTTTCAGTTTTCTGCACACGGCTAGCCAGTTTTCCCAGCACCATTTATTAAATAGGGAATCCTTTCCCCATTGCTTGTTTTTGTCTGATTTGTTGAACTTCCGCTGGTTGTACATGTGTAGTGTTATTTCTGAGGTCTCTGTTCAGTTTCATTGGTTACGTATCCATGCTGTTTTGGTTACTTTAGCCTTGTAGTATAGTTTGAAGTCAGATCGCATGATGCCTCCAGTTTTGTTCCTTTTGGTTAGGATTGTCTTGGCTCTGTGGGCTCTTTTTTGGTTCCATATGAAATTTAAAGTAGTTTTTTCTAACTCTGCGAAGAATGTCAATGGTAGTTTGATAGGAATAGCATTAAATCTATAAATTACTTTGGGTAATGTGGCCATTTTCACAATAATGATTCTTCCCATTCATGAGCATGGAATGTTTTCTCATTAGTTTGTGTCTTCTCTTATTTCCTTGAGCCGTGGTTTATAGTTCTCCTTGAAGAGGTCCTTCACTGCCCTTATTAGCTGTATTTCTAGATATTTTATTCTCTTTGTAGTATTGGTGAGTGGGAGTTCTTTCATGATTGGGTTCTCTGCTTGTCTATTGTTGGTGTATAAGAATACTTGTGATTTTTGCATGTTGATTTTTTATCCTGAGACTTCACTGAAGTTGCTTATCAGTTTAAGGAGTTTTTGGGCTGAGGCGATGGGGTTTTCTAAATATACAGTCATGTCATCTGCAGACAGACAATTTGACTTCCTCTCTTCCTATTCGAATACTTTTATTTCTTTATCTTGCCTGATTGCCCTGACCAGAACTTCCAATACTATGTTGAATAGGAGAGGTGACAGAGGACATCCTTGTCTTGTACCGGTTTTCACAGGGAATGCTTCCAGCTTTTGCCCATTCAGTATGATATTGGCTATGGGTTTGTCACAAATAGCTCTTATTATTTTGAGATATGTTCCATCAGTACCTACTTTATTGAGAGTTTTTAACATGAAGCTTTGTTGAATTTTCTCAGAGCCCTTTTCGGCATCTGTTGAGGTAATCTTGTGTTTTTTGTCATTGGTTCTGTTTATGTGATGAATTACGTTTATTGATTTGCATATGTTGAACCAGCCTTACATCCCAGGGATGAAGCTGAGTTGATCGTGGCGGATAAGCTTTTTAATGTGCTGCTGGATTCGGTTTGTCAGTATTTTATTGAGGATTTTCACATCGATGTCCATCAGGGATATTGGCCTGAAGTTTTCTTTTTTTGTTGTGTCTCTGCCAGGTTTTGGTTATCAGGATGATGCTAGCCTCGTAAAAGAGTTAGAGAGGAGTCCCTCCTTTTTAGTTGTTTGGAATAGCTTCAGAAGGAGTGGTACCAGCTCCTGTTTGTACCTCTGGTAGAATTTGGCGTGAATCTGTCTGGTCCTGGGCTTTTTTGGTTGATAGGCTATTAATTAGTGCCTCAATTTCAGGATTTTTTATTGGTCTATTCAGAGATTTCACTTCTTCCTGGCTTAGTCTCGGGAGTGTTTATGTGTCCAAGTATTTTTCCATTTCTTCTAGATTTTCTAGTTTATTTGTATAGAGGTGTTTATAGTATTCTCTTGATGGTAGTTTGTATTTCTTTGGGGTCAGTGGTGATATCCCCTTTATCATTTTTTTATTGTGTCTACTTGATTCTTCTCTCTTTTCTTTATTAGTCTAGCTAATGCTCTATCTATTTTGTTAATTTTTTCAAAAAACCAGCTGTTGGATTCATGAATTTTTTGAAGGACTTTTCATGTCTCTGTCTCCTTCAGTTCTGCTCTGATCTTAGTCATTTCTTGTCTTCTGCTAGCTTTTGGGTTTGTTTGCTCTTGCTTCTCTAGTTCTTTTAATTGTGATGTTAAGGTGTCGATTTTAGATCTTTCTTGCTTTCTCCTGTGGGCATTTAGTGCTATAAATTTCCCTCTAAACACTGCTTTAGCTATGTCCCAGTGATTCTGGTATGTTGTCTCTTTGTTCTAGTTGGTTTCAAAGAACTTCTTGATTTCTTCCTTTAATTTTGTTATTTACCCAGGAGTCATTTAGGAGCAGGTTGTTCAATTTCCATGTAACCGTTTGGTTTTGAGTGAGTTTCTTAATCCCGAGTTCTACTTTGATTGCATTGTGGACTGTTTGTTATGATTTCCATTCGTTTGCATTTGCTGAGGAATGTTTACTTATGTGGTTGATTTTAGAATAACTGCTGTGTGGCACTGAGAAGAAGGTATATTCTGTTGATTTGGATTGGAGAGTTCTGTAGATGTCTGTTAGGTCCACTTGACCCAGAGTGAGTTCAAGTCCTGAATATCCTCATTAATTTTCTGTCCCGTTGATCTGTCTAATGTTGACAGTGGGTTGTTAAAGTCTCCCACTATTACTATGTGGGAGTCTGAGTCTCTTTGTAGGTCTCTAAGAACTTGTTTTATGAATCTTGGTGCTCCTCTATTGGGTGCATATATATTTAGGATAGTTAGCTTTTCTTGTTGTATTGATCTGTTTACCATCATATAATGCCCTTCTTTGTCTTTTTTGATCTTTGTTGGTTTAAAGTCTCTTTTATCAGAGACTAGGATTGTAACCCCTGCCTTTTTTTGTTTCCCATTTGCTTGGTAAATTTTCATCTATCCCTTTATTTTCAGCCTATGTGTATCTTTGCACATGAGATGGTTCTCCTAAATATGGCTCATTGATGGGTCTTGACTCTTTATTCAATTTGCCAGTCTGTACCTTTTTAATTGGGGCATTTAGCCTATTTACGTTTAAGGTTAAAATTGTTACGTGTGAATTTGATCCTGTCATCATGATGCTAACTCGTTATTTTGCACACTGGTTGATGCAGTTTCTTCATAGTGTCATTGGTGTTTTCATTTTGGCTTGTTTTTGCAATGGCTGGTACTGGTTTTTCCTTTCCATATTTAGTGCTTACTTTGGGAGCTCTTGCAAGGCAGGCCTGGTAGTGATGACATCCCTTAGCATTTGCTTGTCTAGAAGGGATTTCCTTTCTTTTTTCTGCTTCGCTTATGAAGCTTAGTTTGGCTGGATATGAAATTCTGGGTTGAAAATTCTTTTCTTTAAGAATACTGAGGCTGGGCATGGTGGCTCATGCCTGTAATCTCAGCACTTTGGGAGGCCAAGGCGGGCGGATCTTGAGGTCAGGAGTTCGAGACCAGCCTGACCGACATAGTGAAACCCCTTCTCTACTAAAAATAGAAAAATTAGCTGGGCGTGGGGGTGTGTGCCTGTAATCCCAGCTACTC
>NW_012115988.1:3939372-3943589 GCF_000951035.1 Colobus angolensis palliatus
GGTTTCTGCTGAGAGGTATCCGCTGTTAGTCTGATGGGCTTCCGTTTTCTAGGTGACCTGACCTTTTTATCTGGCTGCCCTTAACATTTTTTCCTTCAATTCAACCTTGAAGAATCTATGATTATATGTCTTGGGGTTGATCTTCTCGTGGAATATCTTAGTGGTGTTCTCTGTGTTTCCTGAATTTGAATGTTGGCCTGTCTTGCTAGGTTGGGGAAGTTCTCTTGGATAATATCCTGAAGCGTGTTTTCCAACTTGATTCCATTCACCGCGTCTTTTTCAGGTACTCCAATCAATCATAGGTCTGTATTTTTACGTAGTCCCATGTTTCTCCAAGGTTTTGTTCATTTTTTTTTTCATTCTTTTTTCTCTAATCTTGTCTGTATGCCTTATTTCAGCAAGGTGATCTTCAAACTCTGATATCCTTTCTTCCACTTGATCTATTCGGCTGTTGATACTTGTGTATACTTCACGAAGTTTTTCAGCTGCATCAGGTCATTAATGTTTCCCTCTAAACTGGTTATTCTAGTCAGCAGCTCCTGTAACCTTTTATCAAGGTTCTTAGCTTCTTTGCATTGGGTTAGAATGTGCTCTTTTAGCTCAGCAGAGTTTGTAATTACCCACTTCTGAAGTCTACTATTGTCAATTAGTTCATCTCATCCTCTGTCCAGTTCTGTGCCCTTGCTGGAGAGCTGTTGCGATCATTTGGAGCAGAAGAGGCATTCTGGTTATTGGAATTTTCAGCGTTTTTTTCACTGGATTTTCCTCATCTTTGTGGATTTATCTACCTTTGATCTTTGAGGCTGATGACCTTTGGATGTGGGTTTTGTGTGGGGGTCTTTTTTTTGTTGTTGTTGTTGTTGCTTTCTGTTTGTTAGTTTTTCTTCCAGCAGACCCCTCTTCTGCAGGTCTGCTGCAGTTTGCTGGGGGTCCACTGCAGACCCTGTTTGCTTGGGTATCACCAATGGAGGCTGCAGAACAGAAAAGATTGCTGCCTGCTCCTTCCTCTGGAAGCTTCATTCCAGAGGGGCACTGGCCTGATGCCAGCTGGAGCTCTCCTGTATGAGGTGTCTGTCAATTCCTGTTGGGAGGTCTCTCCCAGAGACATAGAAGATTTTTGTGACTTTGAATTAGACGGTGATTCTTAGATGTTACCCAAAGCACAATTCACAAGAGAAGAAAGTTGATAAGTTAGATTTCATCAAAATTTAAGACATTCTGCAAATGATACTGTTATGAGAATAAAAAGACAAACTGTGGACAAGGAGAAAATATTTGCAAAGTATGTATTTGATAGAGGACTTGCATCCAGACATTTCAAAAGACTCAATAGGAACCCCAACAACCCACTTAAAAAATAGGAAAAAGAGTTGAACAGATACTTCACCCAAGATGATGACAAATATGCATCTGTAAATATGCTCAACATCATTAGGCATTAGGGAAATGAAAATGAAAAGTATACTTTTATTGTCAGAGAATAAGCAGAATTATTTTAGTGCAGACATGTTTATTGTACTTTTTAATGCAGGTTATTATGTAATAGTTTCAAAAATAAAACTACATAGCATAGATTGAATGATTAAGTTATATCACATAGATTCATGATTTTTCTTTAAGAAGAGTCTTGGGACTAGATGAAAATTTAGATAGGCTTTACTACAAAGTGATGATGTTATTTAAACATGAGTAAGGTAATGTACTTACTACACATTCATGGCTGCCAAGGGACAGTATTTACCTGGGTCAGTTTGTCATAATCCAGGATCTGTTCTGTTTTTTACTTTTTCTGACTTAGAAACTTTATTTTGCTATGCTGAGAATTGATTTAATAATTTTTATGGATATTTTATTGCCTGACTTGTTCTAAAGAGGTCCTTAATTTGACTAACAGTAAATTAAAAGATAATGAAAAAGAGACTAGCAACAAGAGTAAGAGAAGGATGATTAGTAGGGGGTTTCTTTGACAGCCCAGCTTTTACATTAAAGTCCTCAGTTCAGGCAGTAAGGATTCATCATTCTCCTCTCCACCTCCCGTTGATGGATGCTGTGCTTTTGAGGGGAAATGGAATATGGGATTCACAGTAGGGTGAGGATGACTGTATCTCTTACACACCATAATGACAACTCATCCTTCTGAAATTTTCCCAATTCTATATATTAATGCATTTAGTCTCTCAAATGTTAGAATGATTCTCTACTAATCCCACTTGTGAAAACAGAATTGTTAGTATATTTATGGTTCAAATGTGTAGGTTACTATGATAAACTTTTTATCTTTTTAAAATATTGATGCTTTACTGAATCAGTCTCTTTGTTTTGTATATCTAGCAAGGTTTTTAGTTTTGATCAATAATATATTTATATCCTGTATATTGAGTCTCATGATAACATTAATTCGGGATAGCTTTTTAGTATTATCTAATCTATTTTCAACTTATTCTACAAATAGAGATTGAAGGAGGAAAAATTTCCCGTAAAAAGTAACCAGACCATACCTTCATGAGTACTCTTTAGTCTGTTTATGAAAATCATGATTTATAATTCATTTAATTTATTTATCAAACAATTAGGTTTCAATATACATAAGCCTTGTAGCTTGTTAGAATCTCCTACAGACAGAGTGAGTAAAATGCAGTTTCTGTGTTTGAGAAATGGAAGATTTGTCCTTATCTATAAACTCAGCATAAAACTGATAATGACAACAACAGTATATTGATGATGATGATGATGATGATGATGATGATGATGATATCGATATCCATGGGGTAAACCAGTCTCAGCCTAGTCTTCGTATTTGGGCTCATCTGCACTTTCCATGAAGTGACAATAAAAAAACTTTCATCATTCTTTTATCATAAAACTTGGAAAAATTCATTTACTTATTCAGCCATTGTTTATTGAATATCTACTATGTGATATCCCACTTGTGAAAACAGAATACTTGTGAAAACAGAAACAATATGCTATGTGCTATTCTAGATACTGAAAATACAATACACTGAACAAAACAGAAACCTCCTACCCTTTGTAGAATTTATATTCCATTGGGTCCTAAGGATACATATCTGGTGTATCTATAAAAATCTGATTCCAGAGCCTGAGCTCTTAAACCACCAATGCTGTACTCTTTTCTTAAACTCTGTAGCAGCATTTAATGGCTTCATAAAAGGGATTGCTGCTATTGATAGGTCTCCCAGTGTCCTTTTTTTTTTTTTTTAAAAAAAGTACATTTGTATTGTACTTTCTAAGAATACCTTATATAAAAATAGGTTTAAATGTATATCATAATTCAGTGTACATGAGAAAATGACTTCTGATTGAGCTATTACCTCATAATAAAACCAAAATATAAAGTGTGTGTGTGTGTGTGTGTGTGTGTGTGCGTATAAAATAAGCCATGTTTATGTAGAAAATGTATTTTATGTTGGGATTGTGGGTTGAGTGTTGCTAGTAACTTAATATTCTATTTTAAAGCTTTAATCATTTTTTAAAAGTATAATCAAGCAATTAGATATGATAGAAAATATTTCCTTTACTAATTTAATTGCTTCTGGTCTATTTTCTGAGTTTTACATTTTTATTGCTAAGCTGCAATATATTAACACCATGTGTCATGAGAGAATATTCTTAAAACCAAACATGTCATAGAAGCATTATGATATATTTATTGTGGAAGGGAGAAGTAGTTTAAACTTGTTTCATCTACTGATGTTCTTATTGTAGCTATGATATTTCCTAATCTGATAAAACAATACTTATAGGCAAACATTTTTGGCTTATGTATAGATGAAAGTATGATTTATGTAATCTTTCCATATAATAGGGACCCATTAATTACTGAAGTAATTAATATTTTTTTGAGATGTCTGTAATATCTTGTAGTTGGTGACGATTTTAGAAAGTTTTATTTCGGCCGGCACGGTGGCTCATGCCTGTAATCCCAGCACTTTGGGCGGCCGAGACGGGCGGATCATGAGGTCAGGAGATGAAGACCATCCTTGCTAATACGGTGAAACCCGATCTCTACTAAAAAAAAAATACAAAAAGTTAGCCGGGCATGGTGGCGGGTGCCTGTAGTCCAAGCTACTCAGGAGGCTGAGGCAGGAGAATGGTGTGAACCGGGGAGGCAGAGCCAGCAGTGAGCCGAGATTGCGCCACTGCACTCCAGCCTGGGCGACAGAGCAAGACTCCATCTCAAAAAAAAAAAAAAAAAA
>NW_012115988.1:3943639-3995190 GCF_000951035.1 Colobus angolensis palliatus
GGAGGCTGAGGCAGGAGAATGGTGTGAACCGGGGAGGCAGAGCCAGCAGTGAGCCGAGATTGCGCCACTGCACTCCAGCCTGGGCGACAGAGCAAGACTCCATCTCAAAAAAAAAAAAAAAAAAGTTTTATTTCAAGCCTATTAAAATTGTTCATTGATAGGAAAGGTTGAAAATACACCATGAGGTTTGAAAGAAGCTGCAGGCTACAGCCTATACTGTGAGCCAGGTGAAAAACTGTAAGTCTCCAGAGCGTGAGAGAGAACGAGACTGCCTCCAGGGTATACACCCACACAGGGAAACCTGACAATCCAACCCACAGGGGTAGACCTTTACCCTACTCAACACTGGAATTGATTTAGGGAGTGGTGACGTATATAAAAGTAGGAACGGCAGTGGGAGGGGCCTCGCGTGCTTTCCCAGTCTGCAGAGTAGACCAAGGGGAGCCATTCTTTATTCTTCCTCACAGTGTATTTCATGGAAGTCCACCAGCTAACTTAGGAAGCAGTCACAGGTTGAAAGAAGCTCCCAACTGAATTTCGTGATAACCTTGAATGAGGAAGAATGTCCTTGACCAGAACCAGAGGGTGAAGGGCAAGTGTCCTGTAGCCACAAGCTCGTGAGCTGGGTGCCCCAGCTGTGTGAGCCAACTGGGAGGGGTGTGACCTGAAACCTGTGGTTCCTGTTTCCCCGCAAGGAAGGCATATGGCTTGGGGCAGTTTTGAGTACAAGGTCTGGAACTTAGCTGGATGCTGCCACTGGGGAACTGTGGGTATGAGATCTGCCTTGCCAAGTATGCAGGGAGCTGGCTGGGGTTTACTATCTCACCTGTTACTTCCCACTCCCTACATAAAATTCTCTATGCAGCAGAGGCAGTTAATACACCTCTCTGGAACATTACCCCAGTGCCCAGAGAAACCTCCCTTGAACTCCCAGAGAAACCTCCCTGGAACTCCTGCCCAGGGGCTGCTGCTTGCCCCACTTGTGGAGAGTCAGAGCAGGGACCTGCCTGACCCGGCCCCCACCTAGCTTTACCCATCCAGCCACCCTGGTAGTTTAACAGAAAGGACAGAAACTTTTGGGAGCTTTATGGCCCTGCCCATCCCTGAGAAACCAGAGCACCGCCCCTGGGTAACATAAGGCCAACACAAATACCACTGCTACTACTGCAGCTGGTGCTCTTTTGCACACGTCATTTCCTGACTGGAGGCCAACTAACACAGTCCATTACATCATCTCCAGTAGAATAACACTGCACCCAGGAAGGAGAAAACTTGTGCGTGACCTCAGCTATCACCATTGCCTGTACTACCCTGGCTAACCAGGAGGTCCTAAGTCTGTCCACATAACCTTTTCATTACTACTACAACCATCATTTGAGAAAGCCAACACATTAAGACTATCCATAATCAAGGAATCTCAGTCTATGTCACTTTCCTGCCACCCCCATCAGACCTGGTGCTGGTATCCACTGCTGGGAGACTTGAGGACAGGCCATATCTCTGGATTCCTTGCAGGCATTCCCAGCACCAGCCTGGAGTATGGCAGCCACACTGCGCATCTAGATCCAGAGGAACAACAGCATTCACGGTAGTCTGGCCCTTAGGGACACCTGCTCCTAGGGGAAGGGAGAGTGTACCACATCAGGGGACCACCCATGGCACAAAAGAACCCAGGCCACAGGCCTTGAGTCCCAGATCTTTCCACTGATGGGAAGTTTCTTTCAGAAGAGATACAGTTGCCGTGCTGGGCTCAGCAAGGAAAGTCTGCAGCTCTGCCCCAACAGTCAGGCAGCCCTGGTGCTTGTGAATAGTCTTAGAGAAGAGGACTTCCTTTCCCCCTCTTTCACCATTGCAGACACAGATGGAGCTTTTCCCATGGGAGCTTGACATGGGTGTACCTATAGACAACCTCTCTGAAACACTTCAGGGTGACTGCATCCCCACAGGAGGAGCACTCTCCAAGTGCAGGACTGCATGAGAGGCAGAGTCACAATTCCTCTCCACTTGGAACATCAGCATTCCTGCAGATGAATTTTCTGCCGGCCTGATAAGGAAGCTAAGGTGGCTCCAGTCCTTCCCTCTGATAAGACCTCGGTGTGTTTCACTGAGAGTTTCCTCAGCCACCTCTGTCAAGGCTGGGACCTTTGCCCACCATTGGGTACTGCATTTATCCACCTGCTTTAGCCATAGCTGATTTTTACCTGTGGACATCTCCTGTTTTGTTCTGAAGCCTAAAATATTCAATCCAGTAAATAAAATGCTGGGGAAAAAAATAAATAAATAAACACACATCACAGGGGAATGAGATTAAGCGTCAAGAGACTTCTACCATTTCAACCGTATGAGAGACAGTCAGCTTGCTCACATGACCAATATATTGCTATTACAACCAGCAGCAGAGAAAGCTATCATACAAAGACTCTTTATGACCAAGGAACTCAGAGTTTATCCCCCCAAGAACTGAATTCAGCTACAATAAGCTATAAACATTAAAATCACATCCTTATGGGGGGAAAAAAGAAATTTGAAAAGCATAGTCAAATCAAAAATAAAATTCAACAATAATGAGAAGAAATAGTCTATCCAAATGAGAAGGAACCAGAAAGGTAATTCTGGTAATATAATAAAACAGGGTTCTGTAACACCCCCAGAAGATCACACTAGCCCTCCAACAATGGATCCAAACTAAGATGAACTCTTTGAAATACCAGATAATGAATTCAAAATATTAATTATTAAGCTACTCCAAGAGATACTAGAGAAAGGTGAAAACCAGCATAGAGAAGTTTAAAAAAAAATTCAGGATGTAAATGTAGAATTTTCTAAAGAGGTGGATGTCAGCAATGATAACAGTTAACAATGAAATCAAGGTGAAAATTTAAAAATTCATAATTAATAGTGACACAAGTTATGAAAACCTCTGAGATACAACTAAAGCAGTGCAATGGGGAAAGTGTATAGCACTAAATGCCTACATCAAAAAGTCTGAAAGAACACAAATTGATAGCCTAGTGTCACACCTGAAGGAACTAAAGAAACAAGAACAAACTGAACCCAAAGATAGCAGAAGAAAAGGAAATGACGGCCGGGCGCGGTGGCTCAAGCCTGTAATCCCAGCACTTTGGGAGGCCGAGACGGGCGGATCACGAGGTCAGGAGATCGAGACCATCCTGGCTAACACGGTGAAACCCCGTCTCTACTAAAAAATACAAAACCTAGCCGGGCGAGGTGGCGGGCGCCTGTAGTCCCAGCTACTCGGGAGGCTGAGGCAGGAGAATGGCGTAAACCCAGGAGGTGGAGCTTGCAGTGAGCTGAGATCCGGCCACTGCACTCCAGCCTGGCTGAGAATGAGACCCTGTCAAAAAAACAACAGCAGCAAAAAACCTATCAGAAGCTATCAGAACTTCTGGAAATGAAAGGGTCTCTTAAGGCATTACAAAATACAGTGGAAGGTTTCAACAATGTACTGGAACAAGTAGAAGAAAGAATTTCAGAGCTCGAATAATAAGGTTTTTGAATTAGCCCAATCAGTGAAAAACAAAGAAGTCAGAGTCAAAAGAAATGAGCAGAGTCTCCAAGAAATATGGGATTATGTAAAACCGCCAAACCTAAGAATAATTGGTATTACTGAGGGAGAAAAGAAAGCAAAAAGTCTAGGAAATTTATTTGAGGGAATAATTGAGGAAAACTTTCCTGATCTTGCTAGAGATTTAGATATCCAAATATAGGAAGCTCAGAGAAATCCTGTCAAAGTCATTGTAGAAAGGTCATCACCAAGGCATATAGTCATCAGCCTATCCAAAGTAAAAATGAGGGAAAGAATTCTAAGAGCAATGAAACAAAACCTGTAAAGAAAAACCTATCAGACTAATAGCAGACTTCTTGGCGGAAGCCTTACAAGCCAAAAGGAATTGGAGTCCTATCTTTAGCCTCCTTCAACAGAATAACTGTCAGCCAAGAGTTTTGTGTCTAACAAAACTAAATTTCATAAATGAAGGGGAAATAAAGTATTTTCAGACAAGTAAATATTGAGGGAATTTGTTACTGCCAGACCAGCCATACAAGATATGTTAAAATGAGTTCTAAATCTTGAAACAGGAGCTTGATATGCACCCAAATAAAACCTCTTGAAAGCATATAGGCCCTCGCAGGGCCTAAAATCAACACTGCCAAAAAAACCCCACAAAATATCAGTCGGGCACTGTGGCTCACACTTGTAATCCCAGCACTTTGGGAGGCCGAAGCAGACGGATCACGAGGTCAAGAGATCGAGACCATCCTGGCCAACAGGGTGAAACCCCGTCTCTACTAAAAACACAAAAATTAGCTGGGCATGGTGGTATGCGCCTGTAATTTCAGTTACTCGGGAGGCTGAGGCAGTAGAATCACTTGAACCCAGGAGGTGGAGGTTGCAGTGAGCTGAGATTGTTCTACTGCATTCCAGCCTGGTGACAGAGAGACTCTGTCTCAAAAAATAAAAAAATAAAATAAAAAAATTACCTGGGTAACAATTAACACGATGAATGGAACAGTACCTCACATCTCAATATTAACGTTGAATGTAAATGGCCTAAATGCTCCACTTAAAAGATACAGATTGGCAGAATGGATTAAAAAAAAAAAATCACAAACCAAATATTTACTGTCTTCAAGAGACCTGCCTAACATCATACTCAAGGCAAAGGGTTGGAAAAAATATTGCACACAAATGGAAACCAAAAATAAGCAGCAGTAGCTATCCTTATGTCAAACAGACTTTAAAGCAACAACATTAAAAAAAAAGACAGTGTTGTTTTATAATGATAAAAGGATCAATCCAACAAGAAGATATTACAATCCTAAGTTTATATGCAACTAACACTGCAGCTGCCCAGATTCATAAAAACAATTACTACTTGATCTAAGAAATAAGACAGACAGTAACACGGTAATAGTCGGGGACTTTATTACTCCACTGACAGCACTAGACAGATCATTGAGACAGAAAATCAACAAAGAAACAACTTAAACTACACTAATAGACCTAACAGATAATTACAGAGCGTTGTGCCCAAGAACTGCAGAATATACATTCTTCGCATCTGCACAAGGAACATTCTGCTTATATGATAGCTACAAAACAAGTCTCAATAAATTAAAAAAAAATCAGAATCATATCAGATATCCTTTCAGACCACAGTGAAATTAAACTAGAGATCAACTACAAAAGGAACCCCCCAAACTATAAAAATACATGGAAATTAAACAATCTGCTCCTGAAAGATTTTGGGTTAACAATGAAATCAAGATAGAAATTTGAAAACTCATAGCTAATAGTGACACAAGTTATCAAAACCTTTGGGATACGACCAAAGCAGTGCAATGAGGAAAGTTTATAGCACTAAATGCCTACATCAAAAAGTCTGAAAGATCACATATTGATAATCTAATGTCACTAGAAACTAGTGAAACAAGAACAAACAGAGAAACTAAACATAGAGAAACAAGAACAAACTGAACCCAAAGCTAGCACAAGAAAAAGAAAGAACAAAGATGAGAGCAGAACTAAATTAGACTGAAACAAACAGAAACCATACAAAAGATAAATGAAACAAAAAGCTGGTTCTTTGAGAGAGAAACAAAATGGATAGAGCATTAGCTAGATGAACCAAAAAAAAAAAAAAAAAGATTCAAATAAGATAGATCAATTAGAAATGAAAGTAGAGACATTACAACCAATGCCACAGAACGCAATAGATCATTTGAAACTACTGTTAACACCTCTATGCATATCAACTAGAAAACCTTGAGGAAATGGATAAATTCCTGGAACATGCAACCCTCCTAGATTAAATCAGGAAGAAATAGAAACCCTGAGCACACCAATAACAAGCAGCAAGATTGAATCAGTAATAAAAAAAAATTGCCAACAAAGAAAAAGCCCAAGGCTAGATAGATTCACAGCTGATATTCAAAGATGAACTGGTACCAATCCTACTGCAACTATTCCAAAAGATTGAGAGAGAGGGAATCCTCCTGGAATTGTTCTGTGAAGCCCGTATCACCCTGATACCAAAACTCAGAAAGGACTTAAAAAAAAAAAAAGGAAAAGTATGGAGTAATATCCCTAATGAACACAGATGCAAAAATTTTCAACAAAATACTAGCTAACCAAATCCAACATCACATCAAAAAGATAATGCATGGTGATCGAGTGGGTTTTATTCCAGGGATTCAGGGATGATTTAACATATGCAAGTCAATAAATGTGATATATCACTTAAACAGATTTATAAATGAAAACTACATGATCATCTCAATAGATGCAGAAAAAGCATCTGATAAAATCCAGCAACCTTTTATGATAAAAACCCTCAACAAACTAGGCATAGAGGGGATTTCCCTCAAATTAATAAAAGCCATATATGACAAACCCACAGCTGACATCATACTGAATGGGGAAAAGTTGAAAGCCTGCCCCCTGAGAACTGGAACAAGACAAGGATGCCCACTTTGATCACTTCTATTCAACATACTACTGGAAGTCCTAGTCCTAGTCAGAGCAGTCAGGCAAGAGAAAGAAGTAAAGGGCATCCAAATTGGAAAAGGAAGTGAAACTATCACTGTTCACTGATGATATCATTGTATATGTAAAAAACCCTAAATACTGCTCCAGAAGACTCCTAGATTTGATAAACAAGTAAAGTCTCAGGTTACAAAATGTACACAAATCAGTAGCACTGCTGCACACCAACAACGACCAAGCTGAGAATCAAATCAAGAACTTAGCCCCTTTTGCATCTGCAAAAGAGATAAAATACTAGGAATATACTTAACCAAGGGGGTGAAAGATCTCTACAAGGTGAACTACAAACAAATGGAAACACATCCCGTGTTCATAGATTGGAAGAATCAATATTGTGATAATAACCATACTGCCCAAAGCAATATACATAATTAGTGCAATTCCACATTAAAATACCAACATTGTTTTTCACCAAATGGGGAAAAAAAAATCCTAAAATTCATATGGAACCAAAAAGAGCCTAAATAACCAAAGCAATCCTTAGCAAAAAGAACACATCTGGAAGCATCATATTACTGGACTCTTAGTTATTATACTACAAGGCTGTAGTTACCGAAACAGCATGATTCTGGTATAAAAGTAGGTACATAGAACCAATGAAACAGAATAGAGAACTCAGAAATAAAGCCAAATACTTAGAAGCAAGTGATCTTCAACGAAGCATACAAAAACATAAATTGGGGAAAGGACACCCTATTAAAAGGTGCTGAGAAAACTGGCTAACTACATGTAGAAGAATGAAACTGTATCCCTCTTACTTTATACAAAAATCAACTCAAAATGGATCAAAGACTTAAATCTAAGACCCGAAGCCATACAAATCCTAGAAGAAAACCTAAGAAAAACTCTTCTAGACGTTGGCCTAGACAAAAAATTCATGACTAAAATCCCAAAAGCAAATGCAACAAAAATAAATAAATGGGACCTGGTTAAATAACTTCTGTACAGCAGAAGAAATAATCATCAAAATAAACAGACAATCCGCAGAATGGGAGAAAATATTTGTAAACTGTGCATCTGACAGAGAACTCACAGAATCTACAAGGAACTCAAATCAGCAAGAAAAATAAATAATCCCACCAAAAAGTGGGCAAATGATATGAATAGACATTTCTCAAAAGAAGATACACAAATGACCGAGAAACATGAAAAAATGTTCAACATCCCTAATCGTTAGGAGAATGCAAATTAAAACCACAGTGAGATACCAGCCTACTCCTGCTAGAATGGCCATTATCAGAAAGTCAAAAACCAGTAGCTGTTGGTGTGGATGCGGTAAAAGGGGAATGCTTATATACTGCTGGTGGGAATGTAAATTAATACAACCTCTATGGAAAACAGTATGGAGATTCCTTAAAGAACTAAAAGTAGATCTACCATTCAGTCCAGCAATCCCACTACTGGGTATCTATCCAAAGGAAAAGAAGTCATATGAAAAAGACACATGCCCACCTATCTTTATTGCAGACCAATTCACAATTGCAAAGATATGGAACCCACCTAAATGCCCATTGACCAATGAGTGAATAAAGACAACGTGGTGTGTGTGTGTGTATATATATATCCACACATACACACACACACACACATACACACACACACACACACATACACACACACACACCATGTAATACTACTTAGCCATAAAAAGGAATGAAGTAATGTGTTTTGCAGTAACATGGATTAAGCTGGAGGCCATTATTCTAAGTGAGATACCTCAGGAATGGAGAGCTAAATGTCAAATGTTCTCATTAGAAGTGGGAGCTAATCTAAGTATACGTGAAGAGTTAGTGATAAAATGGAATTTGGAGATTCAGAAGAGGAAGGGTATTGAGGGTGTGGGATAAAAAACTGCATATTAGATACAAAGTACACCACTTGGGTGATAGATGTACTAAAATCTCAGAATTCATCACTATGTAATTTATGTAACCAAAACCCTTTGTACTCCAAAAGCTATTGAAATAAAAATCAAAAGAAAAAAATACCATTAAACTGTTTCTAGTTTTCGATTAGGTTTCCCTTTATTGTAAGTCTGAAGTGACTTGTTTCTTAAATGCATTGAAATTTTTTTTGTGACAACTTCTTCATAGTTAATGTAATGTATATGTGTATATCTACAGTGTAATGACAGATTATAAACATTTTCAGTTTGTACATTTGATTTAAATGGTCTCTAAATTGCTTACATATGTGACTGGGTTCAGCCACCACCAGATGGGGGTGATGTTGTGCTCAAATCCAAATGGCCAGAAAGGCTTATGCTTATACATACAGGTTTGTATGTGGTAGAGATAAGCATATAGAAATTATACACACATGCACACAAACCTTTTTTTAAACTAATTGAAGTTAATGTTGCTAAAATTTATATTTAACAGATAATACCCATACCATATTTATGAGTCTATTAGTTCTTTTATCATATAGTGTAAATCATTAAGGGTAACATCTAGACAAAAACAAGGAGCTCTTTTACTGTAAACATTAGTATGTTTTTCATACATTTAAAAGTTGCAAGGATTTCTAAGTATGTGTTCTGTTTCATATGATTGTTTAATAATGTTCATAGAAGCTCTGTATTTTACCTTACTATCACCCCTTGCTGGAACACTTATAACAGTTTGAGAACAATTTATGTAGCTTAAGGTACTTCAAATTAGTAAAGTATCAAAATTTTTTATTTCTTGATTCTAAGGGATTTTCTTTTTCATTTGGATGCTTACGCCCAGAGTTCTCAAGTTCTTTTCCCTTCTAGTATATATTACTAATAATGTTAATTCAAAAAAAATGTGTCTTAATCTAAACAAAGTGCCTCAGAACTACAGGCTTATTCTGTTGTTGACTGTTCCTTTAAAATTATGCTAGCTTTCTTCTTAATGAATTACAGCTTTAATATTGTACAAGAAAGTTAGGTGGGTTGTTCTACTTTTCATTGCCAAGATAATTTATTCCTTTATATATAGAAAAGCCAATAACAATGTGAAACAGGTTTTATCAGTCTTTGTTTTAGTAAATATGGTAAATTAAGATTACTAAAGGCTGTTAGAAGGGTTGAATGTAAATTTATGATTGTAAGTGTACCTGTAGAATTTTATACTGTTATATTGTATAAACAATAGGGCAGGGAGGCGTGATCTTCTGAGAAATATATTCAGTAAAATAGCTTGCAGTTTTATTCTTTCTTTCTTTTTTTTTATTTTGAGATGGAGTCTCGCTCTATTGCCCAAACTGGAGTGCACTGGTGCGATCTCAGCTCACTGCAAGCTCTGCCTCCTGGGTTCACACTATTCTCCTGCCTCAGCCTCCCGAGTAGCTGGGGCTACAGGCACCTGCCACCATGCCCGGCTAATTTTTTGTATTTTTAGTGGAGATGGGGTTTCACCGTGTTAGCCAGGATGGTCTTGATCTCCTGACCTTGTGATCAGCCTGCCTTGGCCTCCCAAAGTGCTGGGATTACAGGCGTGAGCCATTGTGCCCAGCCTGTTCATTTGTTTTAACTTCTGTGTTAGAGACTTGAAATCTCTTTTGATGAATCAGAAATGTGCCCTTCTTTTAATATCATATCCAAAAGGAAGATAATGCTGACATAGTTTTATTATTATAACTAGGAATATATCCTGTTGCCAGTGGTGATAATCTATATTGTTTCCATATTAATTATATTAAAACTAAAGTTATTTCACTGTTGAAAAAATCCTGAAATTATTATATCTGGTAAACCATTCTGTAAAATCCCATCAGTTTATACTATGTAACTAAAAAATTAGATATCTAGGAATATATCGTATGGTGAATTTATTTTCGTGGGCACATCAAGAAGGCATGATCCTCAGAATGAGGTAGTACACAGAGATTTATGAAATTGTTTCTATAGCAGTTACAGAGATTAGTAGCAACTGCTTTGAAAAAAAAAATCCATATCTAATTTATATGGTCTGGGTCTCTGGAAGTTTAGTTGTTCACTTCTCAGGTTTATCCAGAGTTGCTTCTTGAGGAGAATGCAGAATTTGTCAGCAGAAGTTCCTGAAGACCTCCTTTATATGTTCCAAGAAAGAACAATTGGATAGAATCTTATTTTTCAAAACAGGATGCCAACTCTTACATCTTAAATTGGTTTCCAAAGCACGTGGATCTATATTTAGTGTAGCATACATTACTGATTAACTTCCCAGTTCCTTTCTTTCCATTCTTTCCTTTTGGCAGGGTCTCAGTTTGGTTGAGTGCTCTTCTTCCTAATAATATCTTTGGGCTCCAGGAAGGGACCACTTAATTTCTCCAGTGTTTAAATCATGACTGGTCATGTTAGTTTCATTCCTTTACATAATGGTTTAGACATGGACATGCGACCTCATCTGGGCTCAGGAGGCTTGAGAGGAAGTGAGCTGCGGGATATTTTAGAAAGGTGTTCTTTGCAAAAAAAAGTAGATGCAAAGGAGGAATTAGAGCTGGAGATTAGATACTATCCCTACTTCTAAACTTTGAAATTGAGATATACTCTTCCCCTATTTGCACTGAATGAACAGACTCCAGTTCCCTCTTTAACAAATTCCATTCTGTCATCTGATTTTAAAAATTTCAGGCTAGGCATGGTGGCTCACACCACCCAGCACTTTGGGAGGCCCGAGGCAGCCTGATCACTTGAGGTCAGGAGTTCGAGACCAGCCTGGCCAACATGGTGAAACCCCATCTCTACTGAAAATACAAAAAAATTAGCTGGACATGGTGACACACACCTGTAATCCTAGCTTCTCAGGAGGCTGAGGCAGGAGAATGGCGTGACCCTGGGAGGCAGAGGTTGTAGTGAGCCAAGACTGCGCCACTGCACTCCAGCCTGGACAACAGAGCGAGACTTGGTTTCAAAAAAAAATTTTTGCTCCTCTTCCCTTTGTTTTTTAAACTTTTCTGGATAGGTTAATAGGAATACTTTACGTTAGTGTGGTGTTTTTCTTTTTTAAATTTTAGAATGGTAAGAACACTTCACATGAGATCTACCCTCTTAACAGATTTTTAAATGTATAATATGGTATTGTTATCTATAGCACGGTGTTGAACAGCAGATCTCTAAAACTTACTTACCTTGCTTTACTAAAATTTTATGCCCATTGATTAACAACAACTCATTTCTTCCTCTCCTCAAGCCCCTGGCAGCCACAATTCCATTATTTGCTTCCATGCGTTTGTCTATTTTAGACAGCTTATGTCAGTGGAATCATGCAGTATTTGTCCTTCTGTGACTGGCTTATTTTACTAAGCATAATAGCCATAAGGTTCATCCACATTGTTGCATATTGCAGGATTTCTTTCTTGTTTAAGTCAGAATAATATTCTGTTCTATCACATTTAAAAAATCCAGTCATCAGCTGGTGGACATTTAGGTTATTTCTATATTTTGGCTGTTATAAATAGTGCTGCTGTGAACATGAGAGCACAGATACTTCTTCAAGATCCTATTTCAGTTATTTTGAATAAAAACCCAGAAGTGTGAGACTCCTGGATCATGTAGTAATTCTATTTTCAGTTTCTTTGAGGAATCACCATATTATTTTCTATGGGGGTTGTACAATTTTGCATTCCCACTAAGAGTGTAAAAGGATTCCAGTTTCTCCGCAACCTCACCAGCACGTGTCTGTTTTTTGTTGTTTTTGCTTGTTTGTTTGTTTTTATAATAACCATTCTAATGGATGTGGGGTGGCATCTCACTATGGTTTCGATTTGCATTACTCTGATGACTGGTGATATTAATGATCTTTTTATATACTTGTTGGCTATTTGTATGTATTCTTTGGAGAAATGTCTATTCAAGTCCTTAGCTCATTTTTAATTGGGTTTTTATTTTTGCTATTGAGTTGTAAAGTCCCTTATACATTTTGGAAATTAACCCTTTATCAGATATATGATTTATGAATATTTTCTCCCATCTTCTTGTTTCCTTTGCTGTGCAGAACCTCTTTAGTTTCATGTAGTGCCAGTTGTCTGTTTTTGCATTTGTTGTCTGTGTTTTTGGTCACATCTGTGAAATCATTGCCAAGACCAACGGTACAGAGTTTTTCCTCACGTGTCGTTCTAGGAGTTTTACAGTTTCAGGTCTAATAGGTAAGTTGTTAATGCATTCTGAGTTGATTTTTGTGTATGGTGTAAGATAAGGGTCCGGTTTCATTCCCTTGCATTTGTATATCTGATTTTCTTTGTATTTGTTGAAGAGACTGTCATTACCTCCTTGTGTATTCATGGCACCCTTGTTACACATTGGTTTATCATACATGCATGAATTTATTTCTGGACACTCTGTTGCATCAGTTTGTCTTTCTTTTTGCTAGTACCATACTATTTATTATAACTTTGTGTGTGTGTGTGTATATATATATATATCTATATCTATCTATATATAAAGAAGTATGATGATTCCAGTTATGTTATTGTTTCTCAGAATTCTTTTGACTGTTCAGGGTCTTCTATGGTTCCATATGAATTTTAGATTTTTTTTCCCTATTTTTCTAAAAAATGCCATTGGGTTTTAGATAAGGATTGCATTGAATCTGTAGCCCACTTTGAGTAGTAGGGAAATTTTAACGGTATTCAGTTGTCTAATCTATGAACTTTAGAAGTGTTTCCATTTGTTTGTCTTCTTTAGTTCTTTAGTTTCTTTTATCAGTGTTTTGTAGTTTTGAATATACAGGTCTTTCACTTTCTTAGTTAAGTCTATTCCTAGTATTTTATTCTTTGGATGCAATTGTAAATGAGATTGTTTTCTTAATATCTTTTTCATGTAGATTGTTATTGGTACATAGGAATGAAACTGATTTTTGTATGTTGATTTTGTATTCAATTTCACTGAATTTTTTTATGTCAATAGTTTTTTGGTGGAGTCTTTATGCATTTCTGTAAATATTAGATCATGTTATCTGCAAACAGGGACAGTTTTACTACTTTCCTTTTGATTTGAATGTCTTTTATTTCTTTTTCTTAGTTAATTGCTCTGGCTAGGATTTCCAACACTATAGAAGTGTTGGTGGAGCAAGTGCAGGCTAATACTTGTTTGTCTGTTTGTTTGTTTTATAGAGACAGGGCCTTGCTTTGCCATTCAGGCTGGAGTGCAGTGGCAGTGGCACAGTCATATCTCATTATAACCTCAAACTCCTGGGCTCAAGTGAGCCTCTTGCCTTAGCCTCTTGAGTGGCTGGAACACAGGCATGCCACCATGCCTGGCTAATTTTTAATTTTTATTTAGTGGAGATGGAGTCTTGCTATGTTGTCCAGGCTGGTCTTGAACTCCTAGGCTCAAGTGATTCTCCTGCATTTGCCTCCAGAAGTGCTGGGATTATAAGTGTGAGCCACGGTGTCTGGCCTTGTCTTTTTGATCTTAGGGAAAAAGCTTTCAGTCTTTCACAACTGAGTATTTTGTTAGTTGTGTGTTCTTCATATATGACCTTTACTGTGTTGAGGAAGTTTTTCTTTTATTTCTAATTTATTAAATGTTTTTATCATGAAATGGTGTTGAGTTTGGTCAAATGCTTTTTTCTGCATCAGTTGAAACGGTCATGTGTTTTTTTCCTTTCATCCTATTAATGTGGTATATTATATTGATTGATTTTTTTTTTTTTTTGAGACAGAGTCTGGCTCTATTGCCCAGGCTGGAATTCAGTAACATGATCTCAGCTTCCTGCAACCTCCGCCTCCTGGGTTCGAGCAGTTCTCATGCCTCAGCCTCCCAAGTAGCTGGGATCATACCCAGCTAATTTTTGTGTTTTGTGCATGCCATCATACCCAGCTAATTTTTGTGTTTTTAGTAGAGATGGGGTTTCTCCGCGTTGGCCAGGCTGGCCTCCAACTCCCGACCTCAAGTGATCTACCCGCCTTAGCCTCCGAAAGTGCTGGGTTTACAGGCATGAGCCACTGTGCCCAGTCTGTTGATTAATTTTTGTATGTTGAACTACTCTTGTATTACAGAGATAGATCCTAGTTGTTCATGATGTATGATCCCTTTAATACGCAGCTGAATTTGGTTTGCTAGTATATTGTTGAGGATTTTTTTATCTGTATTTATACAGGATATTGGACTGTTGTTTTCTTGTAGTGTCTTTGACTTTGGTGTCAGGCAAATGCTGGCCCTAACTCATGACTGAGTTAGGAAGCATTCCCTTCTCTTTAAATTTTGGAAAGAGTTGTAGAAGTATTGGTATTTACTCTTTAAATGTTTGGTTCAGCTGGGTGTGGTGGCATGTGACTGTAATCTCAGCTACTCGGGAGGCTAAGGTGGGAGGATCATTTGAGCTCAGGAGTTTGAAATCAGCCTGGGCAAAATAGCGAGACTTTGTCTCTTAAAAAAAAAAAATGAATAAATGAATGAAAAAAAGAATAAAAATAAATTAAAAAATGAAATAAAGTATTTGGCCAAACTCACCAGTGAAGTTATCTGGTCTGGGATTTCCTTTCTTGGAATTTTCTCCTTTCTTTTATGTTAATCAGATACTTTTGTGTCTTCTATTTTATTTTGTTTGTGTACTTTTTAGCTATATGCTTGTACTATTTTTCTAAGAATTACACTGGGGATTGCAACATGCATCTTTAATTACTACAGTCTACTTAGTGTTGAATTACTTCAGGTGAAATAGTAGCTGCTTTGAAGTCTTTGCTAAGTCCCACATATTAGCCCACTCTGAATCAATTTCTATTGACTTTTTTTTTTTTCCCTTTTCATGCTTATGGATCATCTTACCTCATTTATTTGCATGTGAAATAAATTTTGGTTGAAAACTAGACATTATGGATAGTACATTTTATTGATTCTAGATTCTGTTATGTTCTCTGAGGATCGCTCATGTTGTTTTTGTTCTAGCCTGTAGAACAAATTTAACTTGTCTGGTCTTATACTGTACTTATTTTTCCCTGTATTGTATAGTTGCTGGTTTTGCTCAGTTCTTTAATCTTACAGCTGCCACTTTGAGAATGTATGGTTTTCCCTGTACCTTTGTAGTTAGCCATCACCAAGGATTCTGGCAAAGTTCGTACTAAAATTATGGCCCTTACCTCTTTTTCCTTTGTGTGTTTCTTCCCTGTCCTTTCAGTTGCTCTGCCAGCCATGAGCTCAGTCCTTTGACACTGCAAATTAGTAAGGCCCCAGCTTTCTGCCATTATAGCTGTGCACTGTTTGGGGAATGCTATCAGTCTGAAAAAGCAGCAAACTCACTCATCTCACACATCTTTTAAGGGTAGATTCCTCTCCGACTTTAGATTGCTTTTTTCTCCAAATCCCCGTTGGCTCTCTCCCACACATATGTAATTTAATGGTAAGGCAGGGATTTGATCTTGCTCCTGTGGCTCTCAGGATTCCACCCCTCAACCCCTTGTCCCTAGCTTTATATTAAATAACTACTCTGCCTGCCCTGATTCCTATTCTCTGCCGTCTCCAGAATGTAAGTCTGTATCTATGGGACCTGGAATGGGAGTTGTGGTAGCGAGTGCCATTAGGCAAAAATGACCAGACTTGCAATTCTTACCCATTGCAATTTCTATAGTTAAAAGTAAATCTTTCTTTGGTATATTTCTGCCTTTAGTTATTTCTGTCACCTTCAAATGCAGTTATTCATCGTTTAATGATGGGGATATGTTCTGAGAAATGTGTCTTTAGGCCATTCATCTTTGTGTACTTACACAAACCTAGATGATGTAGCCTACTACACACCTAGGCTATATGGTATATCCTGTTGCTTCCAGGCTACAAACCTGGACAGCATGTTGATGTATTGAATATTATAGGCATTTGTAACACAGTGGTACTTGTGTACTTAAACATATCTGAACATAGAGAAGGTAACATATTGTGCCATAAGATTACTATGGCTGTGACATCATAGGCAATAGGAAATTTTCAGCTCCATTATAATCTTATGAGACCACTAACTAAAGCATCATTATGTGTCACATGACTATGGTGTGTTTTTAAAAATGCTTTATGTAGATTTAGAGCTTATCTGCTGGAAACTGTGCATGACCAGTTCACTCTGCCTTTAGTGGAAGCTAGATGAAACTAATTTGTATTTTCCTGTTTCTCATAGGCACTCAAAGACTGTAAAATTGGATATATATTGTAAATTTAAATCACTTTGATAACAGTCTATGTAGGTTGAGAGTTTATGCGTTATTTTTAGTTTGAAATAAGAGGTAATATTAAATATAAACTTAAATTTTATGTATATAAAATTTCTGTCTTCCCAAAGAACAAATGGATATAATAATGTTGTCAAGTATCTTTATTTTGGTTTTTGGGGTCTATTGCTATTAAATTACTTTTTTTTTGAAAAGATGACACATCTTGTGGAAATTTTTAATAAATACTCAAATTAGTTACATGTTATTATTTTTCTAGCTATGTAACAGTTTATTTTCTAAGGCACATCTCTCCCTTATTTAGAAGAACAGCAGAAAAACTATGCCAATGGAAGTTGTTCTTTCTTTTTGCCAAAACTAATTCGAAGTAGCAACACCTTTTTCATAGTCTTTGAATATATTTAATATGGGGGTTCTAAGAGATTCTAGATGTTGCATGTGTTGTACTCATGGGTCTTGTCACTGATTTAAGTTTGGTGTTGCTTCTATGACAAGAACAATGTTGTGCTTTCTAGAAGATATCATCTAAGCCTGTGTCTTCCAATGTGACTTTAGCCTTGTGGTAACATTATTTAGGAATGAGATTTGTGGGACACAGAGGCAGTTAAGCAAAGAGAGAGGAGTCTAAAATTATAAATAAGTTCTGTTTTACAATGGGAAATTTAATTTATTCAGCCTTAGGTTATGTTCACATATTTAGATATTCTTTGATTTCAAGAGAAGTAAGGGCTTAGTGATAATAGCTATTCTAATGGATGGATTTACTCATAGTGGTAATATTTAATGATGCAATTGCTCAGTATTTTGAACTCTAATGCTTTTGATCCTAACAGCTTTTGAGGCTAAAGGATAGTATCTTACTCTGTTTTGTACTGCTGTAACAGAATACTACAGATTGAGTAATTTATAAAGAACAGAAATGTAGTATCTCACAGTTTTGGAGGCAGGAAAGTCCAAGATCAAGTTGTTGCCATTCGATGTGGTCTTCATGCTGCATCCTCACGTGGTGGAAGGTAGAAGGGCAAGAGAGATGAACTCTGTGTTCCTATGTGGGATAAGAGCAGAAGTGAGAGAACCCACTCCTGCAAACCCTTTTTATAGCAGCATTGCTATATGTGTACGTAAGGTGGAGCCTATATGAGCTGAACATCTCCCAAAAGGCCCCACCTCCCAACACTGTTACATTGGGGATTACACTTCCAGCATATGAATTTTGGGGGACACATTCAGACCACAGCAGATCATGACATGATCTGTGGTGCTTTTTCTGACTTCAAATCAGTGCAGCTCAACAAGTATGGCACAATAGGCAGAATAATGGTCCCCCAAACAGTCCATGTTTTAATCCTTGGAGCCTGTGAATATGTTACCTTACATTGCAAAAGGGTCTTGGCAGATATGATTAAGATTATAGGCTTTGAGAGGGGGAGATTATTCTGGATTGGAAGACGAAGGCAGAAGAGTGGGTGGGATGATGGAAGAAGAGACAGGAAAGATTTGAAGCATGAGAAGTACTTGATTTGCCATCGTTGGCTTTGAAGGTGAAATAAGGAGATCATAAGCCAAGGTATGTAGATGTCTTCTGGAAGCTGGGAACTGTCCTTAGTTGATAGCCTGCAAGGAAACAGGGTCCTCAGTCCCACAACCATAAGGACTTCAATTCTGTCAGCAACCTAAAGGACCAGGGAAGCAGATTCTCCCCTAATGGCCTCCGGAAGGGATTACAACGATGCAAACATCTTGGTTTTAGCCTGTTGTGACCTGTTTTGGACTTTACCTTCAGAGCTATAAGATAATAAATTTGTGCTTTTTAAGCCTCTAGGTTTGTGGTAATTTTTTACAGTAGCAATAAGAAACTAATACATGCAGCATTTGTACTATGTCAGTTACATGGAAAGAGGACTGTTTTAGAGGAAGAAGAATGATCTTTGAAGTTATTCTCTAGAAAGACATTAGAGTTAAAGCGAAGTAAACTACACACACACGCACACGCACACACACACACACACGTGCACACACACACCCTGCCTATTATTTTTTATTTTTTTTTTTTTACTGTGTCCTGGCTCTCCTGACAGCAAACTGTCAGAATTATAAGACTTTGTATTGGCAGAAACTAGATTTTTTTAATACACAGGTACAAAATATTAACTGATGATTTAAAATAAACAGCTGTAATGGGATATTGCTTATAAAATATCTTTTATACGTGTCTATCTGTTTATGTGCCTGTTTTAGAATTATGCAGATTAATGAATTTCATTCTTAGTCTTTGGGATACTTACAGGATATTATCGCAGATCTGGCTACAGGTGTAGGGTGAGTCTATTTATTAGTCATAGTTATTTAATTTCTAACAGAAGAATATATTTAGTCAAGATTTTAGTACAGTGAGCAGGAGATTTCTCATGGAATTTTCTGTTGAGGCTAGTTCTTCAAAATCATGTTTGTTTTGCATTGTGTTGTGAGGAATCCTTGTGATTTGGATGAAAGGAATGTTGAGCTGTTTCACTTTGGTCTCCTACTTTTGCTTCATTGAGAGTGGTTTGCTTTTATCTTGTTTATAAATATGAGTTTTGTAAACTATTTTATTTGGAAAAGAAAAAGTTCCTTTGCTAAAAGGACTTTGAAAATGGAAGCCATATTTTTTCCTGGGGGAAGTAATAGAACATTCATTGGCAGCTGTAGGGTATGAGCCTTCACTTGGGAAAAGACTTGAGGAAGAATTGCATCTTGGGACAAAATGGAGAGCCTGAATTGTTAACATATGTATCAACAGTCTATGTGGAGTAAGAGAGTGAGTGGGATAAAATGGTGTTTTATTGGGATGTGCTGTATGATAACCCACATCCTCCAGCTTTGTCTAGTTACTCTTCAGGGATGGAAGAGTACCCAGGATATTGATCTCTTTGGAAGATAAAGAAGCAAAGTAATATCTACTTGGTCTTTTCCATTAATGCCAAGTTGTGATAATTGCAGGACAGAAGGTAGAGCATAGAGAGAAGGTATTTTGTTTGTATGCTGTTGTTTTTGATGAAGTTTGAGGATACTGAAGAATAACCACCTAATTAATTGATTTAGAGACTTTCTACCTAAACTAAGTACGAAATTGATATTTTAAAGTGAGTTAAATGGTAACAACAACGTTAAAAACTGCAAAGGATTAGTTAGGAAGACTTCTACTGAGGGTAAATGATTGTGAATAAATCTTGTTGAATGGGCATATGGAGACTAGTTATTTTAACATAATAATGAGAACAACACTGTATTCATAAACTTTTTTTCCATCAAAGTAATACTTTACTAATACTTTAGAGGCTTCATAACATCATAAAGTGATACCATAAACTATTGGAATCATTTCTGCTATATAATTTGTGATTAAGAGACAAGAAAGAGTAGGCTTTGAAACCATTTAGATCTTGGTTTAAATCCCATTTCCATCCCTGTTTCTAACTGTGAATTACCAGAAGTTAACTTCTCACTCAGGTTTCAGAGGACTGTTAGGAAGTAGTAACAAGCCAGAATAGATTTCCTTTGACCCTGCCCAGTATATAGTATATCTTCAAAATACTGCTTTCTTCCTGTTTTCTTTCTTTAGAAATATAACTAAAGAACAAATGTGATATTTTGATGATCATTTGGAGCATACATCATAATTTGTGATTGTGTGTTCTACTTCTGTGTGCTCAAAAATACTGTTCCCCATCCCCCATTACATCATGTAATGCTTTTCTTGAAAAAAAAAGAAAAAAAGAAAAAGATGGTATTTTTGTACACACATTTCTCATGCATATTTTTCTAGGAACAAGATATTGAAGTATTACTGTAAAGATTTCTGTGTTAAAGATGGACACTGGCAAGACACTGTGGCATGTGCCTGTAATCCCAGCTACTTGGGAGGCTAAGGTGGGAGGATCTCTTGAGCTCAAAGGTTTGAGGTTATCCTGGGCAATATAACAGGTCCCTATCTTAGAGAGGTGGGATGGGGGACAATACTGGAAGAGAGTAGAAACATTTAAGAAAAGTGAAAATCAAGTCTCTGAAATTTCTACTGAGGTAAGAAATCATAATCATTCCTTTTAAAAATAATTTATTCCTTTAAAAAATAACTACATCATATAATTGAATTAAAAATATATTTGTTGTTTTTAAAATAAAATTTAAGAATAATAATGATAAAAGTTTCCATTGATTGCTGGTACTATGCTGAACATTGTTTGTGCTTATCTCATTGAAGCTTCACAACTCTGTGAGGTAGATGCTATCATTTTACAGATGGGCAAAGAGAATCAGAATAAGATTAAGTAGCATTCCTGGATCACACGGCTAGTAGGAAGAAGAGTTGGATTTCTTTCTCTTTTTAAAAAAAATCTCCTGGGCAATTATTTGCTGTGTTGCAAATTAGGTGTTGAATACATGTGCCCTTAAAGTTTTTGATATGACTGGGAGGCTTTCTTTGGGGGTCATTCCTTTGTAAGTAGTTATTAGGTTACATACTTAACATGTATAGTCATTGTGAAGTAAGAATTTGAGGTTACAGTGTGAGTTTTCTTCATCACTAAACATAGATTTTTTTCTTTTTTAACAATGGGTCAACTTGTTTTCTTGACTTTCACTTTTATTTCTTCAAGTTATACTCTGGTAGAGGTGGTAATGGGGACCAGACTTCTGTAAGACAAAATTATATGTGAGCTTAGAACTTTAGTAAATTTTTGGTAGGGTTATAACAATATTATTTGTCACTGGAAGCTGAATGAACTATACAGCTTTCTTTTTTAAATTTAATGTGATAGATGGTGCCTCTTCCATTGATGCAGTCTGCATTTTCTTTTAAACCATCATTTATCTCAGCTGAGATATGAAATTGGTTTGAGATTTAAATGTATTCATTTTTAATATTCCAAGAAAATAAGAATACATTTTAGTGAAGAGTTTATATTTTGCTTCTATTTACTTAAATGTGTTTTAGAGAACACATTTAAGGACATTAAACAGGCATCATTTAAATGGTCCCTGCAGTTTTAACATTTTAGTGAAGTATGAAAAAAAGTGCATATACTGTAAATGTACAACTTAATGAATTTTCAACTCTATAGTTTTCATAGCCTGGCTTAATTACAGATACAAGAAAACAGAGGAAAACTTACTCAAGGAACATTCCAAAGGTTGGAAAAATCACAATGTACTGTGTTTGGTTGCTCAGGTCTCTAAAAATGGAAAATGGCAGGTTTCATATATGTAACATTATAACTTTGGGGAAATGCATAGTTTTGAAAGCAGGAGGAAGAAATGAGAAAAATGCTGTTATTCTTTTAAAAAATTTTTTATTAATATTTTGAGGCAGGGTCTTATTCTGTTGCCCAGGTTCGAGTGCAGTGGTGCAATCTTGGCTCACTGCAACCTCTGCCTCCTGGGCTCAGGTGATCCTCTCACCTTAGGCTCTTGAGAAGCTGATATTGCAGGCGTGCACCACCATGCCCAACTAATTTTTGTGTTTTTTGTGGAGGGATGGGGTTTTACTATGTTGCCTAGGCTGGTCTTGAATTCCTGGCCTCAAGTGATCTACCTTCCTTGGCCTCCCAAAGTGCTGGGATTACAGGCGTGAGCTACCGCACCCAGCCTATTATTCTTTTGGCTTAAACCAAATGATTGATAATAATGATATGTTTTCATCTTTTTCAATTTCTTCAAAATATTACAAGGAAATGAGCATGTTGTATAGTATGCTCATGAATAAAAGATAATAGAAAACAAAACACAAGAGAAACAAGATCTGGATGTCTTAGTCAACAACTTAGTCTCAATCTGGGCAGTACTTTGTGAGAAAATGTCTTTGCTAAGTATTATATCCAGATGACCAATTTATTTGATTTTCACAGGCTCAATTTTTCATATATATTTTTTAATTAATAATACAATTTTACACTTATGTTTGGTAACTATCAGTACGGACCCAAAATGTAGCAGAGGAAGGAATTTTTGTAAAGGCCTGCCATGTGCTATATTTTTACTTTTTTTAAATAAATGGGCTTGGAATGATCACCTCAATTTTGTATATTTTTAAAATGAAATACTACTGTCATACTTTCAATGGTTTAATGAAACAATGTTTCTTATAAATATTTTTAATTTGTAAAGTTATATTAACAATATGTGTTCATTGTGAAAACTAGAAAATTGCATATGTTGATTGCTGAAAACTAAAAACTACAGATATAATCTTGAGATTCATTATCAGCATTTTCAGAAACTAACCTCTCAACTGTTTGCCTATATATTACTGTATTTATTAGACATACTATTTTGTACCTAAGATTACATTATGGACATAATGCCATGTTAAGAAACATAAATCCATGTCATAATTTTAGTGGCTGGATAATATTTAAAAACTATCCAATACTTTATGTAAATAATCTATTGTTAATTATTTTAGTCAAACTTTTTTTACTGGTATAAACACTGTTTTGATCATCCTTAAACATACACCTTTGCACAGTTGTTCAATTGTTTCCTTATGATACATTTTAGAAGTTGAATTTCTTGATCAAAGGTCACGTTTGAGGTTTTTGCTTAATATTTCAAAACAAAATATATTTTGTGTAGTAACGTGAAAAATACTCACAGGTTTATCAAAATTGTTAGTCATAAGCATTTAAAAATTATTTGCTAGCCAGGCACGGTGCCTCACACCTATAATCCTGATACTTTGGGAGGCCCAGGTGAGAGGATTGTTTGAGATCAGCTTGGGCAACATAGTGAGACCCCCATCTCTAAAAAAAAAGAAAAAAAAATTGAAAATTGTTTGCCAAGCACATGTGAACATTGGTATATTAATTTGTTTTAAAATTTATTCTAATTTGGATTTGTGTTTGCTGTATGTAGTTGAAGAGTTTTGTGTTTGTCGTTCTTTTTCATTGGTGAGTTACCTGTTTGTATTCTTTGCCTGTTTTCCTTTTGCCATGTTGGTTTGAAACTATTCTTTATACAGTAGAGGTAAATTTGCTTTACTGCATAGGTTGTAAGTATGTTTCCCAGTTTATTCTTTGATGTTTTAGGTTTAATTTTAGAAATTTTATAGTTATACTTGTTAATCTTTTACTTAGTAATGGATTTATTTGGTTCCTCACCACAATATTACAAAAATATTCACCTCCATATTATTGGATGTTTTTTATGATTTTACTTTTATCTATCTGCTGTTTATTTTGGTATAACTTACGCACATAGCAACCACATCTCACAACTCTAGGCAGTACCATTTACTGTCACGTAGAATATAATGTAAACTGTGCTTTCTGGAGTTGTACAACTCACTGATTCTGGGAATGGTTAAGCATGAAACCCTGTTTTTCCATTGTTTAGTTACGTCTCCAACACAACTTAATTAATAATCTATCACTTCACAGATTTGGAATATGTTATTTTTCATAATAAATTCTTACATTTGCTTGAGTCTTGTATGGACTTTCTGTTGCAGTTCAGTTGTTTGTGTATTATTTTCCTTTTTAAATCTTAGGATTATGGTTTTTGTTGCATTTTAGTTATTTTTCACTTACTACTATTTACAGCTAGATTTTTTACTGTTTTCTTTTTTATAGTTTTTAATAGGAAAATTGAATTGGACATGTGCATTTTCCACTGGCATTTTTTTCCCCAAGACTGTGTCTTTGAGTAATTTGTAGAGCGTCTTAATTCTACATTTGAAAAATATGAAGACATTGCTGCAATATTTGGATTTGAATTATTTTCTGTTATATATTATGTTGTATTTTAAGTCTCAGTGATGAGTATCTGATTGAAGATTTGTGATCGGGATTGAAAATGAGCAGAATTGTATTTTAGGTAAATGGAAATGGAAATTGTGAGAGATTGCTAGCCTCTGACTTGATATCTTCACCTCACAGTGGTCTATGGTATTGAGGGCGTAAACTATGATGATGGAAATAGAAAGTGAAAATGTATGTTTTTCAACATACGCTTCCATACTGTTAAGTCTAGAAAGACTTTCTCTAGGCTTTGGGATTAAATTATAATTTTTTTTTGGCCCGGCAAATGTGAATATAACCTATTTTCCAGCTTTATCTCTGTCTGCTTCTATATTCATAGAGTGTGGAGTATACCAAAGTGAATTGTTTCCTGGAGACTTGCTTTTCTTCTGTATAATTGCCCAAGTTTGTGCCTCTGCCTAATGTGCTGTCCTTGCCCTGATGCCATCAGCCAGTCTCATCCCTCATTCAGAGTTCATTTCAAGTGCCATTTGCTTTCTACAGCTTTTCCAGGTACATGTGCCTCCTTTTCCTTTGAGCCCAATTGCTCTTTACTTATAGTCTTACTATATTTTGCCTTGTGACATTGATGTTGGCATATTTATCTTATCTCCTCTGCTTCTGTAAGCAAATACAACCCCGGTGTTTTATGAAATGTTCAAATTTGGCATTAAGTGAGGGCTAAGTGCTATCATAATGGACCCTTTAAAAGTGCTTTTATAATTTTTTTCAGTGCTTACAATATAACAGACTTGTATACTATAGTAACTAGGATTTATGATTATTGTTGTCAGACAATTTAGTCTGGGTGTATTTGTGTCACTAGATTCTGTGACATGTTATTCACCAAGTTTTTAGAAACATTTATGTAGTTTGAGAAGCCAGTTACATTGTAAAATTGGTAAGCATATGTGTTAATATAAATATAGTACCGATGGAAGAATACTGTATTTAACAGTGTCTTATTTCTTGTGTTTGACAATGGTGATAAAGCATTTGTATGGTGTCTTTTATCATGTAGTTCAGAACACAGTTCTTTTAGCTGTTATTGTATCTGTTCTAACTGTATCTTTGAATCATATTATCAGTTTTGAGAACCAGAAATTTCAGGCAAAGTAGACTTTTCTTAAAATTAGTTAATGAAAATTCAGTTCTTCAGCTTATTTCAGAATTTGGTAACAGCAACCTCTGCACAAAACAGAGTGGCATTCTTGAGATTTTAGTCTTTTCAGCTCTGGTGGCTATTCAAGTTTGTGTTCTGCACTTTATCATTTCTCTGTCAATTATTTTCCATAATTTTGTTGAGAGAGAATATTTGTGGAGGGTATTTCTGAAGATTATCAGTCCATGCTCCATTTCTCTTAGTGAATCTCTGAAGGTTGTGGGGTAAGGGAAGGAGAAAGTAACTGTATTAGAAAACCTAGAGGCCATTTTTGTTTTTAAGAACACTTGTCTTCTTTTCAGTTGGAGGTACTACTCTCCCCTTTCTACCCAGTCTGATTGACCTCTTAGGTGTGTTATGAAATGATTCAAATCCACTGTTTTAACTTTCTAGAATCTATCCCTGGATTAAACCAGAGTTGCAGAGGGTTTTATACCTAGACAACCATTCCCATCTAATTCTTTTTACTAAATTTCACTTTAGTTTGATGTTATTGTGTACATTGAGGGAAATTATAATCATTAGCTATGTGAGACTTCTTGTCGCCTTTTCTATAAGGTTGTTGTGGCCAATGTTATACATTGAGGGATATGAGAAACAACCATGTGAGACTTCAGATATCGTTATAGTTGTGGAAAACATTGAGAAGACCCATGAGAGACATGGGAAGGCCCATGAGAGTCACTGCTCTCTGGTCTTAGTACCAATAGTTTGTACTTGTACTGAGCATCTAGGGAGTTTTTAATCTTACCAATGCTGAGACATGTAATCAGTTCCGTTTCCCTGTTTAAATGACCTAGTAGAAAGTACGTAGAATTCAAAGAAAGAGCCTAAAATAAAAATTAAAAAGAAATCATAAGGAACAATTTGTGGCTCACCTCTTGCCAGAATACAGGACTTAATGATACAAATATTTTTTTGTCCTTTTCATGCTCTTTGCTCTGATTTTATTATTTTTTTGTTTAGTTCAGTTGTATCTAAAATTCTATGCCTTTTAAAGTCATCTTGCTGTGTGCAATGGTGCGCGCCTGTCTCCCCAGCCACTTGAGAGGCTGAGCAGGGAGGATTGCTTGAACCCAGGAGTACGAGGCCAACCTGGGCAAACTAGTGAGACCCTGTCTCAAAAAAGAAAAAGAAAATGCTAACGTTATTTTATATTATCTTTAGGATAAGGGAGGATATACATAGATAAAGTTATATCTAATGTTTACCAATTTTGTTTCCCTGCTTTCTTCCTAACTCTGACGATGATTTTTATTTTAATTTTGGGTTACATACTCTTTAGAGTATCTTACTGAATTTGAATCTTTGTTCTAGGAAAAAAAAAGTGCATAACCACATCCATGGCATTTTGCATCTGATTTAGGATACTTTATGAGACTCTGGGAAACCCTATACTAAAGCCATTGTTTATCTGGAATATATTATTTGGCAAATATTTTTCTATAATGTGGCCATATCCAGTCACCTGAATTATTGTCTTTGTATCTTTTTTTTTTCTTCCAAGACAGAGTTTTGTTCTTGTTGCCCCCCTAGGCTGGAGTGCAATGGTGCGATCTCGGCTCACCACAACCTTTGCCTCCCAGGTTCAAGCGATTCTCTTGCCTCAGCCTCCCAAGTAGCTGGGATTACAGGCATGCACCACCACACATGGCTAATTTTGTATTTTTAGTAGAGACGGGTTTCTCCATGTTGGTCAGGCTGGTCTCAAACTCCCGACCTCAGGTGATCCACCCACCTAAGCCTCCTAAAGTGCTGGGATTACAGGCATGAGCCACCACTCCCGGCCTTGTCTTTGTATCTTTAAGTTGTATTTGCTAGCAGCTGATTTTCAGTAATGCTCATTTTCAATAATAAGTTGTGATGGGTTAGTTTCATGATTAAATCAATGAAAATACTAAAAACCAAAAGTAATAACAAAAGATAATATCAGTGTGGTTGGAAAAAATTCCTAGTGAAAGGGTTAATAAGAAATGTTCCTAGAGTAGTGTTTCTGTAATACCATTTGTGGCTTTTATCAAGTATCAGTATTACTTAAACTATTATAATACAGAATAGGAATTTAAATTAAAGGATGTCATAAAATTATCAAAGATTAGGTTACTGTTTACTAAATTGCATTATGGTACAAAGTAAATAATAATAGCAAAGGAAAAATATTTGATTCAGACCTCTACCTAACCTGCATGGCATTTGTTCAAAACATATACAAAATACAATTCGTAAGTATTTTCACTGCAAGTTTCTTTTAGAAGTAATTCTTTTATGTCAATTATGTTTTAGTGGAAGTTTTATAGTGAAATGAGCAAAAATGTGCAAGAATAGTACTTCTGGTTTGAGTATGAATTTTATGAAAAATAGTAGCCATGCAATTTTATAATTAATTGAGTAGTTTGGTTGAGTGAAGTACGTAACAGTTTATGGTGAATGTGTTTGGTAGCATTTTATCTTCTGAGAGTGTATGATTCTTAAAGGAAACTTTTGTCTAGATAACCTCGTTTAAAGAAACATTTCTTAGAAAGCTAATGTAGTACTGAGTTATAGTGTACATAATCCAACTAAAATTTAATCAGTTAAAATGAAGTAAATGGAGGAGTTTTTTTCAAGACGGCAGTACAGTCTGAATTAAGAGCTGCTTCTGTACCTTTTCATTTATTGAATGTCGCCTTGATACATAGTCTGTCTTCTGAAATCTAAAGTAGTAATTCTTAAATGTCAGCACACAAGGCACCTGAGAGTACTTATTAAAATATATATTGGTTGGGCGTGGTGGCTCACACCTGTAATCCCAGAACTTTGGGAGGCCAAGGTGGGAGGATTGCTTGAGACCAGGAGTTTGAGACCAGCCTGGGCGACATAATGAGACCCTGTCTCTACAGACATATTTTTAAAAATTAGCTCGTCATGGTAGTGCCTGCCTGTAGTCCCGGCTACTCGGGAGGCTGAGGTGAGAGAATCACTTGCGCCTCAGAGTTTGAGGCTGCAGTGAGCCATGATTGTACCACTACATCTCAACCTGGGTCAGAGAGCAAGTCTCTGTCTCTAGAAAACAAACAAAAAAAAAATAATTTTTTTTTCAGGACTGCAACCTCAGAGATTCTGATTCAGTAAGTCAGAGGGTCAGATATGGGACCCAGGAATTGGCATTTTAAAAAGTACCACAGAATCTCTAATATAGGTGGACTACATTTTGAGAAACAACCTTCTAAACAAGGTAAAACAGTAGGGTCTGAGGTTTAAAATTTGTTCGTTTTCAATTCCACTAATATTTACTGATCAGTTGGTATGTATCAGGTACTTTTTTGGGAGGCATTATAAAAGCATTATAAAGGTGTTATAAAAGTAGTGCGAAAGTACATTAGTATTACCAACTGTTACTGTATTGTGTGCATTTAAGACAGTTTTTATAAAGTTGTTAGGTAACTACAGTTTGCTAGCATTTTGTTGTTTGTAAGAAGTGATAGTTGGAAAAAATTTAACAGCAAAAGAAAAGACAAAGTTTTTTAAGAAGTGAGAGTAAGACTTTTAAAGTACAGAGTATGTACATTTGATATTTTATATTTCAACCTATCCTAAGTCATTAGCAATATTTTGGTTGAAATATATATCTTTGATTCTTCTTTACCCAATCAGTATGCAGTATACCCAATCAGTGTACTCAGTTTGTAGTATATGACATATGGGATTGTGTGTAATATTACTGGCTGATTGAAATATAAATATATTAATATATAATTATTACCTCACTACAGTCCCATATGTATTTCCCACTCCTGCAGCCTGTGTTTAATATGACCAGTGCTGTCATTTGTTAGCATTAACATTTTAAAATTTTATATTACGTTTAAAACATTTAATTTTTCAAATCTCATGAGTATTATGTGTCCACAGCTGTCTGAGGGAAAAACAGTTTCCCCATAACCTTGTCATCCTTACTAGCCACTTTCTCTCTTCATCCTGAGAAATTGGTTGATGTGCTTTGGTAGTCTGCCTTTGCTTAATACCTCTCAGAAAAATATGACATATTGCTCTCACAGAAGCAGGGTGATGAAAATGACCTCAATCCCAGACAGACTCAGCTCACCTCCCTTATCTTACTTGATGCTTCAGGGTTTGATAGTGGCAGGGAGTTGGTATTGGTGTCAGTGACAGGAATGACAGCACATTTTACCACTTGCTGGTGCAAGTACAAAGCTGTCATATTTGAAAGCCATGGATACAGCTTATGGAGGCCTGTAGAAAATGTGTGAATAGAATGGGAGAGACACTTAGGATTATTTTCACATGTTGTTTTAATATGAACAAGGGAAGAAAGATTATTGTGATTACGTTTGCTTGGCTCTTTTTGTCCTGAAAAAATGAGTATTTCTTAAAAGGTGATGGCTTTTGTATTAGTGATAAGCCCACTTTTCCATTTGTTTCCACATTTCAATGCCGTTTTGTTCTAAAATCTATAAATTGTAATATTTAATATTTATTCTACTTGTTATGATGCAGTGTTTGTTGTTATATTTCTAGTATGTGCAGCCTGTCAATAGGGGTATCTTTTGCTTTTTTGAATGCTTTTTAGAAGAAAGTCAATCTTCAAATTAGTTTTCTTTTGTGAACTCTAACCTACAATTCTGTATTCTATTCGTATTTCTCTAAGAGCTTAGCATCTTTGAGTATTTTAGGTCTTTTTCCAGCCTCATCTGGGTTCTTTTATCTCCTTACTTTCTCTTTTATGATATGATCTGAACTTTTAAAATTTCTGACATTTATTATTGGTCAACTCATTTTTAACTTTCTTAGAGTTCACTGCAGTCCCTGAGTTGGGGGTTTACATTCAAGAGTATATACAGGTGCTCATCTGAGATATAAAGAAAATATTTTCTAAAAGTTTACTTTAGTGTTCTTATTTCTCATCTTATTTGGTGAAAAGGATAAAAGAAATACATTATTTTATGGTTTTCCCATTGCTTCTTGCCTTCATTCTGAAATATAACCTTCTCAGTGGCCAAGTTACCTTTGGCAACTGAATATTTTAATTTTTAATTGAAACCGAAAATGTAAATTTTCTAACATGATTTTCAAATACAGTTTGAAGCCGCTTAAATGGAATAGAAAAAGCTTTATTTGCCCTTTCATTACTATTATCCTTTAGAAATCTTGCTATTTAAAAAAAATTTAATTAAAAACTATTTGTATGTAGCCATTAACAAAGAATGAGAACAATATGTATATAAGGAGTTGGATGGATGCCTGTGATTCAGGGAAAATAGCAAAGGATGACATTTGTGTGTTTTACTTCATATACATTGGTATTTTCGCACCGTGTATTTTATAGTTAAAATAGTTAATAGAAAATATGTGTTTAATGAAAAAATGAAATAAACCAATTGAAAAATATATAAGGTAGATAATTTAAAACATCAATTAGAAATTTTCAGTCTGAATAGCTTCTAATAACTAGAACATTATTTAATGTTATTTTACTTCATTGAGTGTTCTGCCCTGCCTAATATTTTTTGTTTTTGCCTGTGTTATCAGTGTAATTTACACAAAGCATAATTAAATAGTTATTTGATTATTGCGGGTAATCTGTTTCTTCTGGTCTTCCTTATGGTCATCATTTTTAATTCTTCAATCTCTTATGCCAGCTTTCTTGCCTAGCTAGTTAGAAAATACTGATTTTTCTAAGTGATGGCCTTCACATTGCCTGTCACATCTGAACACTCCCTTGTCAAGCTAGTGCCATCACTTTTTGCCTGGCTTTTCACTAGCTATGAAGGTGATGGCAGCAGCTTCCTATTTTCTGTGTCTTACCTCGTCAATTCCATGTATTGCTGTTTTGTTTTTTTGAAGCTCATTTTTTCACCTTGTATTCCCCTGCTCAGATATCTCTTCTAGCATAAGATAGAAGGCTTTCTTCTTAAATTCAACATGATCCCTTTCGTAAGTCTATTAAGAACTGTATTCTTCTTTTATAGTATTTACCACACTGCCTCTGTTTTTAGGTATTGCCATACTTTTTAATACCTTGATGCTAGATTATAAGCTCTTGAGGGTAATGACTCTATCATATAATTCAAACTATCTGCCAAAATGCCTCTTTTCTGTAAGATTTTAAATGCTAATTGAATCACAAAGCTAGTACTTAATTGTATAATCATGAAATGCAATAAAATTAAAAGTTTTATTGACTTTGGGAAGTAGCCTTGAAATACTATGTGGAATAAGCCCTACTAAGGTCCTGTTTTCTAATAATTTTATATTTTTTTAACCCTTTAGTCTAATTTCAGTTCAATGAGAAATCTAGTTTTTAATGCCCAAAGAACTGAGATTTTGCTACACATTCGTCCCTGCTTATCTTCAGGGATACATCCCAGGACCACCAGAGAATGCCTGAAACCATGGATAGTATTGAACCCTATATATAGTATATCATGTACTATGTTTTTTTCCTATACATACATACCTATGATAAAGTTTAAATCATATGTTAGGCACAGTAGGATATTAACAAGTAATAATAAAGTAGTACAATTATACATAAATTTATAAATAAGTTTAAATATAACAATTTAAAACTTATAAATTGTTTATTTCTGGAGTTTTCCGTTTAATATTTTTGGACCACAGAGTTGACCATGCTAACTGACCATGGGTAACTGAAGCTGCAGCAGGTAAAACCACAGATAAGGGGAGACTA
Organism: Colobus angolensis palliatus; assembly: GCF_000951035.1. Classification (NCBI taxonomy): domain Eukaryota; kingdom Metazoa; phylum Chordata; class Mammalia; order Primates; family Cercopithecidae; genus Colobus; species Colobus angolensis. The sequence goes on from NW_012115988.1 coordinate 3,975,940, forward strand.
CTGTTGTTTTAGTTAAAAGATGAAAGAATAGAACATACACCTAAAAATTGACTTGGGTCAGATATGAATGGCATTTTAAAGATGTATGATTGTAAATAAGTCTACCTTCACAATAAGTTTGAACATTTGTTCAGTAGTAGTTGGTAGAGTAATAACTCCCTTAAATTAACACACAAAACAAAGCAAATAAAATTTACCACATCTTGTTGAGCTCATCTTTGGTTGGTATTTAAAATACTATGTGGAATAAGCCCTACTAAGGGCTACTAAGGGCTTTTTATCCTTTGGAAGAACTGACCCAGTTAATTATGTAGAAATTGATATCTGTGCCTATGATTTGTAATATATGGATAGAAAAATGTAGTTTTAAGAAGGATCCCATATTGAGTTTATTGTTGCCTCTATTGCTTTTGCATTTTCAATTTTTCATTCTAACAGGAAGAATTAGCCTTAATGTTTTTTTGAGCAAAATTATTTGAAATAAAGTGAAAAATTCACACATTGTAATGAAGACCAACGTAAAGAAAGTAGAAATATTTTATCTTTTCATACAACAGATGTTTAATACAAAAAGTTGTCTAAGCTTCTCATTCTCACATTTAAGCTGAGGTCAGTAGTTGGAAACATAGTTGTGACTTGTTTTTGAAGCTAAATTTTTAACACATAAATATTACTTTGATTTACGTGTTATATACTACTTAACACATTAAAAAGCTATTAGAAGTTTTCTGATAGGTATGAATTTTCTTTGTCGTAAATCAGTTGATGCACTTTTATATACCTGAAAGATCATTACAGATGGTCAGAAATGCTTGTTAAATGTCTGCTTCAGTGTCAAGTATAGAAATGATAGCAGTTTAAAGGGCAATGTTGTAATATTTACCATTTATTTCTTATTTAATTTCTTATTACAGAGGACAAGAAGGCATGAAAGCAGTTTAGACAAATATAATAGAAATCTCTGTTTTTATACTGAATTCTTTGGCATAGTTACAAACCTGAAGAATAAAAATATTTAAAACACAAGGGAGTTTTTCTTAATATGAAGGTCTAAAAAAAGTCTAATTTTTATTAAGATTATAAAACTAGATATTAAAATTTTAATTTATGCTTGGGAGTCCAATTACAAAATTCATTTTTAAAATTTTTAAATGAAGATATTAATGAGTTTGTTTTATTTCATGGGGTAAAAAATAAAATAAAAGAAGATTAGGAGCTAGTCAGTGCCAAATGTATTTACCAAATGAAAATTTTCTTAATCCTTTTGTTCCTGAAGTATTAATTTCTTTTTGGCATTTCAAAAAATATCTCAGTTGCTTATGCTACATTTTGTTAAATTGAAGCATTTTTTTTTAATTCCAAAAAAACAGTAGAAAATAAGGCAGAAGGAAACTGGGCTTTTGCCAAGATTTGAAATTATGTTAACATTATTATCAGAAGTAAATTACTATTTAATTTGCCATGTAACCTTAGTGAGTTCAAGCTATTGCATGGTATTTGTTTCTCCAAGGATTAGGGTATTCAGTAAACTAGACTGGATAAATCTCATTTATTTGTATAAAAGTGATATATTATTGAATTTTTAGACATTTAATATTTTCTTTAAAAATGAATTGCTACTTGGTTTAGTGGGTACAGTTTCAGAAAATAGAATAAAAGTTCAGCTAACCAATTACAATGCAGTAAGTATTTTCCTATTTGAAATAACTTATGGCAAATTTTCTGATAGTGATATTGGCACTTATTGATAGATTACTACATTATAACAACTGGAAAATGTTTGTTTGATATGAGATTCCCAATCCTTGTAATCCATAGTTAAGTTTAGTAATTTCATGATTTTCCCACATGAATTGAGGTTTGGAGAGAAAAATACCTAAAGTTAAATTAAGTGATGATACAGTAGAAAAGTGACAAGACTTATTGTTACCTTAGTGATTTTCAGTGTGGAAATAAAACAACTACATTTTGAAATACTTGGGAGCTATGATTTGGTAGGAACATTGTATAAACTGTATTACTCTAAAGTTGTATGTATCTAAAATTAGAGGCTTTGTTAGACTTTTCTATAATGACTTAAAGTCTTTTTTTTTTCATTCCTGGTATTCAGATTTGGGTAGTTAACTTTCTATTATACGAAAGGGCTGAGTTGAATAAAGTTAGGAAGTCAGTTTATTTTAATGTACTTTTTTTTTGTTTTGTTTTAATCAGTATGCTATATTAATCCAGAGCGTTTGGCTTAGATTTAAGCAAAGTGAGGAGGGAAGAAAGAGGCTGGTGCTTTAGTATTCTTCCTTCCCTTTATTTTCATTTCATTTGTATGTTATAGGCATACTGTCCTTGAACTTAGAAAATCAATCTTTTTTTCATAGTAAACATGAATTTTAAAGTTTCTCTGTCTTGGTGTGGATATAGAGGTTTTTTTGGTTCATTAATTTTAAAATTTTGATAAATTCTATGATTTTTTACATTTAAAACAATAAAACTTCATACGTACTTAATTATTTTTGATGCATCAAATATAGCAAATACACTATACCAGGAAACATAGCATAGTGGTATGGAAAATACTGGATTGTTTTGAGCCCATAATTTTGGTTTTTAGATTAAAATGCTACTCTAGTTGTAATCTAAATTTATCTATAGTTTGTGGCTTAGAAACAATGCATTTTAACTTAAAAAAAAAAGCAAGGATACCTATGTCAGTTACATTTTAAAGTTATACACTGTTTTAAGGCTATGTATTTATTCTTTAGAAAATATGACTTACATGAATATTTTCTGTTGGACATAATATTGACAAAATATACACATGATAGTACTTTAACAAACTGCCATGCAACAAATACATTAAGTAATGAAGAAATCGAATATATATGACCTATCTAATTGACATTCACATTGAAAATTTACAACATAACCAGTACTTAAAATATTTTTTCTTATATTTGGCAGTAATATCAGTTTTTACAATTTAAAACTCATTTGAATGTGGATTTGGTGAAACTTAGACTTTTCTCTAGTCTGTGACAACCTGAGGTACTAAACATTTTTCTCTTATTTCACTATCTTCAAAGGTAATTTTTTTGTTTCTTTTAGGATCTATCCAAGAGTTGTGTATTACAGCATTATTAGGCAGGGGATCAGCTTCCACTATGGAAACAACTCGCTTTTTCATTTTACTTTTCAAGACCTTTTGAAATTTTTGTCTAGTGAATGCATATAATAGAGGGTGAAATATAGTTGTTCCATAAGCCATGACTAAAAAACACAATCTTAATTTTACTAAAAGGTCACTTGGGCCTAAACATAAAATAGTGGTATTTAAAACAGAAATTGGTGTCCAGCAGAGAAGAAATGTAGAAATAATCAATAAAGACATCCTGAAGACTCTCTTTTGTCTTTCTCGTCGTTCACGGTGTCGTTTCACAGCTCGCCGGAGGGCAATTATTACAGAAACTGAAGTTCTTACACCAAAGACTACATTTCTCCCACCACTGCTTTGTGACATGTCTGTAGCTTCATGTTGTGTGGTTAGAGAAATTGTCTTTTTCTTTCTTGCTTTCTTCTTCTGCCCTGTTGAAAATCTTGTGCCTATTCGAATATTAAGAGCCTGAAGTATTTTGGTGTATGTGATTAACATTACTACAACAGTGAAAAAGAATATTGGGATCTGTACTAACAAGTGATAATACATTCCCAGTTCCGTGTAGTATTCATTTGTACTGACACATAAAAGTGTCTTGTTTTCCCATGTATTTCCACTTTGAAGACTGAAAAAATTTACCTCAATAAAAGGAATCAGGAAAGAGAAAAAAGAAAAAATCCAAATGGATATCATTAGCATTACAGCTCTGCCCATTGTCAGAATTCGGTTTGCAGGTTTTACAGAAATGTCATATCTGTCCAAAGTGATAGCAAAAACGTTGATTGCTGTTGAGACACTTGCAAAAGATACACAAGCCTCGTGGAAACAGCAGATGAGAGCAGTGTTACTCTCCAGTGAAAGCAGAAGGATAACTATAGTTAGAGGAATACATCCCACACAAATTATTACATCAAGTACATGAAGGTTCATCGTAATAATGTTACTGACAGAGTTGATTAAGTTGGATTTCATGCAGTAAAGTACCAATACGGTGAGGTTGCTGCCAAGTCCCAACACAATTTCTAACATAAGAAATCCGGTGAGAGACACTTGAAAGCTTAACGGATATGATAGTGGTTGGTACATATTGGTGTTGATGTCATCAATGTCATCTCGCACTGTAATGTTAGATTCAGACTGCATGTTGATTTCCAGAATGGGAGAAAAACACATTCTTTTGGAGCAGTTGGTTTTTTCCCCTAGAAAGTGAAATAGAATAAACTATTTGATATTTGGCAATTTAAATGATGTATAACGTGTTCTTTTTAAGAAAAAAATCTTTTAATTGTGTACTTAGTTTAATTTTTAAGTTTGTAAACTATTAATAGAAATGTAGAATTAAGAAACATCAAGGTTGCATTGTTTTGATAGAAAATTGTGTTTTTCTTTTGAAGAAATAACTGTGGAAATTGTTCCTCTGTAGTGCAAAGTTACTTAATATACTAAAGGGTTTTTCTCATTTGAGTATTTCCAGCTTATTATTTGAGATAAAGTGTATTTTTGTATGATAAAACTACCTAGCATACAAAATTAATTTCAGCCCAATGTCTTAAAATTTCATTTAAATGTTGTGAGTAGGTGGCAAATAAATGCTATTTTGATATGCTCTAGCATAATGAATGTAGGTGTAATTATTCCTGTGAGATTTCAAATGAACAGGACAAGTGTTCATTTAAAATGACAAATGGTACAGAGCACTAGTTTAAGATGCTTTATCCATGTTGATTGAATTCATATTCAGAAGTCAACAATGTGCTTGGGGATATTTGGAATTATTTCCCACAGAAATAGGCCAATGATAAATGTTTTATATATCACAGTTACTATGCTCACTGAACTTTGCAATTGGCAAACTTAAAAATTGGAAGCAATGGGACATTATGCTAAAGTAAAAAGCTACAAAGCTTGGTAAAAGAGCATTAATCACGCCTATGAATGATTTATTTTGTGACCACACCCTCTTGTATCTTGTGGAAACAAAATTGAAATTTAATATCACATTAAGAAGTAGCCATTTTTGAAGTAGTTTAAAGGAATATATCAGTTGCCATTGTTTAAACTGAGTGTTTAAAGTAAAAGATGAAATTTTAGGGAAAAGGAGTATGTGAAACCCGTTTTTTGAGGAAGCTTTTAAAGTTACACATTACCTGTGAAACCTTTTGTATATATCACCCATTGTCTAATTTTGAAGAAAAATTAAAAAAAAAAAAAACTCTTTTGCTAATTCATGCAAATCTATATTTTAATATATAGGGGTTTAGAATAATTTGTAAAAAATAATGTCTAATGTTCTGGGCTAAAATGTCAATCAGTATATTCAGTTTAAAATATGAACTCATACAACCAACTATATTTCACATTTCAAATACAGCATTTCAACTGCAAAATCATATTCAAACAAATTATAAAAGCTAATAATTTTCAAATTTCATGTTAACTTTCACTTGATGTTATATTTGACAAGTTTTAGAATACAGTTTTATTTATGCATGTTTTTGGGGAATAATACTGCAGAAACACAAATGGTAATATTATTTCTTCTGAGTTAGTATAATGTATTACTAGAGGCATATTTATTCCAGTAAGTTAAGGTCTTAGCTAACATTGAAATCCTATAAAAATGGAAAATTTTAAGTGTGCCAAATTTTCTGAACTGACAGGTTAGACATCAGGTCTTTGTCACATCAGTTAGATTTATAATTAAATAAAGCAGAAATGTCAAGTTAAATGATGATTAAGAAAAATACATTTTCTCTAGAGCAAGATCCTGTTCTTTTGTAAATGTTAAGCAGTGTGGTGGGGTGCATGCATCTTCTGACCTACCTGTTTGCTGTTGCCTTATGGGCCTTTTGGTTCACTATGGCAGTTTTTGACAAATTGATACATGATATCATTGACAGATTTTGACATGAATTTTTACCTGACAACAGTGAAGTAGCTGTGTTTTATTTCATGTCTTGTAGGAATTCTTTCGTTTTCTCTCCAATACTTCAACTGCATGCATTATGAGATTTAATTGGCTGATGGATTTCTAAAGAACAGTACATAATATTTGTATTTGTTTTGCTTTAAAAAGTCACAGCCAAGAGAAATTTCCTCAGATGATACGAATTATATTTCCCTTTGATGGAGTACATGATAGTGTTTCTTTATTTTCCAGAATATGTGAAAACAAAAGAGGAAACATAAGATTTGTAGCTTCTAAAATATATTTAGACATCCTTTTGTTACCATTGTAAATCTGTTTTTATAGGAGTGCTCACTATTTTGAAATGATTTCTTGATCACATAACTTGCTTTATATTATAAATCCAGGCTGTGTCCTTTTGATAAAAACCATCTGCTATTTAATTTGGTTTGTTTTCATTAGAAGAGAATACATAATTGGTCATAAAAGTCAGATAGAAAAATCCATTAGTCGTATCAATTGATACGAATATCTGAATATTTAGTGCAGAAAACACTTGCTAAATCTTCCTTTTGTGTGCTGGTATTTTATTTTCTTTTTGGAAATTCATGTTTCATTATGTCTTCCAGAATCAGTAGCTTCCACAATTCTGGTATATTAAAGTATAAGCTTCCCCTTTTAAAATGCTCACCAATTCTTTTCAGGCTTTTACAGTTATATTGTTTTTCTTTTTGTGGTTATTTTATGTAGCGTCTTCTTAGGATACAGTTGATTTTTTATATTCCATCAGTAATGTAGACCTATTCTCTGGTTTTAACTCCTTAATGTCTTAAAGTCGTGTTACAAGAACATCTTGCAGTTCGTAGTTCAGACAGCTAGGGAGATGCTCAGTCAATTGCATTCTTCATATTGTCAGTTGTAAATACTGAATTAGCTGCTATCGGCCCTTGTGAAAAGAAGAAAATTGGTTAAGAAATAGGGTTTTTAATAATTTACAATTAATTGAAAGTTAGTTTTGTTTAAAAATTATCCAGTATTTGTTATCAAAATAACCAAACTGTATTAGTAGAGCCACAGTATATGCTTAAAATTGTTTCTTTAAATAAAATATTCTTTTTTCCTAATAAAGATGGTATATATTATGTTATTTAACAATAGAGTTCACATTTCAAATACAATTGTGAGAGAAAACCTGTATTTTTAAAAATTAATTTCTGCTCTCATTTTAGAAGCTAACCTGTATTTTCAGAGATGATGAACAATTAATATAGATTAAACATACTGTTATTTCTTCTTTGTAATAAATTTAACAACATTTTTTGCTGTAAAAATATTGTAAGTTGCTTAATTATTAGCATATGATTTGAATTTTAACTCATTAAAACAGATTTCAGAAGATACTATAAATTTCCATTGATGAATTGTTCATGTGGTTGAAATATAAAAGGTAATAAAAATTGTAACTGCAAATTAATTTTCAATGAACATGCCCAATAATAAACTTAACATAAAATTAAGTAATAAGTAACAGCAAAATAGTAAATCTAGTTCTTTTAAGAAACATAAGCATTTTTAGAACACTGGAGAAAAACTGTACTGATTACGTTAAGAATATTTAGTATATCTGAAGTGACTTAAAAGCTGTCTTCATAGTGAATTTACAAAGAATATTTGTATTTAACAATGCATCCTAAAAAATTACATTTAAAATGTAGCATGTCTTAAAAGAAATAGATCTTAAAATACATGTCTAGCAATAAGTAGAATTAAACAAACTCTTAAAATTTAGGCTAAAATTTTTCAAAGTAATTTTTACCCCACTATGCCGGTTCAAAAGCAACTGTATACTATAATAAGGAACACATCTTACCTCCGCTAAAGATTTGATACATTCTTGATGTAGTTGAAGCATTTCCAGTTTGGATTGATTCATTTTGTTCACTTGTTAGTAGAGGACTGGGGGAAGAGGATCATAAACATCTCTTCGAAAATGACCTTAATGAAAATATGTGTCTGTAGTGTGCCATTGTTTCAGCAGTACTGCTAATGTATGGAACATGTAGTGCTGCTTAGAGGCTGCTGCAGTCTCTCACTCTTCCTACTGTGGAATCAATAAGCATCTGAAAATACATAATGAAAGTAATTTAACATACTGAAGGCTTCTTGTCTCCAGAGACAACATTTAGATTCAGTCTTTCTAAAAAGGAACGGCACTGCTTTTCAGAAGAAAGCCTGTTCTGGGCAGCTTTTGCAGAATGACAGCCTACCTTGTCGCTTCTCTCCACTGCAGAGAGATGCAGTGCATTCACTAATTTTGATTGGTCAGTTGTATTGGGCTTAAACTGTGCTTCATATGTATAGCAGGGATTTCCCCCGCTCCCCACTGTTTTATATAAGGACACTTTTTTAAAAAGGCTAAATTTGTGAGTGGTTGTATGTTGTTCTTAAATAGAATATGTGTAAATTAGTATTTTAAAAATGTGTATTCTATTCTGGTTTGTTGGTCACTTATGCCAAACATTAAAAAAAATGCAGGGAGGTGGGAGAATAGGAAAGATTTACATAGTAAAAAGTATATATTCTTTTTAAAGCCTTGATAATTGCATTTGAGAATATTTTAGTCATATATATGTTTTTGGTTGAGATTCTTTGTTCTACAAATAGAAACCCACTGCGTCTTTACTGTGAACCACATTGAATTTCAACTAGTTTGTTTGTATTCAAGTCATTTTCTCTGGGTATTCCAAATTGTTGTGAGCATCTCAAGGTGTTAAACATTGTCATGACTTCACTTCAGTATTCATTCATTTGGGTGTTCATTCATTTCATTCATTCATTCATTCATTCATTCATTCATTCAAAATAATAATCAGATTGACCTAAGGTGATAATACCCTAAAATATTTTTTAAACATTTCATTGTAGTAGCTTAGTCTCAGGGTATAAAACTTTAATCAGTAATTATTGTATTACTTTTGGAGGTTACTGCTTGGTCTCCACCTTTGATAACCCTTTTATTTGGTAGGTGCATACTGATCATTTGCTATAATGTTTTATTTCAGTTGGCTTATTCTATTTTTGACCTGGGCACATTTCTTAGTAGATTGCTATTTCTTAAATATTATATGTAACTACATGCTAATGTTGTTAGTAAAATATTATTTTAAAGGATAAAGTAATTTAGTTACATGTCTTTGTAAGTTATAAAGGCAAATCATTATAAGGTAGATACATTTTCAAAATGAAAATAATAGTACAAGTACTGAATATTTAAAATTTAAATATTTAATTTAAATATTAAAATTTAGATTAAATTTAATATTAAAAATAAAATTAAAATATTTAAAATTAAATTTCTATTAATTTTAGTTACCTATAAATAAGTTTCTGTTTTTAATAGTGAGGATAAATTTTTTTTAGATTTGAGTAGATAAAACAGCTGGACTCTGTTGACAAAATAGAAGACATTACATGTGGCTAAACTGTTAGAATGTTAATTATCACCTATTTCCATTATTTTAGGAATATTTAGTGACCTTCATTTTTCAAAATGTATACTGTTTTTTATTTGCAATTGGAACTATTTTCTTATTATTTTGAAAAGCAATATGCATTTTTATAATCTTCCGCTGGTAGTGTTGAAGCTTTATAGGGGAATAGCTGACCAATATGAGTTGTGAGTTGCATTTCTATAGAAGTTGAGAGTAATGTGGGGAAAATTTTGTTGTGAATTTCTAAAATCTTCTGCACAGCTTTGGGTGGCAAGGCTTTGGTAATACTAAAAATGAAAATGTTGTGCTGCTATTCGTGCATTTTGAAAGTTGGGGAAAAGTATCTTGCTAGAATGCCAGCCATTAATAAAGATAACTTATACACACACAAACACACACACACACACACACACACACACCACCACACACGTTCATTTAAGCTTAAAACTAAGACTAGAGAAAACATGGCATCAGTGGCAATATGTGATGGGGATCAGGAGATTATTAACACAGCGGAGTGCTTTTCTGCCAGAGTTCAAGTAGTTGCTTATGTTTATCATCAGAATAATCCGCATGAAGTAGAAGAAACCAAGGTACAGAGAAATTTACTGACTTGAAAGGGTCTAGGTAAGTTAGCAGCAGAGTCAATGTTAAAACTGCAAACCATACTCTACTAGGCGGTTGGCCTTCTCTCTTTGGAAAATTATGAAGGTCTTGGGACTTAGAATTGGATAATCTAAATTTAGTTGCTATTTATTACCTGTATAACTTTTGGCAAGTGAAACTTCCTTTGGGTCAACTTTGATTCTTTTTGTTGAAGTGTATTTTTGTGCTTTGTTTAACTATTTGTGAGACAGTGTTTTCAAGTTATATTCAGATTATTTCTAAAAAACAAAATCTGGGGTTTCTGAGCCATAATGGTAGCTCAAGCATGGACAGTGCTCTTTATTTAGTGTACGAGTAACTTGTCTCCAAGGATAAATAAGATAATATAAACTTTTTAAAAATTGTGTACAATGCTTAGTATAATTTTATTTCTTTTATAAAAACCACAAATTGTTGATTATAAGGTATGCTGAGATCTTAACAAGATAATTCCAACTTCCCCTGTTTTTAACAAATATGCAAATATCTCAACCACTGACTGAGAATCAGATTATATTATTTTCATGAAAAGAATTAATAACAGGCTGGGTACAGTGGCTCGCGCCTATAATCCTAGCATTTTGGGAGACTGAGGCAGGTGGATCACTTGCGATCAGGAATTCGAGACCAATCTGGCCAACATGGTGAAACCCTGTCTCTTCAAAAAATACAAAAATTAGGCGTGATGGCACAAGCTTCTAGTCTAGCTCTTCGGGAGGTTGAGGCATGAGAATCGCTTGAACCTGGGTGGCAGAGATTGCAGTGGGCTGAGATTGCACCGCTACCCTCCAGCCTGTGTAACACGGTGAGAGTAGATCTCAAAAAAAAAAAAAATTATATCAGATTATCAATTTATGAAGATCCTTGTTTCCGTAGTAACACTCAAAATTGTGCATTTAATATATTTTGTGCAATGAATATAACCTCTGTATACTAACCTAGGAGAACGGTTTGACTTCCTAATGATAGCTAAGCACTAGATACGATTCTAACCCCAAAATACAGCTTAATTAAAATCCTTTTTTAAAAGTCGTGCTTTTCTTTTTTGTTATAAATATTTTAATTGCATATCTGTTTTAATTCCTAAAAAATTCATCCTATGGGGAGTCTCTGATATTTAATTTTGTGTATTTGTCTTCTTAAATTTGGACAACTGTGACTATGACAGTAATTTATTGTATATTTATGTTGTAACATTGATATCAAATCATTCTTACCCAGCTTGTGACTAGTTCTGATGGCACAGTTCTGAAGATTCTCTGAGTTTGTAAATAACAACTCAGCTTTGTGAAATATTGGAATTCACCATAACTGAAAGTACTTTGAAACAATCTTAAGGTATCTATGTACAAACAATTTTAAATTGCTGAAAATCAGTTTTAAGCTGTATTGCGACAAGGGTCCTTTTTCAATGGATACTTAGCGTAGTAAACCTTGAACTCTCTCTGATACCGGAGCCCATAGAAAAAAGGGTTATTTTACTTTAACGCCAATTCAGAAATTTCATTTGGCTTCTCAACTTTACATTTCTTTCACAGCAAATATTTTATCAGAAAAATAGGAATGGACCATCTGCTGAACTTCCTTCCATCAAGTGGGGAGTAGCCGAAGTCGTAGAGAATCAACATTGGTGATTCATTTTCTATATGAGAATAATTGAAAACTGATTATATTTGATAAAGCACATGCATCAGAATTGCATACACTTAACAGATAGAAAATCCACAAGCCATTCTTTCCCATCCTTCCCTATTTCACCTAAATTGGGCATTTACATTTTTTTTTCATTTTTATTTTTCACACTGTGTTTGTAAGTCATTTGCCAGTATCACTTACATTATAAAAATAAATACATGGCATTTCTTGCCATTTTTCCATCCATACCTACACTTTGGATCCTGTGACTTTACTACAGTTTATCCTCCCTCTGTTGTACAACTGTTGGTATGTCTACTTTGGGGCTTTGTCCAAATTATTACCTTCATGTCCAGTTTTCTGGTTTACTGTTTTGACTGCTTACTATCCTTCTTTGCCTTCCTAAATATTACGGATTTTATTGATGTTTTTCTCTTATATTTTTATCGAAGAACTACACAAATAGCCATGTTTGTGCCCCATCACTCCATTGTTTTCTCTTTTCTGTTGCTTCCCTTTTTTCTTTGCATAACTCTCTTCCTCTGAGTTATGCAGAATGAAATTAATTTTGTGTCGTGTCCTGAGGCCAAGTCCATTGATCAACTAGATTACATATTTAATAAAGCTATGTCAAGTCCCCTCTTTTGTGCTGTTATGACTCTTATGCTCTGCTAGGGAACACAGCTGACTGTCTACAATCTAGTGCTTGATACTAGTTAGTTATTGATACTAGTTAGATACATAACATTTTTGTAAAAAGACTGCCATTCTTTATATATAGAGCCTGAGAATGGCAGAGTTTTACTGTAGGCTATATTTCTACTATAGACTCAATAACATCCACTATACTACTTGAGTCATCCATTTGGGAAAATGAATGCATTTTAAGAGTTTAATTAATAATTCCTAAAGACTGTAATCACTGGTGTCTTTCTGCCAGGTATATTCAGCAGTGTATCTTCAGTTACTGCTACCTTCTGATCTCTGTTTAGGGGTGCAATATCTATAAAAAGTCTTGCTGTTATTTTGATTGGTATTGCAGAGAATCTGTGGATCAGTTTGGAAAGAATTGACATCTTAACAGTATTGAGTCTTCTAACTTATGAACACAGTATCTCTGCTATTTTTAGGGCTTTTTAAATTTATTTTGTCAATATTTTGTAGTTCTTGGCCTATAGATCCTGCACATATTTTGTTAGATTTGTATTTAATTATTTCTTTAGTGCTATTGAAGTAGCACCTAATTTTAAACAAATCCAATTGTTTATTGCTAGTATATGTAATTAGGATCATATCGAACTCATATCCTGCAACTTTACTAAATTCATATATTAGTCTTGCGAGTTTTTTTGTGTGAATTCCATGGTATTTTCTATATTAAATAGAGTTTACTTTTTCCTGAAACATGTGTGACTTATTTGTATTCTTGCCTTCTTGTACTGCCTAGGACCTCTGGTATTAGGTTGAATGGGAGTGTGTTGGGACGAACAATCCCCATAACCCCTGAATATCCCTGAACCTTCTTACTCGATATGCTGAGAATGCAAAGCCCTAACAGAACTACCTTTACCCCATCCATTTCTCAGGAAGGGGTTGTATGTAGCTAGCAACCTTGAGGAATGAAGTAATGACTCCCTAGACAAATAGAATACAGCGGCTTGCTTTTCTTTGTGATAAAAATGGCAACTTTCCTAAGCTCAGTGCTCTTCAGCTGTGAAAAAACCCATAGTACACAGAGGATCCACAGTCCCTTCGCCAGGGACTTGGAGGGCAAGGTGAATTGTCATTGATATCATGCTCATACTGCTTGCTGCATCATGGGTAATACCGTTCTTTGATTTGGACCCAGGCATCTTACATCTTATGTTAGCATCCATGAAACAGTAACAGGCTAGATTCACAGCTTATAAATAGGATAGAATCCTAGACCCTAAACAATTTTGACATTTTTGGCTACAAGCATATGATGTTGACAGAGATAGGGTTTCCTGTAAGAGAAATGACAGGGCTCTTGTGGGCTGATTTAGAGGATATGAGACCAGTAGCAAATGCTCTTGTTTAAGTGGTTGAGCAGTAGTACAGAGTAAGAGTCTCCTAACGACCTGCCTGTTAATGAATTTTTTGAGGCTAAGCAGTGAGGGGTGGAATTAAATGAAACTGCTCAAATAGCGCCTTGGTTATTGCTCACTCTCTAGGCCTGGAGAAGGAAAAACTATTATTATATCAACAAAACAGCAAACCTCAGAGCCCTAAGGCAAAAGGCAGTATGGCTATAGCTGCTGAATCAAGGGCTTCTGAGAGCTAACATAAAAGATATCAGCAATGAGGATGTGGAGCTTTGGGTAGACTGAGTATATTGTAAGTTCATTTGTGGAGTCTGAGTGGGCAGCCACTTGAAATTGAATGTAAATGCAGTCTTGCTGACTGGTACATGGCTGCTCTTTCACTTTGTGGATTCTCATTTTTCTCTCCCCACTCTATTCTAACCTCACCTGCTTAAGATAAAAGCCAAATATGGTAGGGAACCTCAAGGAGGGAGAGGAATTCAGACTTTTTTAGCTGTGTTGAATAGAGATGCTCAATTCGCCATCCTATGTGGGTCCCCTGGGGAAAAAGCACAATAAATGTCAAGGTAGGCTGAAGGCACTGAGGACTGCAGGGTGGAGTTCCAGCAGCATGCACAGGGGCAAATTAGAGACCACTAGGCCCAAGCACTTCCAGGAGCACAGCATCACCCTGGAGTGAGAAACCAAAGCAGAAGAAAAGCCTTCCCACCACCACAGTCCTCTGTAGGATAGATTCCCCCGCTACCTTGTCTTCCCCATGCTCCTGGTTAGGAAATAATGTAGTCTCCTGGCAGCTATGGCTGTAGTCCCTTTTGTGCATATGTTAAATTCCTTGGTCTGTGTTCCTACAGGGGGTGAAACACTCCAATTTTAAAAAGCTGAAATGTAGCTGGAGCCTCTGGGCCTATTCAGTGTACTATTGTTTTGGGTTCCTCTGCTAAATGTATAACTGGTATTGATAATTTTGTGTTCTTACACTATGAATACTTACAGATTCAGGGGAGATTCTCCTATTCATGGGCTGCTGCATGTAGAGAGGTGTTCCGCTGTCCCCTCCCTAGGTGATTCAGCAAAAATAGTGTATCATCCCAGGAAGGAAGAAAAGAAAATCACAACTTTGGTTAAAGGCTCCATGACTGCTGTAGAATTCAGACCATTTCCCAGTACATCAGTGCCACCTGCCTGACCCAGCTACCAAGTGCACCTCTTTTTTTTTTTTTTTTTATTATACTTTAAGTTCTAGGGTACATGTGCATAACATGCAGGTTTGTTACATATGTATACTTGTGCCATGTTGGTGTGCTGCACCCATCAACTCGTCAGCACCCATCAATTCGTCATTTATATCAGGTATAACTCCCAGTGCAATCCCTCCCCCCTCCCCCCTCCCCATGATAGGCCTCGATGTGTGATGTTCCCCTTCCCGAGTCCAAGTGATCTCATTGTTCAGTTCCCACCTATGAGTGAGAACATGCGGTGTTTGGTTTTCTGTTCTTGTGATAGTTTGCTAAGAATGATGGTTTCCAGCTGCATCCATGTCCCTACAAAGGACGCAAACTCATCCTTTTTTATGGCTGCATAATATTCCATGGTGTATATGTGCCACATTTCCTTAATCCAGTCTGTCACAGATGGACATTTGGGTTGATTCCAAGTCTTTGCTATTGTGAATAGTGCCACAATAAACATACGTGTGCATGTGTCTTTATAGCAGCATGATTTATAATCCTTTGTGTATATACCCAGTAGTGGGATGGCTGGGTCATATGGTACATCTAGTTCTAGATTCTTGAGGAATTGCCATACTGTTTTCCATAATGGTTGAACTAGTTTACATTTTGCAATCTACTCATCTGAAAAAGGGCTAATATCCAGAATCTACAAAGAACTCAAACAAATTTACAAGAAAAAAACAAACAACCCCATCAAAAAGTGGGCAAAGGATATGAACAGACATTTCTCAAAAGAAGACAGTCATACAGCCAACAGACACATGAAAAAATGCTCATCATCACTGGCCATCAGAGAAATGCAAATCAAAACCACAATGAGATACCAAGTGCACCTCTTTTGAAAAAGGCAGATGCAGCTTTGAAAAGGGATGCAGCTGGCCTGGCGTTTGTATCATTTTGGCTTTCCATGAAGTAGAACCTACCCCTTTTGGGGAAAAGCTTATTTCTCACTTTGCCACCTGAAGCAAAGCAGTTGACTCATTACGCTGCTGGATTTAAGGAATTTCTTGTAAAAAACTGAGTCTGTTTCACCTGTGGTTCAGCCCAATTAAAAACTGATGCAGTTGTTCAGGGTCGGTGCCAGCTACAGAAAAGTGAGAGTGGATTCCATCACTTCATTCTTATAGCTTTGACCAGTATGCCCCTTGATTAACCTTGTTATATTTTTACTGCCTCCTGGCCTGTTGCCGATAGCCTAACCTTCAGGTCAGCTGTTAGAAGACTGACAGATTAAAAACAACTTTTCTTTGGTACTGCAAACTGTGAAAATAAATTATAGCCGCCAGTCAGACAGTCTGGCTTACTCAAACCTGTACCTCCTAGATTGCCATCATTTCTGCCTGAATTCGTTATTGTATCAGATATGGTAATAAATCCATCATAATAGTCTGGGCAATCATTGTGTCCTGGTTTTGGGGAATAGGGACTTCAATCAGTATCCCATCCCTGCTTCCATTTGTAGGATGAATTCCTTTTCCTCCTGTGTGGCTACAAATTTTTTTTTTTTTTTTTTTTTTTGGCATTTTTCTTCTCCTAGTTCTAATGCGTTTTAAACAGTGCTCAAAGCATAATAGGGTTGTTGCCCTTACCTCTGGGATTTAAGGCTCCCCTCTAACCCCTTACTCCCCATGTTAAAGATGGTAGAAAGGATCCAGCCTGGACTTCATGCTTTCTCTCAATGGCTTCATGCTTCCCCCAAGCCTGCACCACAACAAATGCTTTCTCAGGAGTTTCACCATATACTCAGTCTTTTTGTGTATGCCTGTGAACATCTGGTGAGATCTTTGCAGAAGTCCGTGAATGGGTATGAATTCCTTTTGTGTCTATAGATTCCCTAGCTTCTATATTTTCTTGCTAACACAGTTTTGACTGAATTATTCTTACTAGTGTCCAATATTGTCTTCCCCAGGTACTCAAGTACTCATGTCCCATGTGTCCTGCCTTTCATTAGAATTTGGATTGGTTGGTTTCCCAGTAACCACAGCACTCTGATGAGTTCAAGAAGTTTCTATTTGTAGATCATTTGTTTTTCCCTTGTTCTTTTTTGTAGTTACAATGTGAGCTATGTTCTATCCAGCTTTGTGCATCTCATGGAAGCTGAAGAATACCTTCTGGGATTTTAATTGATAACACAGTGAACCTGTCTATTCTGTTAGGGAACATTCACATCTTTGTATTGAGTCTTCTGATCTTTAAACATGGTATATTTCTCAATTTATTTAGGTTGTCTTTAATTTCTCTCAGTAATATTTTGTAATTTTAAGTGTAGAGGTCTCACACATATTTTGTCAAGTTGGGTAGTGCTAGACTCATAACATTTTTGATACTATTATAAATAATATTTTAAAATTTTGATTTTGTTTATATAAAGAAATATTGTTGAATTTTGAATGTTGAACTTAAGCCGTATGATTTTGCCAAACTCATTTATTTATTCTTTTCTTTATTCCTTACGATTTCCTTCTTAGAGAATTATATTTGAATAAACAAAGGTTTATGTCATAGTTTTCAATCTTAAATCTGTTTTGGTCTTGCCTTATTGCCATAGCCAAGACCACAAGTAATATTGAGTAGAAATGGTGAGAGCAGACATAATTGCTTTTTTCCATGTCTTCAGGGGGAAAGTATTCAATCTTTCATTATTAGGTTTGATGCTAGGTGTAGGGTCTTTATGGATATCATTTTTCAGGTTGATAAAGTTTCCTTCTTAGTTGAGAATGTTTATCAGGAATGCATATTACATTCTTTAAGATTTTTTCCATTTAATAAGAGCTCATATGGTTTTTCTCATTTAATCTAGTAACATGATAAATTACATGGATTTTTTTTTTTTTGGATTTTTTTAATGTTAAGCCAACCTTGCATTTTTGACATAAACCTATTTTGATAGTACTACCTTTTTAGATATTGCATGATTGTATTGACAATTATTTTTTAAAAATCTTTTGCCTATGTATTCATAAGGCCTATTGGTCTGTCATTTTCTTTTATTGTAATGTTTTGATCTGGTTTTGGAATCAGGGCAATGCTGGATTCAAATGAGTTGAAAGATGTTCTTTTTCTCTAATTTTGAAAATGTTTTTGTAAGATCAGTGTTAGTCCTTTCTTAAATGTGTAATAAAATTCCCTAGAGAAGACATTTGAGCCAAGAGGTTTTATGTTGTTTAAAGTTTTAAATTACAAATTCAAATTATTTAATAGATAATAGATTCCTATTTTCTATTTCTTCTGTGTCTGTTTTGATGATATATGTATCTTTTGAATAATCAGTTTACATTTAAAAGTTGCTAAATTTATTAACATCATCAACTTGTTTTTAATATTTCCTCATTGTATTTTAATTATCTATAGGATCTGTACAGATATCTTCCCTTTCATTACTGATATTTGACAATTTGTGTCATCTTTCTTTTTTTTCTTTTTGAGTTTGCCTACAAGTTTACCAGTTTTTTCAATCTTCAGAAATAACTAGCTTTGGATGTCTTTGTTCTTAATGAACAATGTTGTTATGTTCTTTTTCTGTTTTATTGATTTCTATTCTTTAGTATTTCCTTTCTTCTCTACTTTGGTAAAAGTTTCTTTCATCAATTAAAATTTTTTTTCTGATATGTGGTTCAGTATTGTTTTACCAACATTCCACAACTTTGGATGTCTTATTTTATATCACTTAGTTCAGTATGCTTTCTAATTTTCCTGAAGTATCTCTTTGCTGTTACATGGGTTATTTCAAAGTATGTTGTGTTTTTTTTTCTTTTTGAGGCAGAGTTATGCGCTCTCACCCAGGGTGGTACGATTACTACTCACTGTAGCCTTGACCTCCTGGACTCAAGAGATTCTCCCACCTCACCCTTCCAAGTAGGTGGCACTACAGGCATGTGCTACCAAACCCAGCTAATTTTTGTATTTTTTGTAGAGACAGGGTCTCACTGTGTTACCTGGGTGGGTCTTAAACTCCTGGACTCAAGCAATCCTCCCACCTCATCCTCCAAAAGTGTTGGGATTACAGGCATGAGCCACCGTGCTCGGACAAAAGTGTATTTTCTAATTTTTAAATACTTGGTGATTTTTCAAAGTTTTTTGTTATTGGTTGCTAATTCAATTTCATTATGGTCAGAGAACTTGATTT